>NC_063345.1:516577-608308 GCF_021869965.1 Rhincodon typus | reverse complement strand
GTGCGGCGCTCCCTCGGCGCCGACCCTCCGACAGTGCGGCGCTCCCTGTTTAGTTTGTGTATGTACAGACCTGAGTATTGATAGCCACAAGTAATACAGCAAGGCAAGAATTACTAACCAACCATCTTTCTTTATGTGCTCTATTCTTGAAGAAATTTTAATTGTTCATTAACTGACCTATTATTATCTGAGGCCCAATTCCTGGGTTACCCTTCCCCCTCACCCCTGCCATTCTGCCTCCCCCAATTCCCTCAAACAGCTTTAACGTCTTTCTGGGTTTAACAACCTCCTACATTGTCTTATTTAAAAATGCTTCAGTAGTGCGTGAAGACCGTGAATCTCAACATGCAATTAGCGTCAAACTGTAAGCCATAGAAAGCCATGCTCCACCTGTGTAGGGTTCTGCTGAGGGTGTATTCCAAGCACAGGGTCCAGTTCTGTTCTGACCCACCTCAAACATGGATCCCATTCCATGCGATCCCTCTTAGAGCTCAGGTCGATTTCTGCTTGGACCCGTTTTAAGCACAGGCACTGTTCCACT
Organism: Rhincodon typus; assembly: GCF_021869965.1. NCBI lineage: Eukaryota > Metazoa > Chordata > Chondrichthyes > Orectolobiformes > Rhincodontidae > Rhincodon > Rhincodon typus. The sequence continues at coordinate 607,767 of NC_063345.1, read as the reverse complement.
TGGATCGACCTCAAGCTCAGGTTCTGGTTCCCACTTGGACCCACCTCAGGCAAATGGTAGTGTTCTTGGTCAGCGAGATATAAGAGCACGATTACAGAGCTGAAACAGCAGTGAGGAGCTACATGGCTGGTTCTTAGATCAGGGTCTGGATTAGAGATAAAGATTTGAGAAAATTGAATTTTTTTTGTTGAGATATGTGTCTCTAATTAATTTGTGAGGTCATTATTGCCTCAGCAGTAAATCTGGATCATTCATGTAAAATTCGTGAATGGGATGAAGGCATGCAGGTACAAGAAGCATTTTGCGCTAATAACATTTCAAAATATTTTTAATCAACCTGTTCAAACGTTATGATACACAACTGAAGCAGATGGGACTTGAGCCCAGGTGTTCTGGTTGAATGGTAGGGCCACAACTACTGTAATTCACTCAGAAATGGAGCATTGGAGGGTAAAGCTATGGAATTGTCAGTGGTGCTATAATAGAAATCTTTAGGATATTTCTGGGTATATAAACAATATCTTGCACTTCTACAGTGTGTGTAAGCTACCCTATCTACAGGAGTGTGATACGATAAAATACCAAGGAGGTATTAAGTTGGTGACCAAAAGCTTGGTCAAAGTTTTTGTGGTTGAGGAATATGGAAAGACTTAGGAGGGGTATTCCATCTTAAGGCTCAGGCAAAGGAATATATGGCTGCCAGTGTTTTCCTCCTTTTAAGGGATGTGGAGGTCAATGCCAAGATTCAAGCCATCTGTTGTCTATCTGTCATGGTGAGCCACTGCCTTGAGTATAATTCTGTTTTGGTAGAGCATTTCAGAGACTATGAATGTACAATCATCTATAGGAGCCACATTGAGTAAGCACATCGCATTTCTTTCCTTAGTGAATATATCTGTATCTTTTTATTTAGGAATGACAAGGTGGTGGTCATGATCACTGATATTAACCTTCTATTCCTGGTTTTATTTCAATCATTGAACTTAAATTCTTCGGCTGCTAGGATGAAAGTGGTATTACCACTGGACAGTTAATCCAGAAACCCAGATAATATTCTGGGAAGCTGGGTTTTAACCCTGCCATGGCAGATTGTAGAATTCGAGTTCGATAAAAATCTGGACTCTGAATCTGGAACTAATGCTGACCATGAATCTATAGTCAGTTGTTGGAAAAACCCATCTAGTTTACTCATATCCATTAGGGGAAAAAAAACTACCCTCTGAGCAATTAGGGATGGGTAGTAAATTCTGGCCTAGCCAGCAACTTCTTCATCCCATGATTGAATACAAAAAACAATACTGTCTTTACTTGGTCTGGCCTACATCTAACTCCATAGTCCTCTGAAATCGCCTCACAAGCCATTCAGTTTGAGGGTCAGGCAAAAATGAGAGCTTTGCCAGCAATGTGCTAACCTTGTGAAAGCATTTTTTGAAAAAAAAACAGAGGTGGGGTGCCAACCAGAAGAAGACTACTGGAATATTCAATCTAGTGGTAATGAAGGCATGGATGAGAGTTTCAGCAGCAGGCAGTTATAGCTGGGATTGGAGTTGGAAGCTCAGCTCAAGAGCTGAGTTGTGGCCAGTCTGGTTCAGCTTTCAACAATGGCTGTTGGAGGGGTGTGAGATATGTAATCACTTCATTTTGAAAACATCTACAGCTGTAGCAGTTAGGCAGCATTTTTCATTGCTCAAAATGAGTGACTTCTAAACAATTTTGAAAGTAGAATATCACTTTGTTTGTGAGCAATTGGATGTTTATGATGTCAGTTCATTCATCGGTTAATGCCCTAGAACTGCATCAAAAGGCGAAACAAATTCATTGTGAAATGAAAAGAAAGAGAAGACAATGAAGGGAGGAAAATTGAAAAGAGTGTCTATTGGTGTGACAGAGCACTGTGTAGCTGCGATTCCTGATTCTGTTACTGTTAGGTTGAACTGGAACTTTGTAAGTAGATCTTCCTCAGGATCTGTCCTAGAAGCTTATAAAATGGATCTCATTGCAGTGATCCCAGTAACAGTTTTTTTTTAAATGTTGTTGGTGCTACATTATCCCACTTCATCTTTACTTTTCACAGCTACTCACCAATTCTCTTGTTCTCTTTTGTTAGCTTGATTCCACAGTAAAATATTTTTCTCACTGCAGCATTTGAACTAAAGGTGGTGGAAGAGGAGGAAACTAGCTGATCAGGGATATGACCAAATCAAAGCAGTATATCTCCCATCTTAAGCAAAGGAATAAAGCATTTCCTTGGCAGCCGAATCAAGTTTTTTTTTAAAAAATGAAACATTTTCAAAAAGAAGTTAAATATGGTCCTTAGGGCTAAAGGGATCTAAGGCCATTGGGAGAATTCAGGAGCAGGTTACTGAGTTGGATGATCAGCCACGGTTTTCATTTTGTTCATTCATGGGATGTGGATGTCTCTGGTGAAGCCAGCATTTATTTTCTATCCCCAATTGCTTTGGAGAAAAAGGTGGTAAACTACTTCAGCCTTTGCAGTCCTTGGGGTATAGGGTCACCCACAGGAATTTTAGGGAGGGAGTTCCCGATCAGGTGGAGTCAAAATCATGGGGATGTTCAATTGTTTGCTGCCAGGTTCAGTGAGTTTGAGTAACATGGGGAAGGAGCTTTGATCAATCTTACAGGCCTTGAAATTCTCTGTATTTGGGTCAAGTGAGAGAGGATGATAAATCTTCATCATGGGTTGGATGGTGGATCTAAAGTAGAATATCACTTTGTTTGTGAGCAGTTGGATGTTTATGATGTCAGTTCATTCATCGGTTAATGCCCTAGAACTGCATCAAAAGGCAAAACAAATTTATTGTGCAATCTTGACCCACATGCGTTGGATCAATATCATTCTCTAATAGCATCATTTTCATTTGTCTCTACAGGTCTGTCACAATGCTCAGAGGACTGTTAAACAAGTAAAGTGTTCTAAAAGGGTTTAAGTGAGCAAGAACATACAAATTATTCGGTGCCAATGCAGCAACACAGGCGACAGCCAGAATTAGTGGAAGGAAATCTTCCTGTCTTTGTATTTCCAACAGAATTGATATTTTATGCAGATGATCAATCATCACACAAACAAGTGTTAACTCTTTACAATCCGTACGAGTTTGCCTTAATATTCAAAGGTACGTCTGCAGCTTCACGTTGGCTTAGAGTAAACAACTTTTTCAGTGGTAAAGCTTTTTTAACCGGTTAATGTTTACTTTTTTATCTTTTCAGTCTTATGTACAGCCCCAAACAAATATGTTGTTGTTGATGCTGCAGGTGCAGTGAAGCCTCAGTGCTGTGTCGACATGTAAGTGAAGAATCGTCATCAACTGAATCTGCTACTATATTGGAATATTAGGGAGCTGTGCTTTGTGTTTATCTGTGCATAGATGTTGACGCTACCATGTTTCAATAGTGTGGCACTCCCTGAGTACTGAACCTCTGACATTGCGACACTCACTCGTGCAGAACCCCCTACGTTGTGGCATTCCCTCAGCACTGACCCTCCGACAGACTGGTGCTCCCTCAGCACTGACCCTCCCAACAGTGAGGTACTCCTTCAGCACTGATTCATAGATACTATAGCGCTGCTTCCATACTCCATCAAATCGAATCGTGTCTCCCATTTAAGATGGCTGTAAGTAGGAATTTTATCTTTCGGGAGCAATTGTTTTGAATTCTCTGCTTGGGTGAACTGTGACGAATGCATCATTGAATGTACTGAAAGCTGAGTGAAGCAGGCCTGTTGGTCCACCAGAGAGTCAAGGGTTATGGGGGTCCAGGCTGGTATCTGGAGTGCTGGCCACCATCGGATCAGCCATGATCTTATGGAAGATGAAAGCAAGTTTGAAAGGCTGATTGCATTTCTTACTTTCTGACAATCTAGATGATATGCCCAGTTAGCAGAGTGGAGCTTGAACCCCCAAACCCTTTGAGTTGTATGTCTCCCCATAATTTCACCTCTGCAAAATTGCCCAACTTCAACCCCTCTCAACTTTTCTGTTGCTCTGACCTTTCATTACCTGTAGACTTAATTGCAAGGTACTCTTTGATTGTCTCCAAAATGCTGTATTCTGTAAACAAGAACCCATCCAAAACTCCACCTCCTGTATCTTAACTGTCATGAAGTCCTGTTTTCCCCTATTGCCCCTGTCTTCTCTGCCTTTCATTGGCTCTTGCTAAGTAACAGCTTGATTTTAAAATCCCCATCTTTGTTTTCACCATGTCATCGCCCTTCCCTATTTCTAACTTTTCCCAGGCCACAACCTTTTGAGATACCTGCATCCTGGCCTGCTGTGCATCCCCAATTTTATCTGGTCGACTGTTACAGCTGTGCCTCCAGCTTCCTGAGCTCTAAACTCTGCCTCAGAAGCCAGGGGAGGCAGGTCATTAAATATTTTTGGGATGGAGCGGATTGATTCTTGTGGGGGCATGGGAATCAAAGGTATTGAGGTAGATGAGAATCTGGGATTCAAAACACAATCGATCGACCATGATGTTATTGAATGGTGGTAGATGTTTGAGAAGCCAAATGATCTACTTCTGTTTCTAATTCTAGGCATGTATGTTTAAGATGTGCCTTAAAACTCAACTCTTTGGCCAAACCTTAGGTCACTTGACTTGATAGTTCCTTAAATGGCTTGGTGATATATGATGCCTTATGATGCAACTGCAAAGTTGTTGCCTCCCATTTTTCTCCATTGTAATTTCAAAATTGGGAAATAACAAAATGAAAAGAGCACAATAAGTGTTCTAGGAAATTGAAGGTTTCAATTTCCTGTTGACCCCAGAGTCGAGCTGCACAATTGAGAGGTGCTCAAGTCCTGTATATAAATGTGAGGTTATTCACACTCGTAGCAAAAACAGGAAGGCAGGTTATTATCTGAACAGTGATGGTTTGGGAAAGAGGGTGGTGTAACGAGACCTGGGTGTCCTTGTGCATCAGTCACTGAAAGTAAGCATGCAGGTGCAGCATGCAGTGAAGAAGGCAAATTGTATGGTGGCTTTCATAGTGAGAGGATTCAAGTACAGGAGCAGGGATGTCTTACTGCAATTGAACAGGGCCCTGGGGAGACCGTATCTGGAGTATGTGTGCAGTTTTGATCTCATAATCTGAGGAAGGATGTTCTTGTTATATGACGTAGGAGCAGAAATTGGGCCATTCGGCCCACCGAGTCTGCTGCGCAATTCAATCATGGCTGATAAGTTCCTCAATCCCATTCTCCTGCTTTCTCCCTATAACCCTTGATCCCCTTGATAATCAAGAACCTATCTATCTCAGTCTTAAATGTACTCAATGACCTGGCCTCCACAGCCTTCTGTGGCAGTGAATTTCATAGATTCATCACTCTCTGGCTGAAGAAGAATCTCCTTATCTCTGTTCTAAAAGATCTTCCCTTTACTCTAAGGCTGTGTCCACGGGTCCTAGACTCTGCTACCGATGGAAGCATCTTCCCAACATCCACTCTATCCAGGCCATTCAGTATTCTGAAAGTTTCAATTAAATCTCCCCTCATCCTTCTAAACTCCAATGAGTATAGTCGCAGAGTCCTGAAACGTTCCTCATATGTTAAACTTTCCATTCCTGGGATCGTTCTCGTGAACCTCCTCTGAACCTGCTCCAGGGCCAGTACATCCTTCCTGAGATATGGGGCCCAAAACTGCACACAGTACTCCAAATGTGGCCTGACGAGAGCCTTATAAAGCCTCAGTAGTACATCCCTGCTTTTATATTCAAGTCCTCAAAATAAATGCAACATTGGATTTGCCTTCCTGACTACTGACTCAACCAGCAAGCTTACCTTGAGAGAATCCTGGACTAGAACTTCCAAGTCTCTTTGCACTTCAGACTTCTGAATTTTCTCCCCATTTAGAAAATAGTCCATGCTTTTATTTTTCTTACCAAAGTGCATGATCTCACACTTTCCCACGTTGTACTCCATCTGCCACTTCTTTGCCCACTCTCCTAACCTGTCCAAATCCTTCTGAAGCCTTGCCACCACCTCAATACTACCTGTCCCTCCATCTATCTTTGTATCGTCTGCAAACTTAGCCAGAATGCCCACAGTTCCTTCATCTAGATCATTACTTTTTCACAAAGTGAAAAGTTATGGTCCCAACGCTGACGCCAATGGAACACCACTTGTCACCGGCTGCCATCCTGAGAAAGACCCCTTTATCCCCACTGTCTGCTTTCTGCCAGACAGCCAATCTTCAATCCATGCTAGCACATTGCCTCTAACACCATGGGCCCTTACCTTACTCAGCAGCCTCCTGTGTGGAACTTTATCAAAGGCCTTCTTGAAGTCCAGGTAGATAATATCCATTGGCTCTCCTTGGTCTACCTTGCTCGTTACTTCCTCAAAGAATTCTAGCAGATTTGTCAGACATGACCTCCCCTTGATGAAGCCATGCTGTCTTTGCCCTATTTTACCATACACTTCCAAATATTCAGAAATCTCATCCTTTACAATGGACTCCAAAATCTCGCCCACGACCAAAGTTACGCTAATCGGCCTGTAATTTTCCAACTTTTGCCTTACTCCCTTTTTAAACAGGGGTGTCACGTTAGCGATTTTCCAGTCCTCTGGGACCCTAGTGATTCCTGAAAGATCGCCACTAATGCCTCCACTATCTCTTCAGCTATCTCCTTTAGAACTCTGGCTTGTAGTCCATCTGGTCCAGGTGATTTGTCCACCTTTAGGCCAATCGGTTTTACTAGCACCTTTTCCTTGGTGATGGCCACCACACTCAGCTCTGCCCCCTGACTCTTGAATTTTTGGGATATTACTCGTGTCTTCCACTGTGAAGACTGACATGAAGTAATTATTCAGTTCCTCAGCCATTTCCTTGTTTTCCCCCCTACTATCTCTCCACCGTCATTTTCTAGTGGTCCAATGTCCACTTTTGCTTCTCTTTTGCCCTTTATATACCTAAAGAAACTCTTACAGTCTTCATTTGTATTACTGGCTAGCTTACTCTCATATTTAATCTTCACCCTCCTTATTTCTTCATTTGTTGCCCTCTGTTGGTCTTTGTAAGCTTCCCAGTCCTCTGGTTTCCCACTGCTCTTCGCCACATTATATGCTTTCTCTTTTGCTTTTATGCTATCCCTGACTTCCTTAGTCAGCCATGCTTGCCTCATCCTCCCTGTACCATGCTGCTTTTTCCTAGGGATGAATTTTTGCTGCGTCTCCTGGAGGGATTGCAACAAGGGTTTACCAGACTGATTCCTGGACTGGCATGACCGACATATGAAGAGAGACTGGATCGATTAGGACTAAGTTCCCTGGAGTTCAGAAGGATGAAGGGGAATCTTATTGAAACCTCTAACGAGCCTAGACAGGATAAATGCAGGAAAAATGTTCCCAATGATCCGGGGTGGGGGGTGGTGTGAGGGGGTGGGAGGGGTCCAGAACTAGGGGTCAGAGAATAAGGATACGGGTTAGGCTATTTAGAACTGTGATGAGGAGAAATTTCGTCATCCAGAGAGTGATGAACCTGTGGAAGTCTAAGCCATGGAAAATGGTTGAGACCAAAACTTTCAAGCAAGATGCAGATATGGTTCTTGAGGCTGAGGGGATTGAAGGGTATGGGAAGAAAACAGGAACAGGGTACTGAATTGGATGATCAGTCATGATCATACTGGACTTTGGAGCAGGCTTGAAGGGCTGAATTGAAAACCCTTGTTCCTATTTTCTACGTTTCTTGTTTGTGTCCTGTAGTTGCGATTGGCTGTTTTATTCAATAAAAGGCAGGAACTGTTTTTTTCTCACTCCCGTTTCCAGCGTCATTCGCCATCGAGATGTACGGCCTTGCCACTATGGAATCATAGACAAATTTCGGCTGCAAGTGTCAGAACAAAGCCAGCGGAAAGCACTAGGTAAAAAAGAGGTGATTTCTGTTCTCCTCCCATCAACAAAGGAGCAACAACAGAAAGAGGAGGAAGACAAACGCATCAAAGAGCACCTTGCAGAAGCTGTGTTTTTTGAACAGACCTCATTCCAGCAGGGTAGGTAAACTTTACTGTCACTTCGTCTGTCAACTTTTTAAGCTATGCCATGGGAGAGACTGAGGTGAATAACTAGATGCAGGATGATCACATGATGGAAAAAGGACTAAAAGGTAATATTGATAGTGTGAGATGAAAATGGTCAGCAAAAGAACTAGATGGAACACTGCAACCAATTTGGATATGACCATTTTAAATAAAGTTTTATTACTTTATAGGTTATATAAATGCAGGTTATTGTTCAACGGGATCAGATAAATTCTGTTCACAGTAAACTGGGAAAATTGGTAAATGAATATAATGGGAGGCTTTAGAAAAGAATTTAATGAAATTACTGAGGTGAGCTGCAGGTACAGATAGCTATAGAATAACAATAAAGGATACCTTCCTCAAAGCAGGACGGGACTGGGTATGAAATATCCTTGGTTACAAGATGTTTGGGGAAGAAAAGAGGGGGAGGTAGCAGTATTAAAGCGAATGCTAAAGTGCTAGGTAGCTCCAGGACTGAAACTATTTGGATAGTTAGACAGTAGAGGTAATGTTGTACGAAGGATGTCGTCTAAAGATCACCTAATACGGGTGAATTTACTGAGAGATGCGAAAATATAGAGTAGTTATATTGAAGGATCTCAATTATCCTAACATAGACTGGAATGTAAAGGACAGAGTGTTCCTAGATGTGTGCAGGAGAGTTTTCTATAGCATTGTGTGTCCGGTCCAATGAGAAAGAAGGCATTGCTGGACTTAGCTGTTGGGAATGAGAGGAGACAAATTGATCAAGCACCAGTCAGGGAACGTTTAGGAGACCATGACAGCATAACATTGAGGTTAACCATAGAAAAGAATGGAGAAATCTGGAGTGAACCAACTTCAATGGAGTGAGAATCAATCTGCCTGTGGTAAGCTGGAATCAAATATTGTATTGTCAGGTAAAACGGTATCAAGCAATGGGCTGCCTTTAAAGAGGACATCATTTGGGCGCAGTTGAGATATATTCCTATGAAAGAGAAAGACAGGGGAGACAAATTCAGAGGTCCTTTAATTATAGAAGAGGAAGAGAGGAAGATGAAGTGAAGTAAGGTTGCATTTGACAGATGTCAGATTGGTAGCAAAAGTGAAAAGTTGACAATTCAGAAAGTTCAAAGGGGAAATAGAAGAAGCAAACTGAAATTCAGAAGATCCTAGCAGACAATAAGAGAGAATTCAGAAGTCTTCCATAAGCATAAAAATACTGAAAAGGTGGAGGAGTAGTGGGTCCAATTGAGACTCAAAGGGAACCAAACTCATCTCCAAACTACTACCTTCTCTGCACATTAAAAAGTGTGGAATTAAGAATCTACTGATAACCATGAAATCACTGCCAATTGTCAGAAAAACCCATCTAATGCCCTTCAGGGAAGGACATCTGCCACCCTCACCTGGTCTGGCCTACATGTAACTCCAGACCCACAGCGCTGTGGTTGACTCTCAATTGCCCTCTGAAATGGCCAACAAGCGACTCAGTTGTACCAATCGCTACAAAGTCTCAAAGAAATGAAACTGGACGGATCACCTGGCATCGACCTGGGCACCGGAAAAGACAATGGCAGAAACAGCCTTGACCCTGCAAAGTCCTCCTCACCTAACATCTGGGGGCTAGTGCCAAAATTGGGAGAGCTGTCTCACAGACTAGTTAAGCAACAGCCTGACATAGCCATACTCACAGAATCATACTTTACAGACAGTGTCCCAGACACCACCATCACCATCCTAGATATGTTCTGTCTCACCAGCAGGACAGACCGAATCGGTGTGGTGGCACAGCGGTATACAGTCGGGAGGGTGTTGCTCTCATAGTCCTCGACATTGACTGCGGACCCCGTGAAGTCTCATGGCTTCACGTTAAACATGGACAAGGAAACCTCCTGCTGATTACCACGTACCGTCCTTCCTCAGCTGATGAATCAGTACTCCTCCATGTTGAACAACACTTAGAGGAAGCACTGAGGATGGCAAGGACACAAAATGTACTCTGGGTGGGAGATTTCATTGTCCACAAGCAAGAGTGGCTCAGCAGCTGTACTGCTGATCGAGCTAGTCGGGCCCTAAAGGACATAGCTGCTAGACTGGGTCTGCAGCAGGTTGTAAGGGAACCAGTAAGAGGGAAAAACATACTTGACGTTATCCTTACCAATCTGCCAGCTGCAGTTGCATCTGTCCATGACAGTATTAGTAAGAGTGACCATCGTACGGTCCTTGTGGAGATGGAATCCCACCTTCACATTGAGAATAACTTCCATCGTGTTGTGTAGCACTATCACCGTGCTAAATGGGACAGACTTTGCACAGATCTAGCAACTCAAGACTAGGCATCCATGAGGCGCTGTGGGCCAACGACAGCAGCAGAATTGTACTCCAGCACAATCTGTAACCTCGTGGTCCGACATATCTCCCACTCAACCATTACCATCAAGCCAGGGGATCAACCCTGGTTCAATGGAGAGAGAGCAGGAGGGCATGCCAGGAGCAGCACCAGGCATACCTGAAGATGCGATATCGACCTGATGAAGCCGCCACACAGCGAAAGCAGCGAGTGATAGACAGAGCTGAGTGATCCCACAACCAAAGGAACAGATCTAAGCTCTGCAGTCCTGCCACGTCCAGTCATGAATGGTGATGGACAATTAAACATCTCCCTGGAGGAGGAGGCTCCACCAATATCCCCATCCTCAATGACGGGAAAGCCCAGCACATCAGTGCAAAAGATAAGGCTAAATCATTCGCATCAATCTTCAGCTCGAAGTGCCTAGTGGATTATCCATCTCGGCCTCCTCCAGTAGTCCCTAGCATTACAGATACCAGTCTTCAGCCAATTCAGTTCACTCCGCATGATACTGGAGATACTGGATACTGCAAAGGCTACAGACCCTGACAACATTCCAGCAATAATGCTGAAGATTTGTGCTCCAGAACTTGCCGCTCCCCTAGCCAAACTGTTCCAGTCCAGTTGCAACACTAGTATCTACCCGGCAGTGTAGAAAATTGCCCAAGTATGTCCTGTCCGCAAAAAAGCAGGACAAATCCTACCTGGCCAATTACTGCCCCATCAGTCTACTCTCAATCATCAGTAAAGTGATGGAAGGTGTCATCAATAGAGCTATCAAGCAGTACCTGCTCAGCAATAACCTACTCAATGACGCCCCCTTTGGGTTTCACCAGAGTCACTCAGCTCCTGACGTTATTATAGCCTTAGTTCAATATGGACAAAACGGCTGAATTCCAAAAGTGCGGTGAGAGTGACAATCCTTGACATTAAGGATGCATTTGACGGAGTGTGGCATCAAGGAGCCCTAGCAAAACTGGAATGAATGAGTATCGGAGGCAAACTCTCCGTTGGTTGGAGTCATACCTGACACATAGGAAGATGGTTGTAGTTGTTGGAGGTCAGTCATCCCAGCTCCAGGACATCTCTGCTGGTGTTCCTCAGAGTAGTGTCTTCGGCCCAACCATCTTCAGCTGCTTCATTAATGACCTTCCATCCATCATAAGATCAGAAGTCAGGGTGTTTGCCAATGATTATACAATGTTCAGCACAGTACATGACTCTTCAGATACTGATGTAGTCTGTGTTCAAATGCAACAAGATCTGGACAATATCCAGGGTTGGGCTGACAAGTGGCAAGTGACATTCATGCCACACAAATGCCAGGCTATGACTCTCACCAATAAGAGACCATCTAACCATCACCCTTTGACATTCAACAGTGTTATCATCACTGAATCCCCCACTAACAACATTCTAGGTGTTACCTTTGACCAGAAACTCAACTGGACTCCCCACATAAACGCAGTACCTACAAGAGCAGGCCAGAAGCTAGGAATACTGCGGCGAGTACCTCACCTCCTGACTCCACAAAGCCTGTCCACCATCTACAAGGCACAAGTCAGGAATCTGATGGAATATTCCCCACTTGTCTGGATGAATGCAGCCCCAGTAACACTTAAGAAGCTTGACACCATCCAGCACAAAGCAGCCTGCTTGATTGGCACTACCCAGAACATAGACCATAGAACAGTACCGCACAGTACAGGCCCTTTGGCCCGCAATGTTGTGCCGACCTACTATCCTACTAAGATCAATCTACCCTGCATACCCTACATTTTACTATCATCCATGTGCCTATCCAAGAGTCGCATAAAGGTCTATAAAGTATCTGACTCCACTACCACTGCCGGCAGCGCATTCCACATGCCCTCCACTCTCTGTGCAAAGAACCTACCTCTGACATCTCCCCTATACTTTCCTCAAATCAATTTTAAATTATGCCCCCTCGTAATAGTCATTTCCGCACTGGGATAAAGTCTCTGGCTATCCACTCTATGCCTCTCTTCATCTTGTAACCACAAGGCTGTGGGGGCTAGCTCATTGAGTACATTTAAGACTGAGATAGATAGGTTCTTGATTATCAAGGGTTATGGGGAGAAAGTGGGAGAATGGGGTTAAGAAACTTATTAGCCATGATTAAATGGCGGAGCAGGCTCAATGGGCGGAATGGCCTAATTTCTGCTCCTATGTCTTATGGTCATCCACTCCCTCCACCACTAATGCTCAGTAGCAGGAGTGTGTACTATCGACAAGATGCACAGCAGAAATTCACCAAAGATCCTCATTCAGCACTTTCAAACCCACAACCACTTCCAACTAGATGGACAAAGGCAGCAGATATATGGGAAGACCACCACCACCAAGCTACTTACCATCCTGACTTGGAAATATATCGCCGTTCCTTCACTGTCGCTGGGTCAAAATCCCGGAATTCCATCCCTAATGGCATTTGTGGGTCAAACTACAGCAGAGTTCAATGAGGCAGCTCACCACCACCTTCTCAAGGGCAACGAGGGAGGAGTAAGAAATGCTGGCCCAGCCAGCAACACCCACATCCCACAAACTAATAGAAAAAAAGACCTCAGATAGTAGAAACTGCCGATGCTGGGGTCTGAGATAACAAGGTGTGGAGCTGGATGAACACAGCAGGCCGGGCAGCATCAGAGGAGCAGGAAGGCTGACATGTCTGGTCTGGACCCTTCTTCAAAAATGGGGGAGGGGAAGGGGACTCTGAAATAAATAGAGAGGGTGGGCGGTGATAGAAGGTGGATGGTGGAGCAGATAAGTGGGAGAGAAGACGGACAGGTCAAGGAGGCGGGGATGAATTGTGGTCCTTGAAAAACAAGGGAGAAAAAAAAACCTCGACTTCCTGACCTGCAGACTGCAACCAGTAAGGATGGGTGACAACACCTCTTCCACAATAATCCTCAACACCAGTGCCCTGCAAGGCTGCACACTCAATCTTTGCTATGCTCCTATACACTCAACAGTTTGGCCAAACTCCGCTCTAACTCCATTTACAAATTTGCTGACGGCACCATCGTAGTGGATTGGATCTCAAACAACGACAAGACAAGAGTACAGGAAAGAGCTAGACAGCTTAGTGGGATGCTGTAAAGACATCAATCTCTCCTCCAACGTGAGCAAAGCGAAGGAGCTAGTTGTGAACTTTAGGAAACGGAGTGGAGGACACACCCCTGTCTGTATCAGTGGTGCTGAGGTGGTGGTGGTCAGTAGCTTCAGGTTCCTCAGAGTAAATACCTCCATCAGTCTGTCCTGGTCCATCCACACTGACACTACAGTCAAAAAAACACACCAATGCCTCTACTCCTACAGAAGGCTAAGGAAATATGGCACATCCCCAAGGAAACTTAGCAATTTTTACAGATGCACCATTAGAAACCATCCTATCTGGATGCATCACAACTCGGTATGGCAACTGCTCTCTGCTCAAGACTGCGAGATATAAGCGAGTTGTGAGTGCAGCCCAGTCCATCACGAAAACCAGCCTTTCATCCATTGACTCCGTCTACGTTTCCCACTGCCTCGGGAAAGCAGCTAACGTAATCAACAACCCCTCCCATCCCACTTATGCTCTCTTTCACCCTCATCCATCAGATCGAATGTACAAAATTTTGAAACATGTACAGACAATTTCAAGAACAGCTGCTTCCCCGTTGTTATCAAGCCTCCACATGGAGGAAGGGAACGTATATGAGATATGAGTTTGCAACTGTACTAAGGAAGGACAAGAAGCAGTTAAATCATAGTGAGGGAGTAGTTAATTAACAGGATGATCTAAATTTTGGTAAAGAGAAGATACAAACAATGCTGGCTGTGCTGAAAGTTGATATTTTGTTTGAGTTATTATTGTCACATATACCAAGATACAGTGAAAAATATAAAAACGGAAAGAACTGCGGATGCTGTAAATCAGAAACAAAACCAGAGTTGCTGGAAAAGCACAGCAGGTCTGGCAGCATCTGTGAAGGAAAAAACAGTTAACGTTTCGGGTCCGGTGACTCTTCCTCGGAAGTGGGGTTCTGAGGAAGGGTCACCAGACCCGAAACGTTAACTCTGTTTTTTTCCTTCACAGATGCTGCCAAACCTGCTGAGCTTTTCCAGTGAAAAATATAGTTTTGTTGCTAATTAGTTAAATCATACTTTAACTAGGGTATTAGTTAAAGGGTATTAGGGTATTAGAATCAGAATGTAGTGTTACAGCTGCAGAGAAAGATCAACTTTAATGTATAAGGCTTCAAAATCCGATGTGAAAGACAAGGACAACAGAAGCTGGAACACTACCAATGGCAAATTCTCCTCCCTGTCACATACCATCCTGACTTGGAACTGTATTGGTATGGTTTCACTGTCACTGGATCAAAATCTTGGAACTCTAATTCTAACCCTTTCTACCAGTGTGGGTTTATACCTACATTGGATAGACTACAGTTCAAGAAGGCAGCCAGTTAGGGATGGACAGTAAATATTGGCCTAGCTGGTGACATAGACATCCTCTACTCTCCCCATTAACTTGGCTATCTCAGGAGTTTAACTAGTTATTAGTCATTCAATAGTTTCTAGACCCTTCTAACTAGGACATAAAATGTCAACTGAACTCTGCTTTAAAGTGATATTTCTAATGAAATAAATGTTGGACTGAAAAAGATAGATGAGGATACCTTCTAGATGGCATGAAGTTATATACAGTGGATGACCCAAGAGACTTGGGAGTTCAGGTGCATCGTTATTTAAAATGCCACTAACAGGTGCAAAAAGTAATCAAGAAAACTGAGTGTTGACCTTGATATCTTGAGGACTAGAGTATAAGAGTACAGATGTTACGTTGTAACTATACAAAACCCAGATTAGACACACTTGGAGTAT
Source organism: Rhincodon typus (assembly GCF_021869965.1). NCBI lineage: Eukaryota > Metazoa > Chordata > Chondrichthyes > Orectolobiformes > Rhincodontidae > Rhincodon > Rhincodon typus. The sequence continues at coordinate 592,507 of NC_063345.1, read as the reverse complement.
ATGAACAGATCTGTTCACTACCTTAGGAAGGATGTATTGGCCTTGGAGGGAGTACAACATTAATTTACAAGAATGATACCTGGACTTCAGAGGTTAAGTTATGAGGAGAGATTATACAAATTAAACCTTTTTTCTCTAGAATTTAGAAGGTTAAAGGTGATCTGATCAATGTCATCAAGATAATAACAGGAAAAGACAGGGTATGTAAAAATATACTATTTACTCTGGTTGGAGGTTTTAGAACTGGGGGCATTGCCTACAAATTAGAGCCAGACTGTTCAGGAGACTGTTAAGAAGCAATTCTATACACAAAGGGTGGTAGAGGTTTGGAACTCTCTTCCACAAACTGCAGTTGATGCTAGATCAGTTGTTAATTTTAAATCCTTGATTGATAAATTTTGTTAATACATTTACTTAAGGATATGGGCAAAAGGTCACAGGCCACAAATCAGCTGTGATCTGATTGAATGGCAGAACAGACCTGAGGGGCTGAATGGCCTACTCCTCTTCCTGTGTTTCTATGAAATGCAATACAGTTGTGCACCCACAACTGCTAGATCCCTGTTTCTTACTTCTGTAAAAATGTAATTGCCTTTGTCATTTTTTTTGTGAGAAGTCATTGCTGTTTAAAAGCAAAATACTGCAGATGCTGGAAATCTGAAACAAAGAGTGCTGAAGAAACTCTAGGTCAGGCAGCATTATGGGAGTTAACGTTTCAAGTCCGATATGACTTTGGAACCGTTATTGTTTGCCTCTTTATGGGAACTGACTGCCTGCACTAAGTGAATACTGTCCTTAGCTGATCTTAAGTCTCAGTGATTTCATCTCTCCTGTGGAGTACAGATGCCATGGCACTCATAGCTGTCTTGAGTTTCACACAAGTGACTTCATGGCTGAGTTTCAAAAAGCTGTTCAACCATGAGAGACATAATAAGAACTCAACTTGGGTCTGGCCTTTGCATGACAATGTGCAGCAGTCATTGAATAGGGATGAGAAGTAACTATTGTGTTTCTATTTCTGCTAGCTCATGGCGTCTGTCATCAGCATTTGCTCAGAATTTTCTAGTGAGCGTCGTGCAGTTGTGTGCAAGGCCAGCTGAGGCTTTTTACTGCGTAAACACATCCTTCAAATAAAAAATGGTGGTGACTTTAAACATCACATTTGTGGAAATAATTGTTTTATCTTCGGTATGAGTGCTAACACAACCATTACAGGCCAGACCAGGAGATTCTCTACAGAGAAAATCAAGATCCTAGCATAAAATTAATGTTTTACCTCCTTGTGTCTCTGCTATATAGATCAATGATTCTGTATATCGCTCAATCATCTAATTAATTTTCAGAATCCAGAACTGCCTCTTCAGGACCGAGTTTACTTACAGTCTTCCTGGGAATCATCTGTATCATAGCATTAATGTTACCAACACTTGGGGAAGCTGAATCTCTGGTGCCTGTCTACCTCCACTTAAGTGTCAATCAGAAATTAGTCGCTGCTTATGTTTTAGGTAAGTACATTAACCAAAGAGTAGTAAATGAAATCAAGTGCTGACTGATCCTGAAGCAGTAGTTAAAGTCACAGATTCCATCTCAAAATATTCCTATGTCAGTGGTTCGCCACCCCCATACCTCTTCCCCGTTCCCCCCCCTCCACCTCCACTTTTCCTTCAGAGTAGTAGCCAGCATGGACACCCCCGTCAGTTTCAATAATCGTGGAACTCTGGCACCACATGTTTTGTATTTCCAGAAATGCAATAAGTGTTGCTTTCACTTTTCTCTCTATAATTAAACTTAGCAAGTAATTTTACATCAGAACGTTCTTCGTTCCATCTGGAAATGTGTTTGAAAATGGTTCTCTGATACTTTAAATATCACAAACCTGCAGCATTGAATATCATTAGAATTTCATTGTTCACTAGTCTTACCCATTGCACAATCGTGAGATTGTTGGATGTTTGCCTTTCGTGACATGATCGTAAAATTTTTCAGTGCCTGTAGGCCATTAGATCCATCGCCATTTTACCTGTAGTCCTACAATGAAAGCAAAATATTTGAAATTATGGCAAAACAACAATTTTAATAATCAGAAAAGATGGCATTAGTTCTTCCTAGGTATTTGCTGTGACCATTTTTTCTCGATTATGCCATTACAGTCTTTTGCCAAAATTCTCCTCACTGGGAAGTATCAAGTCTCATCCTAGCCGGAGAATTCAGGGGTGAAGGAGAATGAAATGTACAATTATTTGAAATGTTATTTGAAATGTTATTTGAAGCAGAGACTCTATCAAAAGGTATTGGATGTGGATTAGAATTGGGTAAAGAGAGCAGTGAGTTTGGAGCAGTTGCATTCAGATGTAGTGCTAGCTCTGGCAGGTGAGACTGAAAGTCCTTTGTTCTCTTTCCTCATTGATCCTCACCCCCACTGTAATGAGACATTCTCATGCTCTTCCTACTTTAGAGACTTCAGTACTTCTGTATATGAAGGTGGCAACCTCTTCCTGTCCCCAGTTGTTTAATAGTAAGATCTGCAACTAGTAACAGAAATTGAGAGCCGTTCAACAGCTTGAATTCTAAATCATTTCACACTTCAACAGATAATGTAAATGAACATTGGCCTTTCAGAAGTTCTGCCAGTGAGTTACAGGGTGCAAGGGTCATTAACATTGTTTAGGTGTCAGACATCTTCTTTGGCCGAAAATGAGCAAGCCCTGTGGTTTCTGTCCAGTCACCATTGTCATGCTAGTTCATTTGCGAAATAGAGTATGACAGCGAATATCCTCTTTCTGTTTGTTCAGTGATACAGTGGCAGCTTGTCTTAGTTTTTGGAGCTTGAGATTGTTCACATTAGCCTTTGTATCTGGGAAAACAAACATACCTCCCTAAATAATGATAAAAAGAAAATGCTGGAGAAATTCAGTAGATCCAGCAGCATCTGTTGAGAGAAAATTGAGTTAATATTGCAGATCAGAACTGAGGAATCTTGCAATAAAAATAGGTTTTGAACAAGTGAGGGGGAAAGACAAATGGGAAACTAATAGGTTGGATGTCAGAAGATTAAATGACAAAAAGTTTTGTGGTAATGAGTGGAGTAGCAGTCATCCACTGTGTGTTTGGGTCACGGTATATGTACGAGAGCACGTTGTAAGCAGAGAACACAGTAGACTAAATTGAAAGATGTCTCTAAGTTGCTGTTTCACTAGAAAGCAATGATTTTGGCCTTGAATGGAGAGAAGATAAAAGGGCAGATATTATATCTCCTGCGATTGCATAAAATGGTGCTAAAGGAAATGAAGAGGGTATTGGGGTGACTGAGAAGTGGCCCAGTGTAGTAAACGGTCTTTTTAATGTGCTGAAATGGGAGGCAGGTGATGACTAGTGGAAATCGAGAGGTTGATTCCTTGAACACAGCTGAAGGGATGTAAGGTAGGAACAAGAGAAATCTGTCATGGCTCAGTAAGCCTGGGAAAGGGATGAGAGCATGATTTCGATCGTAGCAGAGGGGCCTGTCGACCAGAATGGATAACGAATCCTTAACTTGACGAAAAAGGAAGACGTGTCAGTATGGTTGTTATGAAACGTACCTGATTGAACATTATGAAGACTGAGAAACTGGGAGAATGGAATGGTGTCTTTACAGGAAGTGCGATGTAGTCAGGGTCACTGTAGGAATAGTGAACATCATTAGTACAAAGCCTGTGCACAGAAATGAAGACCGAAGACAGTTGTGAGAGATGATCTAGACTCATGATGTAGAGTTCATTTGAGCGAGGCTTTTGAAAAAAAAGACCAGCAAGGGAAAGAAGACATTGGTAGGAGTAGTGTGCAGATCCAAAACAGTAGCCAAATTGTTGAAAAGGCTTTAAATCAGCAAATAATAGGAGCATGTAAAAAAATAGAGAACAGTTATGGATAACTTCAATCCTCATGTTGATTGGGTTAATCAAATTGGAAAGGGTAGTGCATTAAGGAGAATTTCCCAGAGAAATGTGAAGCCGACCGTGAAGCAGGCTGTCTTCGATCTGATAATGGGTAATGACACAGGTTTAATAAATTACCTTAGAGTATAAGATGTCTGAGGAAATAATGATCAGTTTGAGAGTGAGAAACTTATTGGTTTATCTTAATTTCATTCTAATTTTCTTTATTTAAGATAGCCCAGTTCACTTTAACTGACTCTGAGATTAGCAGGAAATACAATAAGCAAGCAGTGCCAGGCAGAGGTAATTCATGACACTCAGAAAAAGTACACCCTAGTAAGGAGGAAACATTCTAAGAGGGGAATAGACCAACCATGGCTAACCAAGGAAGTTAAGGAGAGTATTAAATTGAAAGACAAAGCATATAAGGAGGAAAAGACAGTGGTAGCCCCAAAGATTAGGATTAATTTAGGATTCAGCAAAGGACTGTATGTATAATAAATACAGAGAAAATAAACTAAAAGGGAAAACTAGCAAAGAATGTTAAAGTTGGCAATAAGGGCTTTTTTAAATGTAAAGGAAGAGACAGGTCAAATTGAACATAGACCCCTTTGAAAATGAATTTGGAAAGATAGTTGTGGGGAACAAGGAAATGGCAGAAGAGTTAAATAGATGTTGCATCAATCTTTATAGTGGAAGATACTTTGAATGTCCCATTAATAGTAAGAATATGGGGGAGGATTTAAGTGCCACCACCATCATTTGAGATGTACATTAGAAAAGCTAATGGGGCTAAAGGCAAATAACTGTTGTATTTGGACTTCCAGAAAGTGTTCAACAAGGTAACTCTCAAAAGATTGTTTTAAGGTAAGAACCCACAGTGTTGGAGGTAGTATATTGGCATAGATAGAGAATTGGCTCATGGGCAAGGAAACAGCGAGTGAGGATAAGGGTTGCTTTTTCTGGTTGATGACATGTTACCACTGGAGTTCCACAGGGATGACTGCTGGGACTGCAACTGTTTACAATATATATTAATGACTTGGAGAAAGGACATGAATGTACTGTAGCCACATTTGCAGACAACACAAAAATAGGTGGGAAGGCAGGTTGCAAGAGGGAACAAACAGTTCATCATCATCATCATAGAATCCCTACAGTGCGGCAACAGGCCCTTCAGCCCAACAAGACCACACCAACCCTCAGAGCATCCCACCCAGATCCATCCCCCTACCCTTTTCTCTGTAACACACCTAATCTACACATCCTAGAACACTATGGGCAATTTAGCATGGCCAGTGCACCTAACCTGCACATCACTGGACTGTGGGAGGAAACCGGAGCACCAGGTGGAAACCCATGCAGACACGGGGAGAATGTGCACACTCCACACAGACAGTCACCCGAGGGCGGAATCAAATCCGGGTCTCTGGCGCTGTGAGGCAGCAGTGCTAACCACTGAGCCACCGTGCCACCCATTCTGAGGAAGGGTACCTCCACCCAAAACGTTAACTCTGATTTCTGTCCATGGATGCTGCCAGACATGCCGAGCTTTTCCAGAATTTCTGTTTTTGTTTACCGAGAGATATTGATAGATTGTGTAAATGGGCAAAATGTTGGCAAATAGAGTATAATGTGGGAAAATGTGAAATTCATTTTGGAAAGGAGAACCAAAAACACTTAAATTGAGAAAAACTGCAGAAAGCTACAACACAAAGGGACTTGGGGATACTTGTAGATGTAACACAGAAAGCTATCACACTGGTGCAGCAGGTAATCAGGAAGGCTATTGGAATGTTAGCCCTTATTTCAAGGGGGTTGGAGTATCAGAGTAGGGAAGTCTTCCAGCAACTGTACAAAGTGTTGGTGAGACCACATCTAGAGTATTGTAAGTAGTTTTAGAACGTCGAATAGTACAGTACAGGAATAGGCCCTTAGGACCACCATGTTTGTGATAACTACGAGGCCGTTCTAAACTAACCCCACCTGCCAGCACGTGGTCCGTATCTCCATATTCCTTGCCTGTTCAGGTGTCTGTCTAAATGCTTCTTAAACTTAGTAACGTATCTGCTTCTACCACCTCATCTGGTAGTGCAGTTGAGGCACCTACCACCCTCTGTGTTTAAAAAAAAAAACTTGCCTTGCACATTTCCTTTATATTTCTCCCCTCCCAGCTTAAACCTATGCCCCTGGCATTTGATATTTCCACCCTCGGATAAGAACTCTGATTATCCATCCTATCCATGTCTCTCATAATTACATATGCTTCTAATGTTATATCTCTAATGTTCCAGTGAAGATAATTCAAGATTGTCCAACCTCTGCTTAATAGCTAATACACTCCAATCCAGGCAATATTCTGGTAAACTGCTTTCGCACCCTCTCCAAAGCCTGCACAACCTATAGGTGACCAGAAATGCGGACAGTGCTCCAAATGGGGCTTAACTAAAGTATTATACAGTTGCAACATAACTTGCTGACTTTTATACTCACTATCCCAACTGATGAAGGCAAATATGCCATATGCCTTCTTTACAATCTTATCCACTTGTGTTGCCACTTTCAGGGAGCTATGGACTTGCATCCCAAGATCCCTCTGTATATCAATGCTCCTAAGTGTCTAGCCATTTACTGTGTACTTTCTTGTTACGTTTGACCTCCCAGAATGCATCACTTCACACGTGTCCAGATTTAACTCCATCTGCCATTTCACCTACCAACTTTCCAGCCGATCTATATCCTGCTGTATCTTTTGACAACCTTCCTCGCTATCCACCTATTTTTGTATCGTCTACAAACTTACTGATCAGACCACCATTTTCGCCCAAAGTGTGTTTTATATACATAATACATCAACAGAGGCCCCAGTACTGATCGTTGTGGAACACCACTGGTCACGGGTCTCCAGTCTGATAAATGCCCCTCCACATCTACCCTCTGCCTTTTGTAACGAGGCCAATTTTGTATCTAACTTGCCAACTGACCATGGATCCCATTTCCTTTTAATCTTCTAGACCAGCCTACCATGAGGGACCTTGTCAAAAATTTTAAAGTCCATGTGGGCAACATCCACTAACCTACCTTCAACAAACATTGTCACTTCCCCAAAAACCTCCATCAGATTTGAGACAAGACCTCCCCTGCACAAAACCAGGCAGACTATCCTTAATAAGTCCGTTCTTTTCCAAATACAAGCAGATCTTGTCCCTAAGAAACTTCTCCAATAATTTCCATACTGCAGGTGTAAGGTTCACTAGTGTATAATTTCCTGGACTATCCCGTTGCCCTCCTTTAAACTAAGGAACAGCATTGACCATTTTCCATTTTTCTGGAACCGCGCCTGTGGCTAAAGAGGATACAAAGATCTCCATCAAGCGTCCATATTGCTGGACGGTTAATCTAGAAACTCAGCGAAAGTTCTGGGGCCGGGTTCAAATCCCGTTGCGGCAGATGTTGGAATTTGAATTCAATTTTAAAAAAGTCTGCACTTAAAAATCTGCTGATGACCGTCAAATCATTGATTGTCAGAAAAACCTACCTGGTTCACGAATATCCTTCGGGGAAGGAAATCTGCCATCCCCACGTGGTCTGGCCTACATGTGACATCACTGAAGTTGACTCTCAGTTGCCCTCTGAGATGGCCAAGCAAGCCATTCAGTTGTACCAATCAGTACAAAGTCTCAAAGAAATGAAACTGGACGGATCACCTGGCATCAACCTAGGCACCGGAAAAGTCAATGGCAGAAACAGCCCTGTTGACCCTGCAAAGTCATCCTCACTAACATCTGGGGTTAGTGCCAAAATTGGGAGAGTGGTCTCATAGACTAGTCAAGCAACAGCATGACATAGTCATATGGAGCCATACCTTATAGATGATGTCCCAGACACCACCACCACCATTCCAGGATATGTCCTGTCCCACTGACAGGACAGACCCAGCAGAGGTAGCAGCACAGTGGTACACAGTTGGGAGGGAGTTGCCCTGGGGGTCCCCAACATTGACTCCAGACCCCATGAAGAGGAGTTTGGGCCAAGTACTGTCAAATAGGACAAGATTAATTTAGGATATCTAGTGGGCATGGATGAATTGGATCAAAGGGTCTGTTTTCATGCTGTATGGCTCTATGACTCGTAAGTATCTTGGCTGCAGGTTAAATATGGGCAAGAAAACATCCTGCTGATTACCACATGCTGTCCTCCTGTGGCTGATGAATCGGTACTGCTCCATGTTGAATGACACTGAGGATGGCAAGGGCACAAAGTGTACTCTAGGTGGGGGATTTCATTGTTTACCACCAACAGTGGCTGGGCAGCACTATTACTGATCAAGTTAGACGGGTCCTTCAAGGCCTACCTGCTAGACTGGGTCTATGGTAAGTGGTGAGGGAACCAACAAGAGGGAAAAATATACTTGCCCTCAACCTTTTCAGTCCGTCAGCTGCTGACAATCTGTCCATGACAGTGTTGGTAAGAATGACCTTCACACAGTCCTTGTGGAGATGAAATCCTACCGTCACATTGAGAATGATCTCTATCATGTTATGTGACAATATCACCATGTTAAATAGAACAGACTTCAAACAGATCAGGCAACTGTCAGAGTGGGCATCCATGAGATGCTATGGGCCATCAATAGCAGCAGAATTGTACTCCAGCACAATCTGAAACCCCGTGGTCCGGCATAACCCCTACTCAACCATTACCATCAAGCCAGGGGATCAACCCCAGCTCAGTGGAGAGTGTAGGAGGGCATGCCAGGAGCAGCACCAGGTATACCTGAAAATGAGGTGTCAACCTGGTGAAGGTTGACAGAATACAGAATAAACCAAACAGAATAAGCAGCAAATGACAGACAGAGCCAAGTGATCCACAACCAATGGATCAAATCTAAACTCTGCAGTCCTGCCACGTCTGGTTGTGAATGGTGGTGAACGATTTAACCCACTCACTGGAGGAGGACGTTCCACAAAATCCCCATCCTCGATGATGGAAGAGTCCAGCACATCAGAGCAAAAGATAAGGCTGAAGCATTCGCAGCAATCTTCAGCCAGAAGTGCCAAGTGGATGATCCATTTTGGCCTCCTCCAGTGTTCCCCAGCATCAAAAATACCAGTCTTCAGCCAATTCAGTTCACTGCACGTGATATCAAGAAACGGTTGGAGACGCTAGATACTGCAAAGGCTACAGGTCCTGACAACATTCTGGCAATAGTACTAAAGACTTGTGCTCCAGATCTTACTGCTCCCCTAGCCAAGCTGTTCTAGTACAGTTACAACATCAGCATCTACCCAACAATGTGGAAAATTACCCAGTTATGTCCTGCACGTAAAAAGCAGGACAAATCCAACCAAGACAATTACTGCCCATCAGTCTATTCTCAATCATCAGTAAAGTGATGGAAGGTGTCATCACAGTGCTATCAAGCAGCACCTGCTCAGTGACACCCAGTTTGGGTTCCACCAGGGCCACTCAGCTCCTGACCTCATTACAGCCTTGGTTTTAACATGGATAAAAGAATTGATTTCCAGAGGTGAGGTGACAGTGACAGCCCTCAACATCAAGGCTGCATTCGATCGAATGTGACATCTAGGAGCCTTGGCAAAACTAGATTCAATGGGTATCAAGGGGCAAACTCTCTGGTGGTTGGAGTCATATCTGATACAGGAAGATAATCGTGGTTGTTGGAGGTCAGTCATCTCAGCAGTGGTTCCTCTGGGTAGTGTCCTCAGCCCAACCATCTTCAGCTGATTCATCAGTCACGTGTCCTCCATCATATGGTCAGAAGGATGGATGTTTGCAGACGATTGTACAATATTCAGCACCATTTGCAACTCCTCAGATAGTGAAACAGACCATGTTGAAATGCAACAAGATCTGGACAATATCGAGGTTTGGGCTGACAGTTGGCGAGTGACATTCGATGTTACCATCCCTGAATCCCCCAGCAGCAACATCCTGGAGTTGTCGTTGACCAGAAACTCAATTGGACTCGCCATGTAATCACAGCAGCTACAAGAGTAATTCAGAGGCTAGGAATACTGCGACGAGTAACTCTCCTCCTGACTCCCCAGAGCCTGTACCCCATCTAGAAGGCACAAGTCAGGAGTCTGTAGAATACTCCCCACGTGCCTGGACGAGTTCAGCTCCACAACACTCGAGAAGCTCCTCACCATCCAGGACAAAGCAGCCGGCTTGATTGGCACCACATCCACAAGCATCCACTCTCTCCACCACTATCTACAAAGATCCTCCGGCAGCATCTTCCAAACCCATACCACTCCCATCTCAAAGGACAAGGGCAGCAGATAAATGGAAACACCGCCACCTTCAAGTTTCTGCCCAAGCCACTCACCATCCTTATTTGAAAATATATTGCCATTAAATCATGGAATGCCCTCCCTAAGGGTATTGTGAGTCAACCCACAGCAAGTGGACTGCAGAATTCAAGAAGGCAGCTTGGCTCCACTTTCTCAAGGGCAACTAGGGATGGGAAATAAATGCTGGCCGGCCAGCCAGCGACGCCCACGTCCCACCAGTGATTTAAAATGAAGAAACCCTCCTGGATGTACTTAACAAATTCTGCTCCATTGGTGCCCCTGGAAATAAGGGAGCCCTAGTCAATATTGGGGAACTTCAAATTACCCACACAGACAATCCTGTGGTGTTTATATATTTCCATCATCTGCTTACCTATCTGTTTTTCTGTCTCTCGCTGGCTATTGGGAGGCCTATAATATTACCCCATCATAGTGATTGCATCTTATTCCTGAGTTCTACCCATATGATCTCGCTGGATGAGCCCCTCAAGATGTCCTCTCTTAGTGCAGTTTTGACATTCTCCTTAATCAGTAATGCAACTCGCCCCGTCCCTATTACGTTCCTCTGTATCTCGCCTGAAACATCTAAACTCTAGAACGATGAGCTGACAGTCCTGCCCTCCTCTCAACCATCTTAGTTCCTTGTACAAATCCAGCGTCTAAGCTCATCTTGGTTTTTCCTTTATTGAAAGAAGGTATTTTTATTGGAGATTTAATTAATGGCAGTTCAGAGGAGGTTCAGTGGCCTGGTCCCCAGTGAGATTCTTGCTCCCTGTGTGCGTGAGGGTGGAGGCTGTAGGGAGGATGAGCAAACTGACTGTAGCACTGTGGTACAGGGAGCCATTCCAGAGGTGGGGGAGAATGTAGTTCCATTCTGGGACATATAGTCAGGGGAATAGACACTGTTCTCTGTGGCCAGGATCAAGAGTCCCGAGGGCTACATTGCCTGCCTGGTGCCCAGGTTCAAGGTCTCTCATCTGGGCTGCAGAGGAACTTGGGAGAGTGAGGGGAAAGATCCATTTGTCTTTGTCCATGTAGATATCAATGATGTAGGTAGAAAGATGATAGAGGTTCTCCTGAGGGAAAATGAGCAGGTAAGGGCTAAATTAAAAAGTAGAACCAAAAAAGTAATGATCTCTAGATTACCACCTGACCCACGAGCAAACTGGTACAGCGTCATCAACATTAAAGAGATCAAGGCTTGGCTCAAAGATTGGTATGGGAGAAACTGGTTTGAATACATGGGACATTGGTACCAGTACTGGGAATGGAAGGATCTATTCCAATGGAATAGGCTCCAACTGAATCAGTGCAGGGACCAGAGGCCTGGTGAATTACATAATTAGGGCTATGGATGGACTTTAAACAATATGGGGTGTGGTGAGGGGGATGGGGGCATGGCTCAGTTGCATGGAAAAGGTTAACAGTGGGGGAAGGTTCAGCATAGAATCTCTACAGTGTGGGAGCAGGGCATTCAGCCCATCAAGTTCACACTGACCCTCTGAAGAGCATCCCATTCAGACCCACATCCCTACCCTGTCCCTGTAACCCTGCATTTCCCATGGCTAATCCAACTAGCCTGCACATTAATGGACATTATGGCCAATCCACCTAACCTGCATGTCTTTGGACTGTGGGAGGAAGCCCATATAGACGTTGGGTGAATGTGCAAACTCCAAGCAGATAGTCACCCGAAGCTAGAATTGAACCTGGGTCTCTGGCACTGTGAGGCAGCCGTGCTAACCACTGGGTCACTGTGCCCCACCCTCTTATTAAAGTTTCTAGAACAAGTAATAGGACAGAGTATGGAAAGGCACAACAGATAAGGGGATAAGTACGAAGCGGGGTGTGGGGTGTCATAACAGGACGGAGACTGTTGTACTTAAATGCATGCAGTAAAAAATAAAGGTAAATGAGCTTGTAGCACAGATTGAAATTACCAGGTAGGATGTTGTGGGTATCACAGAGATATGGCTGCAAGAGGATCAGGACTGGGAACTAAATAACCAAGGATACACTTCGTATCAAAAGGGTAGGCACATGGGTGGGGGAGGCGGGCTAGCCTTGTTAGTAAGAAATAAAATTAAATCAATAGCAAGAAGTGATAGAGAATCAGAAGGCCTAAATCTGTATGGGTAGAGTTAAGGAACCACAAAGGAAGAAAATACCCTGATTGGAGTTGTGTACGGGGCTTACAGTGGTCAGGGTGTGGAGAAGGAAATAAATCAGGGAATAGAAAAGGTATGTAAGAAAGGCAGTGTTACAGTAATCACGGAGGACCTCAGACAAGCTGGACATCATAGAATGAGTTCCCTGATTGGGGCTGTTAATCTGGTCCAATCAGGGGAGTTCTGCCTAACATAAAAAGGTTGAGTGTCAGAGATACTGACACTCTGGGGTGTGGCTTTATGAGGCAGTACTATAGTCAAGGACTGTTCACGTGTAAATAAGGGGTGACTTGGTGATGGGTTACTGGCCTCTCTGGAGTAAAGCACCATCCTGAAGAAACCCATTCGTAACAGTTGTGTTTGACTTCATAAGCATGACCTTACATCATGCCGTTATTTAGGAAGCTTGATTCATTTGAACCTGCTGTCAAGAACTGGGCCCAGTACGTGGAAAAAAATGGTCTAGATTTTCCACGTAAATGATATTGTGGCAGGTGAAAAACAATAAGTAATTCTCCTTTGAGCCAAAAAATCTGCAGATGCTGGAATCCAAGGTAGACAAACAGGAGGCTGGAAGAACACAGCAAGCCAGGCAGCATCTGGAGGAAAGGAGCAGTCACTGTTTCAGAAGGGTCCTGAATAAGGGTAATACTCGAAACATTGACTGCTCCTTTCCTGCAGATGCTGCCTGGCCTGCTGTGTTCTTCCAGCCTCCTGTTTGTCTACCAAGTATTTCTGTTGACAGCCTCTGGAGCTTCAACTTTTTCTGTGATTAGGAGCCTAATTTTCCTTTGGCACCAGACAGTCAAACCTTTCAAGAATTGACTGACATAATTAAGCATTAGTACGACCCCAAGTCGCCTCCAATTCTGAGATGCTATTGCTTTTACCCAGCAATGCAAGATCCAGGAGAATCCATATCGGGGTTTGTGAGTAGATTAAGATGACTGGCAGAAGCCTGTGAATTTGGTTGAACCTTTAACAAGATACTTCAAGACCACCTGGTATGTAGGATTAATGATGTAACTATGCAAAAACACCTGCTAGTTTAAGCCCCACTGGACTTAAAGCCAGTTGTAGTGCCTGTTTGATCATTGGTAAATGTGGCGAGTGGAGCATGTGAGTTGCAGGGTATTCTGATGGAAGTGGCCACCCTTGCCAGGTCACTGAGCTTGGAGAATACCATTTGACTGCAGACAGACAATTACATAGTGTGACTCAGGGCATATCCCGATCAGAGGAATTCTAGGCGCAGCCAGACCCAAAACAAAGCCAAGCCTCTGCCAAACAGTTAAAATATTCTTCAGGATTCTGGGCATCAAGACAATGTAGTTGTTGCTGGTATGTGGACACAAGACAGCAAAAGAGTTCCACTGGATGTGAACTGAGTAAGAGAACTCAAAGGCTGGTGTCCAGAAGAGTACACACCCTGGAAAGTCCACCTAGGTCTGGTTTGGAACAGTTAAGTTGTTTAGCAACATCCAAATCAGAGCTAGTCAAGATAAACATCTAGTTAAATGATCACGTGGTTCTGATGGAGGTCCATACCGGTAATGATGTAGCATTGATCGCAGAACCAGCCTTTAACAAAATTTGCTCTGGACTCAAGCCTTAACTTTGCGCAAGATGTCAGCTCGGCTGAGAACTTATACTGAGGAACCTTTACAGATTAAGGGTACTACTTCAGTTCTGGTCTCACATGAAAAGCAGCTGGTTCAGTTACCAGTGACTGTAGGAAAAGGTTCAGGCCTAAGCTTGATGCGGTGAAGTTGGTTGCATGAGATTCACCTCGATTGGCTCAACATTTATCAGTTAGAAAATGGCTGCCAGAGTGAAGTCCTAGTTAAATACCCTGAAGTCTAAGGCCACCTTGCATGTTGACCAGGAACCAATTCTGTCATTATACAAGGCCCACCCAGTGCCATTTGTCTTGCATGCAAAAATAGAGGCAGAAATCAGAAGGCTGGAAAGTGGAGGAATCACCAAACCAGTCCAATGTCCAAGATGGTCAGCATTAGTCATGTTGATTTTGAAGCCACAGTTTGCCTTTGTAGGGATTTTAAACAAACAGTAAACTGTTTTTTGCAGCTGGATAAATACTGAGGCCCTCGGATAGAGGATTTATACGCAAAGCTGGCAGTGGAGTTGCCATTCACAAAGCTGGCCTTGAGCCACGCTTACTTTCAATTGTGGCTAGACCAGCATTCCCAGAAGTATGCTACAAATAGTATCCATTAGGGCTTGTTCCATTATACGAGACTGCCATTTGGGGTATTGTCAGCCTGTTCAATTTTTCAGCGGATGATGGAGAACCTTTTGCAAGTTCTACCTCAGGTCACTATGTACCTAGATGACATTCTGTTAAAAGGGAAAACCAATGAGGAACGTTTAGAGAACTTGGATATAGTCCTAAGGCATTTTTCCAATGCAAATTTATGCCTAAAAAGGGAAAAATATGTGTTCCAGGACTCCCAAATGACCTACTTGGGCTATAGAGTTGACAAGACCAGGTTACGCCCATTGGAAGGAAAAGTGAGGGTGATCAAAGATGCCCTGACTCCCATGTAGTCCAGAGCTTAGGTAATTCCTTGGGCTGGTAAATTATTATGATAAATTCATGTGTAATGTGGCATCCTGGCACCTTTGCATCAACTTCTAAAAAGTGGTCAGCCTTGGAAATGGTTCTATATTCAGGCCCTAACTTTCATTGAAGTAAGGAAACAGCTATCATCCTCGGAAGTGTTGGCAGACTATGATCCCAAGAAAGATCTGGCATAAGGGTGGCATTAGTTCATAGGTGGCCCAGTGGAGGTAAATGCCCAATAGCTTATGTATCCAGGACTTTGGCTAATGCAGAGTGTAAATACACCCTGATAGAGAAAGAAGGATTGGCAGTCAAATTCTGAGTCAGGAAGTTCCACCAAATACTTTATGGACAAAAATTCATGATAATCACTGACCACAAATACTTGCTTGGTCTGGTTAAAGAGAATAAGGCTGTGCCACCCATAGCGTCAAGCCACATTTAGCAGTGGGCTCTAATACTAAGTGCATACAAGTTACAACCCGTTCCGGGATACCAAGTAGTGAATGCAGATGAATTGAACCATCTCCCATTAGCACATACAGCGCTGGTGATCCCCCCCTATTGGAAGAGTTTGTAATAATATTAAATTTTCTGGACACCCTCCCAGTTATAGGTAACAGTATCAGACTTTGGATGCAAAGATCCAGTTATTTCCAAACTGAAACAGCTGGTATTAGTGGGGGAACCAAGGGACCTTCACAACTAGAAGTCAAATCTTTTAGGACCCGGAGAAACAAGCTCACAGTAAAGGACGGTGTATTGTTGGGGATAAGCAAGAGTGATTGTCCTCAGCAAAGGTTGCCATAAAATGCTGTCTGAACTCCACCAGGGCCATCCAGGGATCTCTGAAATGAAGATGTTGACGAAAATTTATGTTTGGTGGCCAGGCTTAGGCATAGACATAGCCATGTTTGTGGGGCAGTGCCCACAGTATCAACAAGGACAAAAATTACCACTAGCAGTTCCCTCACATCCATGGGAATAGCCGGGTAAACCTTGGATTTGGTTGTACATCCTTTTTATAGGTTCAGTGTTCTTAGTCATTGTAGACGACCTCTCAATGATTGGCATTTATAGGGTCCATTCATCAAAAACATGGACGATGTTAGAAAAACTGAGCACATCTTTCAAAATACACAGAGTCTCGGTCACAGATAATGGGCCATCGTTTACCAGTGGGGAATTTGGTTATTTCTTAAAGTTGAATGGGATTCGACATATTAGGCCAGCCTCATATCAGCCATCATTGAATAGCCTGGCAGAGAAAGCAGCCCAAAGTTTGAAGGTTGGCTTGAAGAAAGCCTACAGCCTTGCTAGTTACCAAGCTGTCATGGTTCCTGTTTGATTATAGGACCACCCCACATACAGCTACAGGGGTAACACCAGCAGAGTTGCTAATGGGTAGAAGGCTCCAACCAAGGTTAGGTCTGATCTTTCCAATTCCTTTTGGGGTGGGGGAGGGGAGTGAAATGGCATCAGGAACTCCAGTGACTCAAAACCCAAGACTCTGTCAAGCGAGACAGTTTGATATAGTGGGTAAAGTTTTATATAAGAATGACAGAAATGGCCCTGCATGGGTAAGAGGGATGGACAACATGAGGTCAGGGTCAGCGACATATAAAATTCAGGTGGGTGTGATGGTCCTGAATAAGCATGTGGACCATATGAAAGCTGCAAATTCTTAAATGGTGCAGGAGCAAAACATGCCGCGCCTCTCAGAACCTAAAGAAATGTTGCCCAGCCTCGTGGATTCTCCCTCTCCATCGAACATTGATGAGTCCTGAATCAGAAATGGACATGACGGAAGTATGCAGGTGCGTGTATGGAACAAGCTGCCAGAGGAAATGGTGGAGGCAGGTGTAATTACAATATTTAAACGGCATCTGATAGGTATATAAATAGGAAGGGTTTAGAGGAATACAGGCCAAATGCCGGCAAATGGGACTACGTCAGATTGGGATGTCTGGTTGGTGCAGACAAGTTGGTCCAAAACATCTGTTTTCATGTTGTATGAATCTAATGCCTTTGCTGTTGGAAGAAGAGAGTGAAATTCTGCCAAGGTGCACCTGACACAAGAGGCAAGCTCCAGTATGTCATGCACCACCTGTGCCAGGGGGAGGCGATGGCCCAGTGATATTATCACTGGACTGTTAATCCAGAGACCCAGGTAATGTTCTGGGGACCTGAGTTAGAATCCCACCACGGCAGATGAATTCCATAAATATCTGAAATTAAGAATCTAATGATGACCATGAATCCATTGTCGAATGTCAGAAAATCCCATCTGGTTCACTAATGTCCTTTAGGGAAGGAAACTGCCATCCTCATCTGGTCTGGCCTACGTGTGATTCCAGACCCATAGCAATGTGGTCGACTCATGACTGCCCTCTGGGCAATTAGGGATGCACAATAAATGCTGCCTAACCAGCGATGCCTTCATCCTATGAATGAACAAAGAAAAAAACGTCAAGCCAGAGGAGGCTGACTCCAGGATAAAATGCCCCAGGAGACTCTCCAAGAAGAAGAGCCGGCCTGTGTCTGCAGATTCAGAGTTGGGGGGATGTAGTTATTGTAATGAGGTCAGCCAGCTGGACCTCATAGAATATGAGTTCCCTGATTGGGGGGGTTGTTAATCTGGTCCAATTAACGAGTCCTGGCTGACATAAAAAGGTTAAATGTTAATGATACTAACAGAGATATTACGAACTGCAGATGCTGGAGAATCTGAGATAACGAGGTGTAGAGCTGGATGAACACAGCAGGCCAAGCAGCATCAGAGGAGCAGGAAAGCTGACGTTTTGGGCCTAGACCCTTCTTCAGAAATTTCTGCTTGGCCTGCTGTGTTCATCCAGCTCTACACCTTGTTATATCAGTGATACTAACTTTCTGGTTTTTGACTCTGTATGAGGCAGTGCTATAGTGAACGATTGTTCATGTGTAAATAAAGGATGACTTGGTGATGGGATACCAGCCTCTGTGGAATTATTTCTTCCATGATGTGGTTTTTTGGAGCAGCTTGTAGTAGAGCCCACTAGGGAACAGAAAATTCTAGATTTGATGATGTGTAATGGGGTAGACTTGATTAGGGGGCTTAAGGTGAGGGAACTCCTAGGGGGCAGTGACAAAAGAACGATAGAATTCACCCTGCAGTTTGAGAGGGAGAAGCTGGAATCACTGTTATAATTGAGTAAAGGTAACTACAAAGACATGAGGGAGGAGCTGGCCTGAGTCCATTGGAAGGGCAGCCCAATGGTGAAGCAGCAATGGCAGGAGTTATTGGGCTTAATTCAGGAGGCATAGCAGAAATTCATCCCAAGGAAGAAGATACACACTAAGGGGAGGATGAGGCAACAATGGCTGACAACGGAAGTTAGGGACAGCATAAAAGGAAAAGCATATGAAGTAGTGAAGATTAGTGGGAAGCCTTTAAAAACCAGCAGAAGTTAACTAAAAATACAATAGGAGGAGAAGAAGGTAAAATATGAGAGTAAGCTAGCTGCTAATATAAAAGAAGATTGCTAAAGTTCTTTTAGATATCTAAAACGTAAAAAAGGCAAGAGTGGACATTGGACCACTGGAAAATGAGGCTGGAGAATTAGTAATGGAGAACAAAGAAATTGCAGAAGAACTGAATAGGTATTTTGCATCAGTTTTCACAGTGGAAGACACCAACATCATTCCAGAATTTTGAGAGTCGAGGGCAGAGGTGAGTGTGGTGACTGTCACTAAGAGAAGAGTCTGGGGAAACTGAAAGGTCTGAAGGTGGATAAATCACTGGGATCAGGTAGACTACACCCAGATTCTGAAGGAGATAGCTGAGGAGATTGTAGAGGCATTGGTGGTGATCTTTGGAGTCCGGGAGAGTCCCAGAGGACTGGAAAATGGCAAATGTCACACCCCTGTTTAGGAAGGAAGGGAGGAAGAAGACAGGAAACTACAGGCTGATTAGACTGACCCTGATTGTTGGTAAGATTTTGGAGTCCATTATTAAGGATGAAATTGTGGAGAACTTGGAACTGTGTGGTAAAATAGGGCTGAGTCAGCACGATTTTGTCAAAGCAGGGGGGCAGTGTCATGCCTGACAAATCTGTTAGAATTCTTTGAGGCGGTAAAATGCAAGTTAAACAAAGGGAAGCCAGTGGACATGATCTGTTTGGATTTCCAGAAGGCCGCATAGGAGGCTGCTAAATAAGATAAGACCCCTTGGATAGAGGATTAGTTGACTGGCAGAACACAGAGCAAAGGGATAAAGGGATCTTTTTCAAGTGGAGTTCAGCATGGGCCAGTGTTGGAACCGCAGCCATTCACATTATGTGCTAATGATCTTGATAAAGGAACTGAGGCATAGTTGCTAAGTTTGCAAAGGACACAGGTGGAGGAACTTGTAGTGTTAAAGAAGTGGGGAAGGCTGCAGAAGGAGCTGTACAGGCTAGAAAAGTGGGTAAAGAAGTGGCAGATGGAATACAATACAGGAAAGTGTGAGGTTATGCACTTTGGTAGGAAGAATAGAGGAAAGTGCTTCAGAACTCTGAAGCACAGAGAGGCTTAGAAATCCCAGTTCAGGATTCTCTTAAGGTTAACATGCATGTTCAGTTGGCAGTTAGGAAGCTAAGGCTGTATAAGGCTCTAGTTAGACAAATTTGGAATATTGAGATCATTGTGGGCCCTGTATCTAAGGAGGGATGTGCTGGTATTGGAGGGGCTCCAGAGGAAGTTCACAAGAAAGATCCTGGGAATGGAGAGCTTATCATATGAGGAGCGCTTGAAGACTCTGGGTCTGTGCTTGATGAAGTTTAGAAAAATGAGGGAGAATCTGATCGAGGCATACATAATACTGAGGGGCCTGGATAGAGTGGATGTGGAGAAGATGTTTGCACTCGAAGGAAAGTCTAGGACAAAAGGGCACAGCCTCAGTGTGAAGGAATGATCCTTTAGAACTGAGATGAGGAAGAATTTCTTCAGCCAGAAGGTGGTGAATCAATGGAGCTCATTGCTGCAAGAACTGTGCAGGCCAAGTCATTGAGTATATTTAAGACAGAGATAGATAGGTTCTTGATCAGTAAAGGGATCAAGTGTTATGGGGAGAAGGCAGGAGAATGGAGTTGAAAAACATATCAGCCATGATTGAATGGCAGAGCAGGTTCAATGGGCCAAATGGCCTAATTCGGCTCCTACATCGTACGGTCTATTTTAGGTCTTCAGATAGAGGCAGTATATCGATTTTGCTCAATGCTAATCACTAGTTCTAGCTTGGGAAATGTGGTTGAAATCAAGAATACAGTGCCTAACCGAATTTCTGGCCTTACTAAACTGCAGTGAATTTTAGAAATTTTACATTAAGGAAATATGAAGCATAGAATGCATGCAAGATTCATCAAAGATATGGAGTTTGAATCTTGCAGCAGTTTCTGGGACCTGTCAAGTTCTACCAAATGTGTTGGGAAATCTCAAACCTTGCTTCATGAATCAGTTAAATAATTCAGATTGATTATTTCCTTGGGCTGCCTCTAACTATTTATTGTCAGTCACATTGTATCCATGTGTGTATAAATCACTTTGCAGAGGAGAAAGTAATCAGCAGGTGGTGAAATTTGAATTCAGTTTTAAAAATCTGGAATTAAGAATCTAGTGATGACCTTGAAACCATTGTTGATTGTTGGAAAAACCCATCTGGTTCATTAACGTCCTTCAGGAAAGGAAATCTGCCATTCTCACCTGAAATTGCCGAGCAAGCAACTCAGTTGTACCAATCGCTACAAAGTCTCAATGAAATGAAACTGGACGGATCACCTGGCATCGACCTGGGCACCGGAAAAGACAATGGCAGAAACAGCCCTGTTGACCCTGCAAAGTCCTCCTCACCTAACATCTGGGGGTTAGTGCCAAAATTGGGAGAGCTGTCTCACAGACTAGTTAAGCAACAGCCTGACATAGCCATACTCACAGAATCATACTTTACAGACAGTGTCCCAGACACCACCATCACCATCCTAGATATGTTCTGTCTCACCAGCAGGACAGACCCAGCAGAGGTGGTAGCACAGTGGGATACAGCCAGGAGGGAGTTGCTCTAAGAGTCCTCAACATTAATTCCGGACCCCATGAAGTCTCATGGCTTCACATTAAACATGGGCAAGGAAACCTCCTGCTGATTACCATATACCGTCCTTCCTCAGCTGATGAATCAGTACTCCTCCATGTTGAACAACACTTAGAGGAAGCACAAGGATGGCAAGGGCACAAAATGTACTCTGGCTAGGAGATTTCACAGTCCACCACCAAGAGTGGCTCAGCAGCTGTACTGCTGATCGAGCTAGTCGGGCCCTAAAGGACATAGCTGCTAGCTGGGTCTGCGGCAGATGGTGAGGGAACCAACAAGAGGGAAAAACATACTTGACGGTCATCCTTTCCAATCTGCCAGCTGCAGTTGCATCTGTCAATGACAGTATTAGTAAGAGTGACCATCACACAGTCCTTGTGGAGATGGAATCCCACCTTCACATTGAGAATAACTTGAATCGTGTTGTGTGGCACTATCACCGTGCTAAATGGGACAGACTTCGCACAGATCTAGCATCTCAAGACTGGGCATCCATGAGGCGCTGTGGGCCATCCACAGTAGCAGAATTGTACTCCAGCACAATCTGTAACCTCATGGCTTAGCATATCCCCCACTCAACCCTGGTTCAATGGAGAGTGCAGGAGGGCGTGCCAGGAGCAGCACCAGAAGATGAGGTATCAACCTGGTGAAGCTGCCAAACAGCGAAAGCAGCAAATGATAGACAGAGCTGAGTGATCCCACAACCAAAGGAACAGATCTAAGCTCTGCAGTCCTGCCACGTCCGGTTGTGAATGGTGGTGGACAATTAAACGACTCACTGGAGGAGGGGGCTCCACCAATATCCCCATCCTCAATGATGGAAGAGCCCAGCAAATCAGTGCAAAAGATAAGGCTGAAGCGTTCGCAGCAATCTTCAGCTAGAAGTGCCGAGTGGATGATCCATCTCGGCCTCCTCCTGTGGTCCCCAGCATTAGATACTAGTCTTCAGCCAATTCGGTTCACTCCACATGATATCAAGAAATGGTTGGAGACACTGGATACTGCAAAGGCTACGGACCCTGACAACATTCCAGCAATAATACTGAAGATTTGTGCTCCAGAACTTGCCGCTCCCCTAGCCACGCTGTTCCACTACAGTTACAACACTAGTATCTACCCGGCAGTGTGGAAAATTGCCCAAGTATGTCCTGTACATAAAAAGCAGGACAAATCCTACCCGGCCAATTACCGCCCCATCAGTCTACTCTCAATCATCAGTAAAGTGATGGAAGGTGTCATCAATAGTGCTATCAAGCAGTACCTGCTGAGCAATAACCTGCTCAGTGACGCCCAATTTGGGTTCTGCCAGAGCCACTCAGCTCCTGACCTTATTACAGCCTTGGTTTCAAGGCTGCATTCGACCGAGTGTGGCATCAAGGAGCCCTAGCAAAACTGGAATCAATGGGCATCAGGAGCAAACTCGCTGCTGGTTGCAGTTATACCTGACACATAGGAAGATGGTCGTGGTTGTGGGAGGTCAATCATCTCAGCACCAGGACATCTCTGCAGGAATTCCTCAGGGTGGTGGCCTAGGCCCAACCATTTTCAACTGCTTCATCAATGACTTTCCCTCCATCATAAGATCAGAAGTGGGGATGTTCACTGATGATTGCACAACATTTAGCACCATTTGCCACTCCACAGATACTGAAGCAGTCTGTGTTCAAATGCAACAAGATCTGAACAATATCCAGGCTTGGGCTGACAAGTGGCAAGTGACGTTCCTGCCACATAAATGCCAGGCTATGACCATCACCAATGAGAGACAATCTAACCACCGTCCCTTGACATTCAATGGTGTTACCATTACTGAATGCCCCATTATCAACATCCTAGGAGTTTTCATTGACCAGAAACTCAACTGGACTCACTACATTAACAGAGTGACTACAAGAGCAGGCCAGAAGCTAGGAATACTGCAGCGAGTAACTCACCTCCTGACTCCTCAAAGCCTGTCCACCGCCTACAAGGGACAAGTCAGGAGTGTGATGGAATATTCCCCACTTGCCTGGATGAGTGCAGCCAACATTCAAGAAGCTTGACACCATCCAAGACAAAGCACCACATCCACAAACATCCACTGCCTCCACCACCGACACTCAGTAGCAGCAGTTTCTACAAGATGCACTGCAGAAATTCACCAAAGATCCTCAGGCAGCACCTTCCAAACCCACAACCACTTCCATCTAGAAGGACAAGAGCAGCAGACATATGGGATGGGAACACCACCACCTCCAAGCCACTTACCATCCTGACTAGGAAATATATCGCTGTTCTTTCACTGTCGCTGGGTCACATTCCTGGAATTCCCTGCCTAATGGCATTGTGGGTCAACCCACAGCAGGTGGACTGCAGCGGTTCAAGAAGGTAGCTCGCCACCACCTTCTCAAGGGCAATTAGGAATGGGCAAGAAATGCTGGCCAGCCAGCGACACCCACATCCCACAAATGAATAGAAAAATAACACCACCATCACCAATCCCGGATATGTCCTGTCCCACCAGCAGGACAGACCTAGCAGAGGTGGTGGCACAGTGGTATACAGTCAGGAGGGAGTTGCCCTTGGAGTCCTCAACCTTGACTCTGGTCCCCATGAAGTCTCATGGCTTCAGGTTAAACATGGGCAAGAATCTCTTCACAGATGATGCCAGACTTGTTGAGTCTTTCCAGCACTTTGTATTTTAATTTCAGTATTCTGTCAACTGCAGTATTTGCTTTTGTAACATCTTGCTTTAGCTACAGGTCCAGTCTCAAACCTGCACAAATCCCAATTACCACCTGGAATGTAAATCAGAACAGAACTGCAAATCAAACCCAAATTGTTAACATCATGCAGCAGGTTTCACCTTGATTTTTGTGATTGGTTTGTTTCTCAAAATGTTTCAAGGGTACCAGTTGCTCTGAAACATTAAACTCAGGGAAGAGAAGATGCAGCTGAACTTTAATCTCCTTGTGGGTTCCTACACCGAGCAATACTTAATTCAAACCATTTTTATCAAGAGTGCTTTCTTTCACAGAATGTTAAGCTAAAGTTGTGTCAGTCACCCTGTCCAGACGCAGTGGGGATATTCAGTGGTATTATTAGGAGAGGAAGACAGTATACTGTGGAACGCACCACTTACTGCCTTCGCAGCACACAGCTCAGCGACCAGTTGATTTGTTTGCTGTTTGTGGGATCTTGCTGTGCACGGGTTGGCAGCCATATTTCCTTACATTAGTGACTGTACCTAAGATGTCCTGGGAATATTAGAGGTGCTATATGAATCTCCTGCCTGAAGTAAGATAGCATCTTGTTAATTTCAGGTCTTGTGACCATGGTTATCCTTCGAACATGAACAGGAGAAGTGAAGGAGACCCAGCATGGACTGATCCATTTGTTAATCTGGGCACATGCTGCTGCCGTGGCGCTGCATTACCTTTTTCAGAACGTAAAGGCCTCCAGCAGGAGCACTTGTTGTAAACAGCATGGATTTATCTGAACTTTGTGCATTTTAATGTTTACGCAAGACCTTCAGCTGTAAAATTGCATTCGCATTGTCACAAAACACCACGTCAATAAGCTTCCTTTGTTTTAATTGCTCTGTAAATGTTTAGATAAATAGTTTCATGTGTGTAACTTTTATTATGTAGATGTTTGTCACTTTTTAATCCTTGTCCAGCTTTGCTATGCAATCATGTCGCTGCATCCCAGGTGAGATCCTGAGGAAAATCCAGTGAGTACCCACAGCATGTGGAAATTCTGCCAGAGGTTGGCTGTACCCTGTGAAGTGTACTCTTATGACACTGACTTAAGAACAGGCACTTCAACAGTGCAAAAGCAGTGTCTGCTGTAGTGACAATGGGTACGCACCATAACTTTAACCTGTTTCTTTTCTTTATGGATTCTCGTGCATCTGCTTTGTAATTCTAGAATTTTGTTTTTATTTCAACAAGTGCACTTGTCAAACTTCAATTAGGGTGGTGATCACATTTCTACTTTAATCCAACATGTCAGTTTTGGCTCTGTGGTACAACTGTCTATTCAGGGGTCATGGATTCAAGCCATGTTTCAGAGGCTTGAGCACATAATCCAGGGTGACCCTCCCAGTGCAGAACTGAGGCAAAGGGGCAGCACTGAGGGCGTGGTGCACTGTCAGAGAGTTACTGACGGAGTGCCACACTGTCAGGAGGGTCAATACTGAGTGAGTGCCGCACTGTTGGAGGGTCAGTACTGAGGGAATGGAGGACTGTCAGAGGGTCAGTGCTGAGAGTACACAGTCCAGTCAAAGGGTCTCTTTCATTCAGAACGTTAAATTGCCTCATGAGGTGGGATAAAAATTGTGTGACACTTTTTCAAATAGAGTACGGGAGTTTTTCCCAGCATCCAGGCTATTGGTTCTTGAATCAACCCAACCAAAAGTAATTATCTGGTCATTTTTTTGCAGGATTTTGAGTTGTACAGTTATCGGCTGCCATGATTCCTACAATACACCAGTGACAGCACTTCAAAATTACTTCATTAGTCATAAAGCCCAGTGTGATGTTTCAGTTTGGAAGCACACTGTCTATATTGAATGACTAACAGATTAACGCAGTAGGTAATGGTCCCTCACCATACAAGTGGAAGCAGTGGGTTTTAAAGGGAACATTAATTTTACTTCTAGTCTGTTGCAATAGTTCCAAAGTATTTAGCTGATTAGGTTTAATGTACATTAAGTTTTGTGAAAGCCAGTACTATGTATAAAATTAGTACTGTATACTATACCAGCTAATAGCTGTAATAGAAGCCATTCTGAAAGACTTGGTTGCTGATATGTCTGCTTCAGTGATTGTATTTAGAGGTTCTGGATCATGGCATGAGGTGCCTTCCAAGTTGGTAAAGCTCAGCAATGACCTGGATCAGAGCTAAGGTTGCTGGAGGGGTCATCCATCTCGCACCAGTTCCTGGGATTATATGGAGATATCCGTGAATGGCATTCAGATTGACTAATGCTACCTGAAGAGGGTACAAAGTTGGATCTAGTGTCCTCTTTTTCCACATGGAGTAATTCTTTAACTTAGATTTAACACTGGGCAATGGTCCCACTCAGCTACAGAAATCAGCTTGAATTAACTTCAGTTTCTGTAGAGATGAAACAAAGGGAATAATTGGATTCTATACTAGCAACTGTGATACCTTTCACAGTCAAATAGCATGTCAGTCTCAATGTCTGGACATTCAAAGTTTAGCTATTAGTTTGTGATGCGTGGAGGTTGGTTAATGCTTCCACTAGGATTATACTGTAGTGATCAGTGCATCAAATAAAACAAAATAAAAAGGAGTAATAGATGAAATTGGTAGTTTATAACTCACTGAGCAGTGGGCTGAGGGCAAGGAATTGACAGCCCATCGTGCAGGAGCTCCTATGTAAACCTCTGGCTGTCTTGCTCAGAGGTGAGTAATCGTTGAACTGTGTCAAACAGAAATTACCCAACTGCCAAGGCTGCTCCACACACAAAAGTGTATTTTAAAAAAATTGTTTTAAACAATTGTCAGGTCTTCTGCAAAGCAACTTATTAAAATTCGGAATTACTAAATGTGAGTTAAATTGTGTTTAAACTGTTACGAATACAGCAAGCAGATTGTGACCACTTAGTGTCAGGAATTAGCCTACGGGGCAAACTACTAGTAGTCAGGTGTTTCCCCCGTGAGAACTCATGGACGAGTGAAATGTGCTGTGTAAACCGACATTTGCAGATTTTCTGTTTAAAGGTCATTTATGTTTTTGAAAAAAAAAACTACCAGTATGACAATTTGTAAATGTTTACATCATGATTTATACAATTTATTTAAACATTTTAATAAAGTTATTTTTGAGAACAGATTTTAACATTTTGTTTTTTTCAATTGTGAGAATGGCACTTTACAATTTCTGACTCCTTTAACTGATGTGGATTTGTAACTAGTGCATGACCCCACAGTCTGTCACACAATCCATATGATTCCATTATTCTACACGGTCAGAGCCGAATAATTGTTAGAAAAGAAACAACAAGGGACATGCAGTGAATGAGCAATTAAATATATACAGACTCATTTCTACCTAATAACTGGATCATCAAGCAATAAAGTTCCTACTGTGGCAGTCACTTGTACAAGGTGTTTAAAAAATGATTTGCGTGTGTCTGGGACTAAAACGTGACCAATCACACACTGGGGCTTCAACTTCTCAGTATTTTTATAAATGACCTGAATGAAGGAATATAAATGTTCCTTAAAAAAAAAATGACAATGAATAAAACCCTGCTAATTTGACAAAGGTATTACATATGTTCATAGAGCAAGAAGATGGAGACCTCAGCAAAATGTGAAGAAGATTTTCACTAAGGAAACATTACTCTTTTAATGATGAGAAAATTTTGTTTTCAGTTTAAATACGGAGGAAAGTCAACAATTCTTCGAAGCTGTTGGGATTAAATTTAGTTATTTACTGCAGCAAGCAGGCTTGGCAGCATTTCCTTCATGCCCAAAATCAGGTCCTGGGGACTTAGCTTCCTTTAGTTTACTTAATGCTTTTTCACTAGTGATAATGATTGTATTAAGTTTATCCCTCTTTGCTACCGCTTGATTCTCTCAATTTTAGCATGAGTTGAAATCCATGCTTTTCTATGTTGTACTCACTCTCACCAGTATAAATTCCAACACCTAATCCAATTGGTTCTAATTTAAAGTAAATATAATTACTCCCTCTTTTACATTCTTTTAGTGCCCATTCATTTCCCTATTCAATTGCACCTACACAGTGCTACTGGAATAGCTGCAACATTTCTGGTGAAAGTCAGCAGCCTTCTACCAGATGAGACTGCAAACAGCTTTCAGGAACTCGAGCAGGGGCTTCAGATTGAACTCCCTTGGTCAGGTCAGCATCAGACTACGTTAGTTAGAACTGCAGATGCTGGAGAATCTGACATAACATGGTGTTGAGCTGGATGAACACAGCAGGCCAAGCAGCATCAGAGGAGCAGGAAGGCCTGGACCCTTCTTCAGAAATGGGGGAGGAGAAGGGGCTTCTGAAATAAATAGGGAGAGGGGGAGGCGGATAGAAGATGGATAGAGGAGAAGATAGGTGGAGAGGAGACTGACAGGTCAAAGAGGCAGGGATGGAGCCAGTAAAGGTGAGTGTAGGTGGGGAGGTAGGGAGGAGACAGGTCAAGGGGGCGGGATGAGGTTAGTAGGTAGGAGATGGGGGTGGGGCTTGAGGTGGGAGGAAGGACAGGTTAGGGAGGTGGGGACGCGCTGGGCTGGTTTTGGGATGCGGTAGGGGGAGGGGAGATTTTGAAGCTTGTGAAATTGAAACTACGTTAGTTGACAGGTTTATAACAAAGCACTGACAGAGTAGCTCCACTGGAGAAGGAACTTACCCTCATCAGGATGACAGGTTGAGAGTACGCATGCTACCAGCTCTAACACGGAGTTATGTGATCCAAGGCTTTTGCTACCGGTAAGATATAAGCTTCATAAGTACTCCAAGTCTCCTAGGAAGTCTGTACTTTTCTTGTTGTGTAACTCTTATTCACTGCTTTTTACCGATTTATTCTTAATTTCTTCAATAAGTTATGATCACAGTTAAGTATCAGAGTCAGCGTTCACTTGTAATAATCCTTGCGTTTACATAAAATATTACCTATATCATGTATAGCTGTAATCTGCAGACTTTGTGTCAGTGACATCCCTCTTTAGTGGTTCTAACTGAAGATTGAAATGCCCAAAGCATGAGACAAACTCCACCTTGGAACACAGATGGTACACAAGTCAACTGTGCATCTGCTGCTCAAGACAATCAAGGCTTGTGACAACTTAACACTCTGCAGTTAATATTAATTATCAATGACTCAAAGATTTTCACAAATGCAGATAAAAGTGATGCTGCAGAATTCTTTTATATATACAATATATATTTTCATTCGATACAGTATTTCAGAACCAAACACTCATCAGTTCCTCCTCATTCTGATGCCTGATTTCTTTTTCGCACACAGATGGAAAAATAAGGATTTTGTTAAGCAGGAGACAGTTCTGTGTCCTGGCAAGTCAGATGTAAATCCAACAATAACAACACACAAAAAAAATTAAACACGTTTACACAACATTCTATCACAACACATGGCAAGAAAAAGTTAATAACACACAAAAAAAGTTTGTGGGAAAACAACAAACAGCTCTATATAACTAAAAATATTTTCCCAGAAGCCAGTGAAATTCTTTATAGGAATCTGTGGATTATACACAAGTCATGTTGTGATGGTGGCTTGGAGAGTTATGAAACACGATATTAAATTAGACCAATGTCTCCCTTCAGGTATGTTACACTATGCACATGTTTGTTAATAACTCCACAGGTACCCTGATTATACAGGTAACTGTGAGACTCTGTGAAAGGTGCTTCTACAAAAATCATTCAATAAAGAAATAACTAAAATAACAAAATCTGTACAAAAGGACTAATGGAAGTCAAGAGTGCTTTCAAACCATACTCCCACCTCTCCCATTACAGCAAAACTATTAGCACCCGGCTCAAGGCTGCTTTGCTTGCTGTTAACATTTGCACTTGCTTAAGCCAAGCGCAATCTATTTAACAACAGCTTAAAAATAAATTCAAGTCAAGAACCATTTCTGTTTAGTGCTATTCATAGAAAGTAAAGCCCATAAGTATCTGAAAAGGATAAACCTGTGCTGCATTCAGAATCTGCTTATGAAAGTAGAACTAAAAGTCAAAACCTTATAATTCTGGCAGGAGATGTTTCAGAAATTCTCAAGATTCCAAGTTGGTGCAAAAAATAAATGAAAAATTTCACGGGAAAAAAATTAAAAAGGGAGAAAATATTTCTCAGAATTACAACAACCAGTTCATTAACACTGACATTCTTCTACACAATTACATATTAATGGCACCACATGTTTACACCAGGTTATATTTGATGTAGACTCTGTTTCCAACATTCCTTTAGGATAGGCAGAGTCACTTTGGTGAAAGGCCAGGTCCTCCAGTGAATGACGAACAGGAATCAGACGTTGTCACTGGAGATTCTCGCACTGCACTTGATTTTGCTGGTGAATCCTGACTTGAACTGCCATTACTGCTGCTGCCATCCAGGCAGTCTGTTGAAAGACTGAGAAACAGATCACCACTTCGAATCGCACTGGAAGAAAAAACAAACAAAAACATTAGAAATGATGAAAGCAGCATGTAGAAGCAGGAGCTCCAGTTGATAATTCTCAAGGAGCCACGTACATGAGATTACCTCTTTAGAACTGACCTGCTAAGTTCCCAAGCATTCACTCCCTCCCCCACCAACGCTCAGTTGCAGCAGTGTGTACTATCTACAAGATGCACTGCAGAAATTCACCAAAGATCCTCAGACAGCACCTTCCAAACCCACGACCACTTCCAACCAGAAGGACAAGAGCAGCAGATATATGGGAACACCACCACCTCCAAGTTCTCCTCTAAGTCACTCACCATCCTGACTTGGAAATATATCGCCGTTCCTTCACTGTCACCAGGTCAAAATCCTGGAATTCCCTTCCTAATAGCATTGTGGGTCAACCCACAGCAGGAGGACTGCAGCGGTTCAAGGAGGCAGCTCACCACCACTTTCTCAAGGGGCAACTAGGGATGGGCAAGAAATGCTGGCCAGCCAGCGACGCCCACATCCCACAAATGAATAGCGAAAAATAGTCCAACTGACCGTCAGCAAGTCTCTAACAGTCAGACTCAAAACCCCTTTGTTCTTTGTTCATCCCTAGTAGCCTTGAAGTGCTGGTTGACCACCTTGAACTGTTGCAGTCCCTTTGCTAACGTGCTCCCACATATGAAATATCTTAAACTCAAAAGCAATGAAATCACAGGCTCCATGTAGAATTCCAAATCACAATTCACAAACACAATGGATGGACTGCATGTTCCAGGAATAAAACAGGCACATATTACAGGGATAATACAGGGACATGTTACAAGAATGAGGTTTTGTGAAAAGGAAGTCTGTTTGGCTAATCTATTGGACTTATGGACAAAGGCGAAGCAGTGGACATATTTACTTAAGCTTTCCAGAAGACATTTCATAAAGTAACACATCAAAGATATTTGATGAAAATAAAAGGCCGTGATGTAGGGTCAGGATACTGGCATGGGTGGAAGATTGGCTGACTAGAGGAAGCAGAGCATCAGGTTGACAAGATATAACAAACAGTATGCCACAGGATAACACAATGTGGAGCTGGAGGAACACGGCAGGCCAGGCAGCAGAGAAGCAGGCAAGTTGGCGTTCTGGGTCGGGACCCTTCTTCAGAAATAGGGAGGGGGAAGGGAGCTCAGAAATAAATAGAAAGGAGGGGTGGGGCTGGGGAAGGTAGGTGGGATGGTGATAGGTAAGTGCAGGTAGGGAGTGGTGGGGATTGGTCAGTGAGATGGGTGGGACAGGCAGG
This sequence comes from Rhincodon typus, assembly GCF_021869965.1. NCBI lineage: Eukaryota > Metazoa > Chordata > Chondrichthyes > Orectolobiformes > Rhincodontidae > Rhincodon > Rhincodon typus. The sequence continues at coordinate 560,978 of NC_063345.1, read as the reverse complement.
TGGGAGAGAAGATGGACAGGTCAAGGAGGCAGGGATGAGAGGGAGGGTTGGTCATGGGATGAGGCCGGGGGTGGGGAAACTTTGAAACTGGTAAAATCCACATTTAGGCCATTGGTTGTAGACTCCCGAAACGGAATATGAGGTGCTGCTCCTCCAGTTTGCGGGTGGTGTCACTGTGACACTGGAGGAGTCAGTTTCTGGGACCATAATGATGTATAATGTATACATATAATTATATCGATGGTATGGTTTACTAAATTTCCTGAGAACACAAAGATAGAGAGGAGGCAATGGCCCAGTGGTAGTGTCACTGGCCTAGTTAGTCAGAGACCCAGGTAGTGTTCTGGATACTTGGACTCAAATCCCACCATATCTGAAATTAAAAGTCTAAAGAAGATCATCAAGTCATTGTTGATGTCATTAAACCCCACTGTGTTCACGAAATGGCTGTCCTGGTTTGCTTGCAACCAGAACTAAAGCAATGTGGTTGACTCTTAACTGCCTTCTGAAAGGGCCTACTAAGCCACTCAGGCTACTCCAAGGGCAACTAGGGATGGCAATCAATGTTGGCTCAGCCAGTGAAGACCACATCCTATGAGTGAAAATAGGTAGAAAAGTTGTGAACAGGACATAAAGACGCTACAGAAGGATACAGATAGGTTAAGGGAGTGGGCAAAGTTGTGGTAAATAGAGTACAATATGTCAAAATGTGAAATTGTCACAAGTTAGAAAGAAGAGTCACAGACTATCTACATTAACTTGTAATGGCAACTTTTTCTCCCTCACTGCCAGAGCGACTATTTTTCCAGCTTTTTCTGTGTTTATTTCTGATTTTCAACATCTGCAGCTCCTTGGTTTTTTTTGCAGACAGATTCTTGTTAAGCAAGGGAGAGAAAAGTTATCAGAGGTAGATGGAAATGTAGATGGATACAACCAAATAAGCTACCACTGCATTGATTGGTGGAACAGAATCAGAGCTGAATGGCTTCCTCCTGCTCCTTCCTCGCACATTTGCATTTTGGAACAACAGATAGAGGGCACACAATGCAGGAAGAACTGACAGAGATCGGTGATAAAGTGAAGCAACGGGAGTTCTCACCACGAGCCAAGTTCTGGCAATTGTGTGGCGTCAGAGGTCAGCATATTTGTAGTTCCTTGGAAAAGTCGCTTTGGTTGGCTTTCAGACTCCATATCACCTGGAATTCGAAATAAACATTAATCGTTACAGCTACAAACATTATTTCTCTATGCAAGAAAGTGCCAACTGTGGTAGGTTGGAAATTATTTTCACCTTGGAGTCGGAAGGTAAAAGGTTCATGATTCACTCCAAAAACTTAAGTGCAATATCTCGACTGATTGTCCCACTGCTCCACAGGGACAGAGCCGCTGTGCGGTGAGCTGAGGATTGGACTGCATTGGGTGGGCATGTATTGTGCTAAGTGCCATCTTTTAGGTGAGTTGTTAAACTGAGGTGTATTCTGCCCAAAAGGTTCACCCCCACCCCCACCACCCAGCTTTGTGTCATCTGCAAATTCGGAGATATTACATTTTACTCCCTCATCTACATCATTAATATATATTGTCAGCAGATGGGGTGCGAGCCCTACTCACTGGTCACTGGCTGCCACTCAGAAAACAACCCATTTATTCCTCCTGTGTTCCCTGTCTGCCAGGCAGTTCTCTATCCATGTCAGTACCTTACTCCCATTCCCACGTGGTTTAATTTTACACGCTTATCTCTTACGTGGGACCTTATCGAACGCCTTCTGAAAGTCTAAGTAAACCACATCCACTGGCTCCCTCTTATCAACTTTACCAGTTACATCTTCAAAACAATTCCAAAAGATTTGTCAAGCATGATTTCCCTTTCATAAATTCATACTGTATCTGTCCAATCCATCACTGTTTTCCAAATGCTCAGCTATTAATTTTTTGGCAATGGACTCTAGCATATGCCCCACTACCAACGGTCAGGTTAATTGGTCTAGAATTCCCCGTTTTCTCTTCACCACCTTAATTAAATAGTGCAGAACTGTTTTAGAGTCTACAGAATCTTGAAAGATGATCACAAATACATCCAATCTTTCTAAGGTCCCTTCCTTAAGCTAGGATGTAGATTACCAGGCCCTGGAGATTTACTAGCCTTTAATCCCAACAATTTGCCCAAAACAATTTCATTACTAATAGTCTGTTGCATTTGTGGAGGCAAGAAAAAGAGTTAATGTTTTGGGTCCAGTGACCCTTCCTCAGAACCTCATGGACCCGAAACGTTAACTCTTTTTTTCCTTCACAGATGCTGCCAGACCTGCTGAGCTTTTCCAGCAACTTCTGTTTTTGTTCCTGATTTACAGCATCTGCAGTTCTTTCGGTTTTCCTTAATAATAGTGATTTCCTTCAGTTACCCTCTCTCTCTTGACCCTATGTTCCCCAACATTTTTGGGACATTATTTGGGTTGTCCTTTGTGAAGGCACAACCAAAATATGTATTTAATAGTCTACCATCTCTTTGTTTCCCATTGTAATTTCTCCTGTTTCTAAATGTAGGTAATCTTATTCTCTTTGCATAACAGCATCAAATCTTACAATCAGTTTGTATGTTCCATACAAACTTAATCTCTGTAGGGGTGACCTGTACCTGGCTATGTAAGGTGGCTTGTACCCGAACACACTAAGCGACCTATGCCTGTTTACAAGGTGGCAGACAGAAGGTAAGTAAAACAAAGCAGCCTGCTCACACACTGAAATACAGTGGTACCTTTGAACAGAACTGCTAAAAGGTAAATACAGGAACGCTGTATGTTCCCATCCAAGACAGTTCTGATAAAAGGATGCCTTAGGACAGATAAATGACCAATTCCAGCTTTATTAATGAAAGGGTGATTGTCCCAGTAAATGAATAACGTCAGGTGCTAGACTAGGTCCTTGAGCAGCTGCGAGGATAACAGTTAAAACTATTTCGTAGTGAATAGTTGCCTCTTTGAAGCTACCAGCAATATTAAATAGTTAAAAATGCTGTAATGGAAGTTGGTTTCAATACATAACCAGGATGTAATACAAGCCTTAAAAAAATTTAAGCTTAGATGTAAAGATTAGCTAGCCTTAGAAGACAACTTCTCTTTTGCCCTGTAGAAAATTAATTGATCACAACCCATAAATTATAAAATACTGACATTTACCATTTTATTTTGGGCCAGACAGAAATAAACAATTGTTGCAGTTCCTTCATCTTTAAAATGTTTGCCATTGCGTATTCACCATCATCTTTTTATGTAATTTTCCCCAATTTACCATAGCCAGCTCACACCTTATACTATTTAGTTACCTCAATTTAAATTTAGGATCCTAATGTCAGAATCAACTATGTCACTCTGCATCTTATTGAAGAATTTTATCATATTATGATCACTCTTTTCCCTGGGGATCTGAAACAGCGAAATTGCTAATTATTCCTTTCTTATTGCACAATACCCAGTCTAGGATGGCTTATTCTCTAGTTGGTCCCTCAATGTATTAATCCAGAAAACCATCTTGTAAATCATCTCAAAATAGTCTTTGTCTGGCACTTGGCATGACGTGAATGTTGCTTGCAACCTATCAGACCAGGTCATGCTGCTGTTGGACATGGATTGTTTCAGTAGCTGAGTTTTGTATCTGTATTTGCACCTTTCGCCTTGTCAAAGCAATCTATTGAATTATTTTGGGGATAGTGGGAACTGCCGATGCTGGAGAATCTGAGATAACAAGGTGTAGAGCTGGATGAACACAGCAGGCCAAGCAGCATCAGAGGAGCAGGAAGGCTGACATTTCGGGTCTGGACCCTTCTTCAGAAAGAAGAAGACCCGAAAACGTCAGCTTTCCTGCTCCTCTGATGCTGCTTGGCCTATTGAAATATTTTAGAAAGTTTTGGCACTCGTTTCCACATCGTAAGATCATGCAAAACAGCAATGACAGAAATGATCACTTTATGAATTTTGATGGAGCTAACTGAAGGATACTGCTGCTGTTATTGTGACACATGCCAAAGGATCTCTTGAATGCACCTATCATCTCAAAGAGATTTTCTCTGAAGGAGTCAGAATGGATTCTGTACCCAATGTAGGAGTGGGGTTTAAATCTAGCATTCTTTTTTAACATAGCGACAATCAATTGTAATTTTGATAGCACTTGACAGGTCAATAAATCGCCTTTTTAAAAGAAAAATGACATTTGATACAGAGTGGTTACCTTTTCTTTTCAAAGGCCCCAGCGCACTCGGCCTGATGCAGTTGATTGGGCTCTGGCTCCTCCTACTGAAATCATAACAGAAATTGATATTTTAAAACTATACCCAGATTCCACTCAACAACTTCAAACAGTTCTTTAGTAACCAATGGCACGAACAAAACCCAGCAATCAACAGCTGCTGAAAACCAGCACGTGTTTTGGTTTCAATAGCTTCACTTGAGCTGTGAACTGAAGAAATCCCCATGACCATAGGACACCAAACACCAGCAAAGTATTCAGATAATTGCCTAAAATTATCCTTTAAAATTTTAACTTTACAAATACTTTCAAATTCACTTCTGCAAAAAAGCACTGCTCTTTTGGCATTAAATAAAGAATTTTTGTCTTTTAACAAGATCAATTAGATTCAAATATTTCTGACGATCTCCTTGACAGGTTGTTAAGGTAACAATTGTTGTAAATGCTGGAGTAATAACACATGCCTCAGTGATCCCTCACATCACACAAAATGCACATTTCCACTGTTCCAGCAAGGAGGACAGTCACTGCAGTTAGAATCCATTAAAGAGACTGGTCACACTCACACTGCCCACAAACCTTATACCCCATCGTGCTTTTATCATAATAAAACATATGTCAACAGGGGAGGTGATGGTCTAGTGGACCATTAATCCAGAGACCCAGGTAATGTTCTGGGGGCCTGGGTTTGAATCGCGCCACAGCAGATGGTGGAATTCGAATTCAATAAAAAATCTGGAATTAAGAGTCTAATGATGTCCATGAAGTCTTTCCAACAATTGACAAAAACAATCTGGCCCACTAATGCCCTTTAGGGAAGGAAACTGCCATCCTTACCTGGTCTGGCCTACATGTGACTCCAGACCCACAGCAATGTGGTTGACTCCTAACTGCCCTCGGGGCAATTAGGCAATGAATACTGGTCTAGACAACCCATGAATGAATAATAATAAAAACAAGGTACTTGACAGGTTGGCATTCTTCGAAGTGGAAAAGCTACCTGGTTACGATGGGATGGAATAAAGTGGGAGTTGAAATTACACAGGTTCTGACCACAATCTTCTCTTTTACATGTCTCCTCTATAAGGATATCTATCTCCTGAAATGTGACTATATGGAGTGGTGCCATTGGCCTAGAGAACTGTGGACATTACACCCATATTCAACAAAATTAGGATAGATAAACACAGCAAATAGAGGCCAATCAATCTTTCTCCGTGGACTTGAGGATGCAGTGGAGACAGCTTTCAGAGACTAGATTCCAAATCAAAATTAATGGGAATTTGGAAAGCAAAGATTAATAAATAAAAGTCGCTACAGATTCATTAAAGGCAATTCTACTCGACAGACCAGATTCAAACCTTGTTGAAATAATAGAGTTTTGATAAGGGACAGCACAATTGATGTTGGGTATGTAGATATCTAACAGCTGTTTGACAAAATATCACATACTAGCACTGTTAATAAATTAAAACCCATGGGATTACTGGCAACATGGATTTGAAATTGTGCAAGGGCCTGAGAGCAGACAGCGGCAGTGAGCAAAGTCTGACTTTGACACTGATCCTCCAGTAAATGAGTCCTCCCTATTTTTTGTAGCAAATACACTATTAACCTTTTGTCAATATTAAAGTTAATTTGCCAATTCAACACAAATTTTACAAGTTCATTGGTGCTTCATTTTGTCGCAGTCGCTGTCTGTATGTGGAGTGTCAGTGAACAGAGCAAAGCTTGACACAAACAGCAAAAATCACTCTCTATACCCAGAGACAAGTCTATTTAGATAGCCTTTAATTCTGGGATTACACTTCTTGGACACTCAGCCTCACCCTAATTCCCATCCCTATGTCAGGATAACAGAGGACAGGCAATAAATGCCAGCCTTGCCAGTAACACCCATCTCCAAACAATTCCGAGGAAGGGTCACTGGACCCGAAACGTTAATTCTGATTTTTTCTTCACAGATGCTGCCAGACGTGCTGAGCTTTTCCAGCAAATTCTACTTTTGTTCCAGACAGTAAATGCTTTAAAAAATTACCAAAACGCAGCTCAGGACATACCAAATTCACAAGTTTCAAAGAAACATTTCTGATTCAACAAAATTCCCAGGGAATACTCACGTGGCAAACCTCCTTGTTGGGCTAGGGGTGGGGCTTGGAGGGAGCCCATTACTACTCACAAAAATCTGCAAGGAGGGCGAGAAGCATTGCTGTAGGGAGTGGGAGGAGGAAGAGTGAGAAGTTATCAACATCTAGAAGGAAAAATCCAGTCCTGTCAGCAGTGAGCAGAAAGACTTGCACATGTAGAGACTGAAATGTATTTAAAAACAGGGAAGGTTGAGCTAAAACAGCAGACTTCAAGTTTGAGATTCAATTTGGACTTTCATTTATCAAATGGAAGTGCAAGCAGGATTTTTTGAACATTTGCTAATCACCAAAGGAAGCCGCCATCCACTGGTCCAAGAGTCCACCCACAGAAAGCCTATTCACCTGAATGTAAACAGGTACAAGATGCTCGTACTCATCAGTAAAGCCATCCTTTATTGGGTTACATCTTATTGTGGAGGCAGGAAGTTGTCCATTCAATCCCACTTCAGAATATTGAGCAGATCATCGAAGGAAACCTTGGACTGTATAACCAACAGGCTGCAGCCTTCTCAGAGGAGCCCTGACTCACCCCACCAGCCCCGCAACTCTCTCTATGTCCTATCATCTTAAAATGGCTACCCCCCCTCACAACGGCTCACCCTCCGCATCCCCCAGCTCCATCACCTGATTCACCCTCCCATCCAGCTGCTTCCCTCCATCTCAGTCACCCCACTCAGCCATCCAACATCCCCACCTTCCCCAGTGCAGCTGGCTAAATTCCATCCAAATGAACGCTTCCCTCCCCTGCCCCCACCTATCTCCCCCTTCTTCGATTTCCCCACACTAACACCCTGCCCCATCACCGTGACTCTGCCCCTGCCTCTTCATCCAGACTTCTACACACCCAGCCATAACCCAATTCCCCCCAACTCATTTCCCAGACTCCCCTCAGCCAACCTCCTACAAACCTCCACTCAAACACAATAAACCGTGGAAATGTTGAGATCACGCTGACAAACATGATCAATTCCCAATAGACTTGGTTTCTTTACAATGACTCCACATTAGACCATTAGAACTCTTTGAAAAAGCTTGACAAATGATAACTTGTCTGCTTTCACATCAGTCCAGGTACTCTCCGTAAAACTACCTACCTTCCCGATTCCTCTCGTTGGTGAAGGAGCCGGTGACACTGGAATGAAGTCAATGCGCTTTGGCGAGGCAGATTTATCCAGGTCATTATCACTCTAGGTGAGCAGAACAACAATCAATTACTCTCACAAAGGACAAGCCTTCAACAGAATTCAATTTCCTACTCGGGCAAGACAGCAATGATCAAACTGTAGTACTTTATGTACTCCCAGTAAGTGCATTCACTGAACTAACCATTACACACTCACTCACATGCAAGTTAAACAGATCCAGAGACAGCAAGAGCTGCAGATGCTGGAGTCAAAGTCAACACAGTGAGGAGCTGGAGGAACACAGCAGATCAGGCAGCATCAGAGGAGCAGGAAAGTCGATGTTTCAGGTCGGGACCATTGTGATGAAGGGTCCCAACCCAAAACATTGACTTTCCTGCTCCTCTGATGGTGCCTGATCTGCTGTGTTCCTCCAGCTCCACACTGTCTTGACACTTAAGTTAAACAGATCGCATGGTGAACATAGAAAGTGCTGCAACTATCTCTTCACTGAGGTGTACTGTGCATGGTTAAATAAAAACAAAATACTACTGGAGATCGGAAATAAGAACAAAACACTGGAAAAACTCAGCAGGTCTGGCAGTATCTGTGGAGACAGAAACAATGTTAATGTTTCAACCCAATATGACTGCTCTTCAAATCATACTGGACTCAAAATATTAACCTGGTTTCTCCCTCCACAGATGCTGCCAGACCGGTGTATAATTAGACTACCTCCTCAGCAAGAAACACCAGTACAGTTAGATCATAGTCTGTCTGTGAGGAAACAATACAGTGATCAAGTTTCTATACATTCGCTCAGTTTATAACTGTTTGGAATTCATGACCCAATTTAATCTGACAGTGCTCATGAAACTGTCTATGATGGAAGCATGTGCCTGGATTCATTCAGTATTCTAAAAGATCAAAGTATGAAATATTTTAAGTTTTCTTCCTGTCATATCTGATCACACCTGGAGTGTGAAAGCGAACTTTTTCGGACGCTGACAAACAAGCAGCCCTGAATGAAAACAATCAATTAAAAAGTCTTACTTCACTGGATTACTTTCTCAAGGAGAACATCATTCCCCCCGAGAACTGCAGGTAACTGTGGTTAGTAGCAGCTATTAAGAGTTCAATAATGAAGGACATTTCTCCAAGTGTATTGATCACTCACCAGGTTCAAGCTCTCTTCCCATGAAACACTCATCTGCATTGCTGCCTGTACTCCCCTGTTTATAAAGCACACTCAGGATTAAAAGGAAAGCGTAGGCATAATTAATTGGTCTTAAGAAGCTGCAATTACCGGATTATGATTGAGCAGAGTTTGGGAATACAAAACACAGTGAGAACAAACTAAGAGTGCTGAATCTTGATATAGAGAAATGTGACATTCATAAAACATCATCTCATTATGAAATGGCTGCTCTGAATATGAAAACTCATGCAAACAAGTCTGTCTCGAATGTCCGGAGATGAAAGAAATACAGTTAGAAACTGCTTAGTGGCAGCAAAGATTCTGACTGCAAACCTAAACAGACATGCTCCAATCTTACCTCTCATGAGCTGTCTCTCTGTTCATGAGGTCCATTCCTTCTTCCTATTTAAGGAAAAAAAAAATCAAGTTTTCAAGTTCTATTGTGTTATATTTGCAACCACAGAGACAACAGGAGTAATTTGGGGCATGACAGTACAGGGGATTCTACGGGTTTGAGCACACACATTTTTGGATTATTTAAGAAGTCCTCTAAAATATGTACAGTTACCAAATGACCTCAGGAAAGCACAGAAACTGAACTTCGTAACTTTGAAGGGCCACAATGTCTTAGCAGCAGAATATTACAACTTGTCTCTCTTTTTCTTTCTATCCAGTCCAGAAATTTCCAAGACATGCCAGGGTTCTCTGGGCTCGTTGCTCCTACCTTTCACCCTAAAGGAAGCATGTTGGGCTTGTACTCCCCCAGTACCTTTTTGATTGCCTCCCACTGTTCTGCTGTAACCTCAAGTAGCTATTTGGCCAGACCCTACCCTATTTTAATAAAATCTGCCTTACCCCATCCTTACACCGAGGGCCTGGCCCCATCCTTACACTGAGGATCCAGTGCCAATCTGTAGTTTTTAAGAAGCTAACACACAGGACAAGGTTTGATTTCCAGGTTAATTGACAGTTAATGTCAGTTTTAGGCCATAGGAAAGAAGCACGTCTCATGACATTTGTGCTGTGTATGCAGATATTGATGTCAATGCAGCTGATGTACAGCTGACTTCATAAATCATGTTTTAATTTGTAAACAGAGGCTGAGATATACTAGTATTTTTTCAATCATACAGAGTTTTGATACATTAAATCCGGTCGAACGTTTTCCACTGACTGTGTTCTAAACAAAGGAAAGCTCAGGATGTCTGTGCATCCAATGATCGTTTTAAAATAGAACTTAGTAATTATTTTTTAAATAAATCTGAACAGGTATAGGGAATAGCTGGAGAGCAGAAGTGTGCGGTGTGTAGAAACAGTAGTTGTGCATTTTCCAGCTGTGGTTAGCTGCACTTTTCTGCTCCAAAGTAGGGAGCCAAACTATGGTTCAGTATATATAATGTTCAGTTTCTGCACCAGCAGGTCTCTGATCATTAGCTTCAACCAATAGCTGTGCATAATGTGTATCTTACAAGTGAGGTCGACCATAACCCATCAACATCAAGAAATTTCATTACCACACCTTCTAAACCTAACCGTCACACTCAATTACATTATGTCTGACACTATTTTAAAGGGATTTCATTTTGACAACTTGACTATTCCAACTCAGCTGAATATCTGTTGAAAATCTTATACTTCCTGACCACAAAATTTTACTTCCTGGTGAGGAATTTTGGTTGTTTATCTAATAACATTTCAAATATCAAACGCCTGTCAACTTTTCATCTGGATTTTGCATTGTCAGTGTTAACAATGTGGGTGCAATTTCTGTTCATCACATTCACAATGGAATTAACTTCTGAAAACTCTCTCCCAACTCCATCACCATTGTGTATAAAAAAAAATGACTGACAAACAATCAGCTATTTACTGGACTTTGTTAAAGGCTAAAAGTATGATACTGTGCTGTCTTCAGCTAAGGCCACACGCCTGCTTGTCCCTGAAGAATGTGGAGGTGATGGCCCAGTGGTATTATCGCTGGACTGTTAATCCAGAGACCCAGATAATGTTCGGGGGACCCGGGTTCGAATCCCACCACAGCAGATGGTGGTATTTGAATTCAATAAAATATCTGGAATTAAGAATCTAATGATGACCATGAATCCATTGTCGATTGTTGGAAAAACCCATCTGGTTCACTACTGTCCTTTAGGGAAGGAAATCTGCGATCCTTACCTGGTCTGGCCTACATGTGACTCCAAACCCACAGCAATGTGGTTGACTCTTAACTGCCCTCTGGGCAATTTGGGATGGGCAATAAATGCTGCCTAACAGCAACGCCCTCATCCCGTAAATGAAGAAAGAATGAGGAGATCTGTCACACGTCAGTGTCTATACAAAACAAAAACTTCAAATAAAATCAGGCAGTTTACTTCTGTGTGTTATGACTTATAGGATCTGATACACAAACAAACAGTTTCCACTACATACAGATCCATACTTGTATTTTAGTCTGTCAATTAATTTAACATTTTGGGTGTCTCTTACAAAATTGGAGCACAGTAATAGGTTATTGCTGAATAACATTCCAGCAAACTAGAACAGTGATGTACCAGGAAAGTTCTCATCTCTGAAATCAGAAATAGCAGTTTGTGATTGAACAATTAATCCTGCACAGAAACTGAACTCCGTTTGAACCACTGTAGAAGGATGACGCAGCTTTACCTGTTTAATCTGATGCAGCCTGCTGCTGGGAATGCGAACTGGTGACGAGGGAACAATCTACAAAACAGAAATAAGACAAACAGTTACAAGAACATCACAAATCTAGAATTTTAAAACCTCTTTTTTTTAAATTCACCCAAAAATATCATTTGTGTGCTGATCAAACTGAGAAATGTCAACCCTGGAATAATGCGGCACTGCTTGATCTAGATGTCCAGTGTCACAAGCAAACACTCAAAGGTGGGAAGAGCAACAGGCTGGAGCTGAAGCACAATTTCCTGAACACTCTTCGGAGGTGCTTGAATCTTTTTTGCACACGTGTCTCTTCCTCTCCCAATGCAATATTTCCAAACCTGACATTTGAATGACACTGACTTGTCAACAATGTGATCTTGGTTGAAACCAACCAAACTTGCTTTGCCCAAGGTCCCGGGTGGAAATGTGTTCTGGTGAATCGGTTAGCTAGTGCTCTGGGTATGGTCATAGAGTCATACAGTACAGAAGTACTGGTCCAACAAGTTTCCCCAAACTAAACTAGTCCCATTTGCCAGCATTTGGCCCATATCCTTCTAAACCCTTCCTATTCATGTACATGTCAAATATCGTTTAAATCTTGTAACTGTACCTGCATCTACCATTTCCTTTGGCAGTTCATTCCATACATGAACCACCCTTTATGTGTCCCTCAGGTTGCTTTTAAATCTTTCTCCTCTCACCTTAAAATTATGCCCTCTAGTTTTAAACTCCACTACCCTGGGGAAAAGACTTTTGCTGTTCAGCTTATCTATGTCCCTCATGATTTTATAAACCCCTCAACCTCCTGTGCTCTAGTGAAAAAAGTCCCAGATTATCCAGCTTCTCCTTATAACTCAAACCCTCCAGTCCCGGCAACATTCTTGCAAAGCTTTTCCACACCCTCTCCAATTTAATAAAACCCTTCCTATAGCAGGACAATCAGCACTATACACAGTACTTCAGAAGCGGTCTCACCAACATCCTGTACAACTGCAACATGACGTCCCAACTCTTTACTTCAATGGTCTGAGCAATGAAAGCAAGCGTGCTAAACGCCTTCTTTACCACTGTCACCTGTGACATACATCTCAATGAATTATGTACTTGAACCCCTAGCGCTCTCTATTCTACAACACTACCCAGGGCACAACCATTACTTGTGTAAGATCTGCCTTTGTTTGTCTTAACAAAATGCAACACCTCGCATTTATCCAAATAAAACTCCATCTGCTACTCCTCAGCCCATTGGCCCAATTGATTAAGATCCCTTTGTATTCTTAGATGACCTTCCTCACTGTCTACTACACCACCAATTTTGGTGTCAGCTACTTCCTATATGCTCATCCAAATCACTTATATAAATGAAAAACAACAGTGGACCCAGCACTGATTCCCGTGGAACACCACTGGTCACGGGTCTCCAGTCCGAAAAACAACACTCCACCACCCTCTGTCTCCCACCGTGTAGCCAATTTTGTATCCAATTAGCTATCTCTCACTGGATCCTATATAATTTAACTTCACTAACCAGTCTACCATATGGAACCTTGTCAAAGGCCCCACTAAAGACCATGTACATAACCTTACTGCTCTGCCCTCATCTATTTTCTTGGTCACTTCAAAAAAGTCAATTAAGTTTGTGAGACACGATTTCCCATGCACAAAGCCATGCTGACTATGCCTAATCAGCCCTTGCCTCTCAAAATGCAAGTAAATCCTGTCTCTCAGAATCCCCTCTAATAACTTACCCAACATTGGATGTCACACTCACTGGTCTACAGTTCCCAGGCTTCTCTTTGCAGCCTTTCTTAAATAATGGCACAACATTAGATACTCTCCAGTCTTCTGGCATCTCATCCATGACTGTAGATGATACAAATATCATTCTGAAGAAGGGTCACTGGACCCTGAATGCATGAAGTATTCATAATAAGATAGATGAACTAGTGGCATAAATAGAGATAAATTATTTCGATCTAATCACCAATTCAGAGGCAGGGTTACAAGGTGACCAAGATTGGGAAATAAATATTCTAGATCAGTCCAGTTAGTTAAGCGTTAAATCTTCAGTCTATTATCAATAATAGTAAAATCAAATTGGAACCAGAAACGTACAAAAAAATGTTGGGATTATGGGGATTAGACTATCAATAGGATAGCACCGATCTTGGATAAAATATAGACAATGCCTGTACATACTGTCAGGAAACAGAACATGACATCAAACATCTCAACAATGCGCCATGGGAATTATAAATTGTAAAATTGTAATTGTAAAGGTTGCTGGTGGTTTTACACTTCACTGATAAGACTAGCTCTTCTTGTGTATGCATGAAAATAAATGAACAGTGACCTGCTTCTAGAGTCTCCTATCAATTTGTCAAGTTGTGAGACAACAGAATCTGGTATAGTAGGCAAGATTTCTTGTCACAACCTCGGGACCAGCAATGCATTTAGGTGTTCCAGCATCTGCAGTAATTTGCTCGTACATTGTATTTAACCGATTACCACGTCTCTTCAAGGAATACCCACACTGAAGAAGTTTTGCTCTTCCCTCCAGCAGGGCTCTGAGGAAGAGTCATCTAGACTCGAGATGTCAGCTTACCTTCTCTCCATGGATGCTGCCTGACCCGCTGTGATCTCCAGCATTTTTTTGTTTTCAGTCATAGTATCGGGGGAGTATGTTCTAATTTACCACACACGGTTAGGGCTGAAAGCCACACCGGACAAATGTTGATGTCAAAAGAATCTGGATGAGGATGCAGGTCAGGAAACACTGGGTGAGGAGGCAGAACAGCACTGGCAGGACAGGGGAGAGGAAGAGACTGCCAAGAATCTGCTCAGAGAGGTCAGACTCAACAAGAGCCATTAGCAGACAGTAGACCAAGGCTAAGGACCATGCAGGCAGGTGAGAAAAACAAAAGGGCAAATTATTATTTGAATGGGAAACAGATTCAAAGAGTGTCAGTGCAGAGGGATCTGGGTGTCTGTGCATGAATCACAATAAGTGGGTATGCAAGTGCAGCACACAATGAGAAAAGCAAATGTATCCTGGCATTTATTGCAAAAGGACTGGATTATAAAAGTAAACAAATATGGTTACAATTATAAAAGGTGGTGGTGATAGCATCATAGAGTCATATAGCATGGAAACAGACATTTCAGTCTAATTCATCCATGTCAATTAAATTTCCAAACTACACTAGTCCCACTTGCTTATGTTTGGCCCATATCCCTCTAAACCTTCCTTATTCATGTACCTATCCAAATGTCTTTTAAACGTTGTAATTGTACCTGCATCTACCATTTCCTTTGCCAATTCATTCCATACATGAACCACCCTTGGTGTGCCCCTCAGATCCCTTTTAAACCTTTTTCCTCTCACCTTAAGCATACGTCCCCTAGTTCTGAATTCCCCCCACCAATATGCTGTACAACCTCAACATGATGTTCCAACTCCTATACTCAATGGTAAGGCCACATCTGGAATACCGTGTCAAGTTCTGGTCTCCTTTCTTGAGGAAGGAAGTGGCGGCACTGGAGGCAGTTCGGTGGGGGGGTGGTCACCAGATTGATCCCAGGGATGAAAAGGCTGTTGTACGAGGAGTGGCTGAATAGCTTGTGTTTGTACCCGCAGGAGTTCAGAAGAATGAGGGGGATCTGATTGAGGTATATAAAATGGTCAAGGGGATTGATAAGGTGGATGTGAAACAGATGTTCCTCCTTGTGAGACAGTCTCAAACAAGAGTTCATAGATATAGAGTGAGAGGAGATAGGCTCAAAACGGAGATGAAAAGAAACTACTTCTCTCGCAGGGTTGTCAATCTGTGGAACTCACTGCCCCACAGTGCAGTGGAAGCAGAATCAATCAACAGATTCAAGAAAGAAATAGATAGGTTTCTGATGAAAAGTGGGATAAAAGGCTATAAGGAGCAGGCAGGAGAGTGAAGTTGAGACCTGGGTAAGATCAGTCACAATCACATTAAATGGCAGAGTGGGCTCGAAGGGTTCAATTGCCTGCCACTCTTGATTCCTGAGTTCCTATAATGGCTACTGCCTGGAGAAAGATAAGCTCAGGAAAGAAATCAGAAGAAAAAGTTTAAAATAAAAGAGCTCAGAAGAATCCATTCTCATGTGGAAATGAAGATTCCACGGGCAGGTTGACTAATGTTTGGAGCATGAGACCTCCCTTTGTTCTCAATTCCTGGAAAATTGCCAGGACAAATAACAAGAACAAGGGAAGAACAGAAGCACAGGCAGTTTCTAATGAAACAACAAGTTTTTAAAAGATAAATAAATTTAGAATTAAACAGAATTTATTAGTTATGAGATTTTGGAATAATTTTGAGTTGCAAAAATTCTAAAGGAATTTAGCAAGTTCCTTGTGGAAAGCTGAGATATCTAGTTGTAAAGAATGAACATACAAGAAATGTTTGCGCCTGGATTCAAATAGAAATGCCCGATTTTTTTTTTAAAGGAAAGTGTAAGGACATTTGCTCGGACAGTAAAGCTTCTCTACAACTCATGAATCAGATAGAATGGTAATAATGGGATACCTCAGTCAGATGACAGAAAAAATATGTTTTGAGAACTTGGAATGATCAATCAGGGTGTAATTTGACTGAATATATTAATTTAGGATTTATAAAAGTTATAGCAAAGGCAAGTGCAGATGAGACTAGTATATATAGGATAAAGTCTAGATTAGAACAATTAAAAGTTTGGGAACTATAACAGCAATCATATGGGAATGTTGGTTACAGATTAAGGAAAAGAGAACTGCAGAATCTTTTAAGTTCATTTGATTTGGTGGCTAAATCATTGTGCTGAAATCATTTGTGACTCCTCAGATACTGAAGCAGTCCATGTTCAAATGCAACACATGGACAATATCCAGACTTGGGCTGAAAAGTGGCAGGTAACATTTGTGTCACACAAATGCTAAGCAATGGCCATCTCCAATAAGAAACTATCTAACCACTGCTCTTGACATTCAATGGTACTACCATCACTGAATCCCCTACTATCAACATCCTAGGGGTTACCACTAACCAAAAATTCAACTGGACTCACCACATAAACACATTCAACAGCATGTCAGAGGCTAGGAATACTGTGGCAAGTAACTCACCTCCTGACTCCCCAAAGCCTGTCCACCATCTACAAGGCACAAGTCAGGAGTGTGATGGAATACTCCCCACTTGCCTGGTTGATTGGTACCACATCCACAAGCATCCACTCCCTCCACCACTGATGGTCAGTAGCAGCAGTGTGTACTATCTACAAGACGCACTGCAGAAATTCACCAAACATCCTCAGGCAGCACCTTTGAAACCCACAACCACTTCCATCTAGAAGGACAAGGGCTCCAGATACCTTGGAACACCACCACCTGCAAGTTCCCTCCAAGCCACTCAGAATATTAACTTGGAAATATATCACCGCTCTCTCAGTGTCACTGGGTCAAACGCCTGGAATTCTCTCCCTAAGGGTACTGTGGGTCTGCTTGCAGCACATGGACTGTAACGGTTCAGGAAGGCAGGTCACCACCACCTCCTCAAGGGCAACTAGGGACAAGCAATAAATACTGGTTCACCCAGTGACACCAGCTTCTCTTGAGTTACTTAAAAATAAAAGGTTTTGCTAAAATCCACATAAACTACACTACCCTCATCTACATATCTGGTCACCTCAAAAAAATTCAATGCAGTTTGTTACGCATATCCTACCTCCGACAAAGTCATGCTGACTATCCCTGATTTAACTCTGCTTCTCCAATTGGACATTAACTCCCTCCTTCAATATTTCCTCCAACTGATCACACAACACCAGGTTATAGTCCAACAGGTTTATCTGAAAAACACAAACTTTTGGAGTCCTACTGTTCTCCAGGCCTCTGGCACCTCCCTTGT
Organism: Rhincodon typus; assembly: GCF_021869965.1. Taxonomy (NCBI): domain Eukaryota; kingdom Metazoa; phylum Chordata; class Chondrichthyes; order Orectolobiformes; family Rhincodontidae; genus Rhincodon; species Rhincodon typus. The sequence goes on along the minus strand of NC_063345.1, from coordinate 543,679 downwards.
GGCCACAAAGGATTTAAAAATTTGGGTCAGAGCCCCGGTAATTTCCTCCCTCATGTCCCACAACAGCCTACTCACACAGACAGAATACAATGCACACAGACCTGGAATCCTGTTCACCTTTAAGCCCACTAAAACCTCTTCACTCCCTATGTCATGCTACTCAAGAACTTCACAGTCCCGCTTCCTGATTTCTGTACGTACATCCTCTTTTGCCAAACAGACGTATGAAATAATTGTTTAACCCTACTAATGTCATCTGCCTCCAGGCACAGATTGTCCCTTGTCTCTAACGGGATCTACTCTTTCCCTGGTTATCCTCTTCCCCTTGATATACTTATACCTTGGGATTCCCCTGATCTTACCTGCCTGTTTTATCGTGCCCCTCTTTGCTCTCCTAATTGCTCTCTTAAATTCCCTCTGCACTTCCTATACTCCACTAGGGTCTATGTTGATTGGCAACCTTTGCACCTATTAAAAAGCTCCCTTTTCCTTCTTATTCAGCCTGGAATATTCGTAGACATCCAAGGTTTGCAGGGTTTTATTCATCCTTAAGGGACGACGTTAGGCCTCTGTTCTCCCCAAATCTTTTTTGAACGTTCCCCACTGTTTCACTGGAGATTCCAGAACCATGGGACCCTGTCCGAGAATTAAGGAGAAATTAAGGAGAAATTTAGGAGAGATGTTACATACAAAGGGTGGTAGATAAATGGAAATTTTCCATAAACAGCAGTGGACCTGTTCTTAATTTTAAATCTGAGATAGGTAAAGTTTTGTTAAGCAAAGGTATTAAGGGATTTTGGGCCAAAGACAGGTATACAGAGTTAGGCCACAGTTCAGCAATTATCTCACTGAACAGCAGAACAGGCTCAAAGGGTTGAATGGCCTACTCCTGTTCCGTTATTCCTAGATTTACCCTCAAACAGCTGGTCCCAGCCTACTTTGGAACCTTAGTGAACTGACTGTGTATCTGCTTTTGTACTGCTGTCTGACTGTTTGGGGGCCTATAACATGCTCCCAGTAGTGTGACCAAACCCTTTTTATTCCTAAGTTCAAGCTATTTAGCCTCATTTGAAGACCATTCAAAGATACTTTCCATCTCTGCTACAGTAACTGACTCCATAATTAACAATGTAACCATAAGATGATAAGAAATAGAAACGGAATTAAACCATTCGGCCCCTCAAGCCTGCTCAGTTATTCAACGGGACCTTGACTGATTCAACATTCTTCACGTTCACTTTCCTGCCCTTCCCCATCACCCTCAACTCCCCGACTGATCAGGAATCTATCTACCTCAACCTTAAACATTCACAAGAATTATGTCCGGTATAACCCTTTGAGAGAAGAAATTCCTCCGCATCTCAGTATTAATTTGGTGCCTGTTTATTCTGAGACAATGCCCTCTGGTCCTAGACACTCCCATGAGGGGAAACATCCTCTCAGCATTTACTCTGTTAATCCCTTTAAGAGTCCAATATGTTTCAATGAGATCACCTCTCATTCTTAAAACTGTAGTGAGTATAGTCCCAATCTCTTCTTTTGCACCCTCCCTGTCACGTCTGAAGATCCTATTACCCAGAACGCTGAGTTGTCAGCCCCTGCTCCTCAGTCAGCCATAGCTCTGTGATGGCAACAACATCATAATTCCACATGTCAATCCATGCCCTTAACTCATCTGCCTTACCTGTAAATCTCCCAGCATTAGAGTAGAGACCATCCAGCCTCACATCACTCTCTTGGAGCTCAACATAGCTGAACTCCCTCTACTTTGGTTCCTTTACTAAAGTATGCTGTGCCCGAGCTGAACTAATGTCCCCTCCCCTGCTGAACTAGTTTAAACTCCATCCATCAGCACTCGAAAACCCTCCTGCAAGAATATTAGATAGAGAGTAAAGTTCTCTCTGTTCTTTTCAACTGAAAACAAAATGACCTTATCACGGACCTGAACAAACACTCCCAGGACAGGGACAGGACAGGGTTAGATAGACAGTAAGCTGCGTTTTCCCTTTTTTAGTTGAAAGCAAAGACTCCTCTGCACAATCCATATCAAGCACTCTCAGGACACATACAGCATGGATTTAAATACAGAGTAAAGCATCCTCTATTCTTTTAAACTGAATGTAAACTGAAAGTAAAGCTCCCTCATCACTGACTCCATTAAACACCCAAGAAAGGGACTGCACAGTTTTAGATGCAGAGTGAAGCTCTGTCTACTCTTTGAAAATGAAAGGAAATCTCAATTTACATTGACCTATCGAACACTCTCAGGACAGGTACAAGCGGGGACTTCGATATTGAGTAAACCTTTCTCTACCCTTTAACCTGAAAATAAACTGACAGTAAAGCCTTCTCTGCACTTTTACTCTCAAAGTGAAGCCTCCTTCAGACTGTCTGCACCAAACAGTCCCAGAACAGGAGCAGCGCAGGTTTAGATTTACAGAATAAGCATGTATCAACTCTTTTGAACTGAAAGTAAAGCCTTGTCTACTCTTTGAAACTGAAAGTAAAGTGCCCATGTCACTGACCCAAACTAACACTCCCAGGACAGGGAGAGAATGCACTTAGATACAGAGTGAGCTCCCACTACATTTTTTCAGGTGCAGGCAAAGTCCTGCTCGTACTGGTCCCACCTTCCCCAAAAGTGATCCCAGTGATCCAGGAATCTAAAACCCTGCACCAACTCTTGAGCCACACATTCACCTACCATATTCTCCTATTTCTGTGCTCGTTAGCATGTGGCACCGGGAGTAATCCAGAGGTGACAACTTTTGAGGTCCTGCTAGTTAACTACTGCCTAGCACTGTAAATTCTTGATGCAAGACCTCGTCCCTCATTCTATCTATATCATTGGTATCAATGTGTACCAGGACCTTTGTGTTATCACCCTCGTCCTTCAGGATGCCCCACAGCTGGTCAGAAACATCTCTGACTCTAGCACAGAAAGGCAACACACTGTCTATGAGTCACATCTGCAGTCACAGAAACACTTTTAGGGAGGGAGTTCCTAAGTCACAGGATCAGTGTTGTTGCCTCAATGATTTAGTCTGATTTAATTACTTAGGTAAAGAGACCGGAAATGTATCTAAGTTTGCTACTGACTTAAAACTAGGTAGGAATGCGAGCTGTGAAGGGAGCACAAAGAGATTGCAGAGAGATGGATAGATTAAGTGACTGATAACCAGCTGGCAGGGAAGAATATGTGGGAGAAGAGTGACACTGTACATTTGGGTGGAAAGAAAAGAAAGCAGAGTAGTCTGGCAGTTAGACACACCATTGTTCTGCCATTCTCACGTTCCGATCATTTAATCTGAACTATCAACATCTTTTGTCCACCAGCACTCTACACCCACTAGCCCCACACTCACCTCACAACTATAACATAAATTCTGCCCCCTTCACACTTCACTTCAGCTCTGATGAAGAGTCATCTAGACTCTTTGTTTTTTGTTCTTTGTACCTGCATCTACCACTTTATCTGGCAGCTCATTCCACATACGAACCATCCCTGTGGGAAAACGTTGTCCCTCAGGTCCCTTTTAAATCTTTCTTCTCTCATGTTAAAATTATGCTCTCTAGTTTTGAACTCCCCTACCCTAGGGAAAAGATCTTTGCTATTCACCTCATCTGTGCCCCTCATGATTTTATAAACCTCTATAAGGTCACCCCTCAACCTCCTATGAAAAATGTCTCAGCCTATCCAGTCCCTGCTTATAACTCAAACCCTCCAGTTCCGGTAACATCCTTGTAAATCTTTTCTGCATCCTCTCCAATTTAATAATAGCCTTCCTGTAAAATGGGAGATGTGTGCTTATTTGGAAAAAGGAAGCTACGGCTTAGTGGCAATATCACTGGGCTAGTAATCCGGTTCTGAAGAAGAGTCAATGGACTCAATTAACTCTGCTTTCTCTCCACAGATGTTGCCAGACCTGCTGAGCTTCTCCAGTTTTTGTTAGTAACCCAGACTCCCAGAGCAACTGATGGAATTTGAAGATTGCCACAAAAACCTCTCTGATTCACTAATATCCTTTGAAGAGGAAAATCTACCTTTTGACCTAGTTTGGCTGTCATGTGACTCCAGATACACAGCAATTTGCGGGGATGGGGACTTCAATGCCCATCACCAAGACTAGCTTGTTAGCACCACTTTTGAGGAAGGAAATTCTAAAGACTCTCAACCTAGGAAAGAGAGTTTCCTTTTGTCTTAAATGGGTAATCCCCTATTTTTTAAAACTATGACCTTAATTCTAGATTCTCCCGCATATTTATCTTCTGCAATTCATGCACTAGGATACCTAGATCTCTTGGCATTTCAGAACTCTGCAAACTCTTACCATTTAGATAATATGCTTTTTTAATTCCTTCTGCCAAAACAGACAACTTCACACTTTCTCACGTTGTACTCCTCTTGCTGGATTTCCGCCTACTCACTTAATCTCTCTATATCCCTTTGTAGTCTCCTTATGTTCTCTTCACAACTCACTTTCCTAACTATGCTTGTGTATCCGTAAATTTATCTACTATACCTTTGATCCCTTCTTCCAAATCATTCATCTAAATTGGAAAGAGTTGAGGCCTCAGCACTGACCCCCTATGGCACACCACTCATCCCACTGGCCTATAAAAGACCCACTTATTCCCATTCTCTGCTTCCTGTTGGCCAGCCATTTTATCCACGTCAATGTTACGCTCTGCACCATGAGATTTCAATATCCGCAATAATCCTTGATGAAATAGGGTCATAGAGCCATCAACATGTACAGCATGGAAAAGACCCTTTGGTCCAACTTATCCATGCCGACCAGATATCCTAGATAAATCTAGGCCCATTTGCAGCATTTGGCCTAGATCCCTCTAAACCCTTCCTATTCATGTACCCATCCAGATGCCTTTTAAATGTTGTAACTGTACCAGCCTCCACCACTTTCTCTGACAGCTCATTCTATACACGCACCACCTTCTGCGTGAAAAAGACTGAGATGTGAGGTTCCAGCAAGATGGCGGCAGGGTAAGTCGTTCCATTCGGAATGTCACTCTACTCGCCAGTTCCCTTTCCTTTTCCTCTTCTTCTTCTCTCTCTTCTTTGCAGTGATTCTATTCCCCCATCCCCCACCACCAACCCCCACTCTTTTAACTACCTACCTAAAGAGTCGGGAAGGAGCTGTGTCATGACCAGGAACCACGTGGAGGGGGCTGAATGCATGGGCCATGTCCTGCAGCAACAGTGGATTGAGTGTGGGCCGGGCCAATGGTGGCAGATCAAGAGTGGGCCGGTTCAGCGGTAAAGGGGTGCCAGTGAGGCAGTGGGAGCAATAGCGGGTTGGTGAGGCGATGGCGGTGAGAGCGGGTCGGTGAGAGTGGGCCAGTGAGTTGGTGAAGTGATGGGGGCGAGAGCGAGTCGGTGTGATGATGGCGGTGAGAGTGGGACAGTAAGGCAGTCGGAGCGACAGCGGGTTGGTGAGAATGGGCCGGTGAGGTGATGGGGGTGACAGCGGGTCGGTGAGGTGATGGGGCTGACAGCAGGTCAGCGAGAGTGGGCCGATGAGGCTGTGGGAGTGACAGCGGGTCGGTGAGGCGATGGAGGTGACAGCGGGTTGGGGAGGCAATGGAGGTGAGAGCCGGCCGGTGAGGCAGTTGGAGCGACAGCAGGTCGGTGAGGTGATGGCAGTGAGAGCGGGTCGGTGAGGCGATGACAGCGAGGTGACGGCAGCCAGAATGGGACGGTCAGAGCAGGTCGGTGAGGCAGTCGGAGCGACAGCGGGTTGGTGAGGCGATGGCAGTGAGAGCGGGTAGGTGAGGCGATGGCAGTGAGAGCAGGTCGGTGAGAGCAGGCCGGTGAGGCAGTGGGAGCGACAGCAGGTCGGCGAGGCGCTGGGGGCGATAACGGGTCGGTGAGGCGCTGGCGGTGTATGCGGGTCGGTGAGGCGATGGCAGTGAGAGCAGTTCGGTGAGGTGATGGCGGTGAGATCAGGTCGGTGAGGTGATTGGGGCGAGAGCAGGTCGGTGAGACAATGAGGCGAAGGCAGTGAGAGAGGGTTGGTGAGGCGATGGCAGTGAGAGAGGGTCGGTGAGGCGATGGCAGTGAGAGCGGGTCGGTGAGGCGATTGGGTCGAGTGCGGGTCATGAGGCAATGGGGGTGAGAGCGAGGCAGTGAGGCAATGGGGGCGAGAGCGGGGCAGTGAGGCAATAACAGTGAGAGCGGATCGGTGAGAGCAGGTCAGTGAGGCGTTGGCAGTGAGAGCGGGTTGGTGACGCGATGGCGGTGAGAGCGGGTCGGTGTGGCGACGGGGGCAAGTGCAGGTCGGTGAGGCGATGGCGGTGAGAGTGGGTCAGTGAGGCGATGAGGCAGCAGCCTCCTGGTAATCCTAGCGATTGGAGAGGTACCGCATCATTGTGGAGTTGGGACGTGGGTCTTTGAGATCTGGACTTCTCTTTTTTTGTCTTGTTTACCTTTTGGCTCCATTAAGTCTTTCAATTCTGGTTTTTGTAACCAAGTGGGTGGCAGCGAATTGCGACTTTGTGCACTTTTCGCTGTATTTATGTATTCCTATACTTAGTTCATCTGACAAATAAATAAACCCAAATCTACAGTTGTCCCTTACAAATCTTTCCCCTCTCACTTTAAACCTGTGCCCTCTAGTTTTGGACTCCCCTACCCTGGGGAAAAGACCTTGTTCTATGTTATTTAATTCTAAGGTTCTAGAGTAGATTTGTAGCTCGGGTTGTGGGCATTGAGGTTGGTTGGCTCACCGAGCTGGTTCATTGTTCCGCAGACATTTCATTACCCTGCTGGGTAATATCATCAATGCAGCCTCCGATGAAGCGCTGTTATGTTTTCCTGCCTGGTTTTTAAACTCTGGAGTCCGTTGAGCTGGATTACTTCACTACCGTTTTCCTTCGCAATGGAGTGTATAAGGGGTATTGTTAAGCTCAGTGTGCTGGGCATTGTCAGAACAGCAGATGGCCAGAGTCCACTTGAGATCCAATCAGCATCTTGCTTCTGACACATTGAAATTTGTTACTCTTGCATCTGTCCTGATGAAAAGCTTGATGGCATTTCCTTTTTCAACAGTACTCAAGGTTAGAATACCCAATGAGTACTGTGCATTGGTAATTACTAAAGAGTCAAAACATTAGTAGAAGCAGAGGTGGTAGAATTAATGGATAGATTGAAAATTGAAAGGTACTGAAAAGGCTGGCTATGCTCGAAGTTGATATGTCATCTGATCTAGATAGATTACAGACCAGATTATTACAAAAAGTGGGATTGGAGGTCACAGGAGGGCTTGTCCCTATCTTCCTTAGATATTGAGGTGGTGCCCGAGAACTGAAGAGCAGTAAATGTGACACCCATATTCTTCAATGTGTCTGCAGACTTTACGGTGACAGATGAAATTTAATACAAGGAAGTGTGAAGTGATACATTTTGAAAGAAGAAAGTGGGGGAGGCAACATTGTCCTAAAGAGTGCAGGGACAGAACCACCTGGGAGTTTATCCACATAGTTCTTCAAAGACATCAAAATATACTGGGAGAAAATCAGCAAATTGGGGATCTCAGGTTTTATAAATCAGATTATTGCTTGAAAGGCAGGTAAGTTATGTTCAGTAGAAATATAGAAAATAGCAGTAAAAGTAGGCCATTCAGCCCTCTAAACCTGTTTTGTTATGCAAAAGATAATGGCTGATCATTCTATTTAGTACCCTAAATTATGGATTCCCTGGCCTCATCAGGGCGAAGCCCAGCACGGACCCCCCAGAATCCTCGGGGCAAAGCCCAGCACAAACTCCCCGGAATCCTCGGGGCAAAGCCCAGCACAAACCCCCCGGAATCCTCGGGGCAAAGCCCAGCACGGACCCCCCGGAATCCTCGGGGCAAAGCCCAGCACGGACCCCCCAGAATCCTTGGGGCAAAGCCCAGTACTGATCCCCTGGAATCCTCGAGGCGAACCCCAGTGTGGACTCCCTGCCTTAGAAAGGCTGTAATGCTGAACTTGTACCTGTATTTCTTTATTTTTCTAATCTATACTTAAGATTTTGTACTGCTGATCTTTTAACATTTTTTTCCAATTTTCTTATTTATACTTGAGATTTTGTACGTAGGTATCTTTGTACCTAAGATGGCGCTGGAAATGTCGATTTTGCACACTTTACACTGTCCTCTTGTATATGTGTACTTGAGTACATATGACAATAAACATAATTCTAATTCTGCTTTCATCCCATATCCTTTGATCTCTTTAGCCTGAAGAACTATACCTCTCTGCTCCTTGAAAAACATTCAATGTTTGTCTTCAGCCGCTTTCTGCGGCAGAGAATTCCATAGGCGCACCGCTCTCCAGGTGAAATAATTTCTCATCTCACTCCTGAACAGCCTGCCCATATTCTTAGACTGAGAATCCTGGGCTCCCCTCCCATTAGAAACATCCTTCCTGGGTTTACCCTGTCTAATCCTGCTGAAATGTAATATGTTTCTATGAGATACGCCCTCATGCTTCTAAACTGCAGGAAATATAATCCTAACCGATCCAGTCTCTTCTCATACATCAGTCCTGCCATCTCAGGAATTAGTCTGGTAAACCTTCGCTGCACTCCCTTCATAGCCAAAACATCCTGTATAACTTCTTCACTCAGAAAACTGTGAATCTTTCAGTATTCTTGATCCTACATTATGTGGATGCTAAACTGTTCTGTTTATTGTAGTCTTGCATATACTGATGTTCAATCAAATAAGGATATGGGAATTGGGCAGGAAAATGGAATGGAAGCAAAAGATAACATTGAATTGGACAGCAGGCACATGGGGCCACGATATTTACACCTACTGTTATTTCTTGTGCTCTTATGAAAATGATAGTCCCCAGTGCTACTGATCAATGCTTTAATTTGACATATAGAAAAAAAGATAGCTCCAATTTTCCTCCTGCTGCCTACCAATAATTGCAGTTAACAATTACTTCTTCCTGATTTAGCTATACTAGCTAATTCCCATCTATAATCCATGGCGGAAAAAAGGGAAGAGAACTAGCAAGGAGTTCAACAGAGTCACAAATGTCTAGTAGATTTACTCACATTAGATACACATGATTCCATCAGGACCATTTACAACTTCATGAGGTTAACATAAATGTACATACATTTGAGCTGAGACACACACACACACACACACACACACACATACACACACACACACACACACGAGCAGTGTTCTCTTTACCTGACTATGCCGGTTCACGATAGTGGTGCTGTTTCTCCGATTGCGCAGGGCATCTGGTTGAAAAACCTGAGCATTGTCACTAAAACAAAACAACAGCCAAACAGAAATCATGAGTATGATTTTCATTAGCATCAGACACCAGCCCTCACAGGATAGGCTCAAGGTTCAGCTATTGGTTTTAAAATACTGTGTGCTCACAACTGCTTAAAAATAAATCAGCATCAATGTGTAGTTGAAATGCCAATCAGCTTCTTAATGAAAACATTTTCCAAAATTAATAATAATAATCAAACACCTGATAAACTCTCCAAATCCAGTGTGGAGCTGCATTCAATAATGCTAATGGATTGGTAAACTATACTGCAAAACTGCAGCTCACCACCACCTTCTCAAGGGCAACTAGGCACGGGCAATAACAGCTAGCTGAGCCAATGATGCCCAGATCCCTTGAATGAATAATAAAAAAGCCTGTGAGGTACAGTCACCAAGCTATATGGTTCTCTGGTTCACCCACACACAGTTCTGGTTGGATCCACCCTGATTTTAATAAGTGTTAGGGCGCAAAGAGGCCATTTGGCCCATCACGTCTACATTATAACTGAGTGCTGATCTCTCGCCTTTTCCCTGTAACTCTGCACATACTTTAAATGGAAATAAACATCTGATGCCCTTTTGAATGCCTCAATTGAACCAGCTTCCACCAGACTTCCAGGCAGTTCACTGAAGGCCCAAACCACTTACTAGGTGTAAAAGTTTTTGTCACTTCATGTTTGCTTCTTTTGTAAAAAAACTCTTAAGACTGTGCCTTCTGATTCTCAATTTGCTTACAAATGTGAACAATTTCTCCCCATCTAGTCTGCCCAGATTCCTCATGATTTTGGAGAATTTTAATCAATTCTCCTCTTAGCCTCCTCCTCTCCAAAGGAAAACATCACGACTTCTCCAATCTTTCCTCCTAACTGAAGTGTCTCATCCCTGGTATCAATCTCATAAACCTCTTCTGCACTCTCTACAATCTGTTCAAATCCTTCCTAGAGTGAGGCACCCAGAACTCCAGCTCAGGTCTAAGCGATGTCTTATACATCATCACCTCCCTGCTCTTGTACTCCAGGCCCTCATTCATGAAGCCTAGAACATTGCGTGTTTTATTAACTGCATTCTCTTGTCCTGCACTTTTAATGACTCATGCACATAAACACTTCTACGTTGTCACAGTCTGGTCTGACACCCTTGAGCACTGGATCCAATTCTGTTCTGACAAGAAAATAGAGTCTTCTAGTGTTCTAGCACATAGGGAAGATCAGTGAGGAGGCTGACTCCACGGTTTCAATTTTTCCAGTTTATGAGGCAACATCAAAAAGAAGCTTGATATCCGCATTATGGAACATTGGGCTTCAAGGACTGATATTTGAAAGAAATGAGAGATAGCCAATGATATGGAAAATCACTTAAAATTAAACAACAAGGCAAGACAAGAGGCCATGTTTAAAATAGCAAAAGGCAAATTTAGGACAGAAATTCAGAGGTTCTTCCTCACTCAAAATCCACTATTGAAAAGATCCTTTCATTTCAATGAGTTTAAATTCTGCACTAATTTCAGAACTAAGCAGATGTCACAAAAGTAGTTCATTGGAATGGGGGAGGCCATTCAGCCTATGATGTTTGTTCTGCCATTTGTTTTGATAAAGGCCGATCTGTCACTCAAGCCCAATCAGCCTAGGCTGATAATCATAGATCAGGCAATCATAGAATCCTTAGAGTGTGGAAACAGGCCCTGCAGCCCAACAAGTCCACAGTGACCCTTGCAGCATCCCACCCAGACCAATCCCCCCCGTAACCCACCTAATCTACACATCCCTGAACACTATAGGCGATTTAGCATAGCCAATCCACCTAAGTGGCAAGTAACGTTGGCACTTGTGTGGCATCAATCAATCATTATTGCCAACAGAGAATGTAACCAGTTCCCCTTAACATTCAACAGCAGTAGCTTTTAAAGCACATCTTAAGGGAAGTTGGCGAAATGGAGAGTTTTAAGTAGAGAATTCCAGAAGTTAGAGCTCTGGCAGCTACCAATGTTGGTGCAATTGAAATCAGAGATGCTCCAGCTGACAGAATGGAGGAGCACAGATATCTAATGGCTGTATAGTTGGAAGAGATTCGCTCCAGAAATTTTTTGTGTAGATTTTTTGCCATCATTCACAGCAAGTTTAGATCTTGCAGTGGCATGAGTGATTCCGACTTTTCACTGCAGTGCATTCAGGAAAGTTAACTATGGTTTGGAGACAGCAAATGCCAATGCACTGAATTCTGATCCAGAAGTTTCCAATTGACAAGTGATGCTCTCCTCAATCTCAAAATGAGTTAACTTGGTTGCAATTTTTTGGTGGGAGTGAGAGGCAAGGGCATCAGCTATCTTAGTTTCACAGGCTTGCATAATATTTACCAATCAGGAAGGCTACTTTAATATCATTCTGGATGTCATGACAGCAAAGAAACCCCAGGAGTGAAATACAAAAAATTCCACACAAACTGGAACTTCAAACTTCTGTGGAAAGCAGTTAGAGCTTTCAGGATACTCAGAAAGATTGGGTACTCTGGCGCATGAAACACTAAGCAATTCCATAACTGGATATCACTGCTGAACAATCCTGTGAATCCAAGAATTACACTAACAACCAATTTAAGATTATCAGCCAAGCTAACAATGTAGTCATTTATCACCTTAGTAGAAACTATGTTTATTCATGTGCAGGGTCATGAGATCTGCACGCAAAGAAAAATTAGCCAGGCATTGTAGCTTCTCAAATGAAGCCTCAAGAACATTGCGCCACATACATTTTCCATGGCACATCTTCACCAATCAACTCCACTTGCCTTTTCTAAATCTAAATAAAAACTTTGGTGCATTCTCCATAGCAATACCTCAAAGTCCACTTGCCAACCAACCAATCAACACCCTGTTCCCCGATTCTGCATAAATTGTTTAAGAGAACTGAATAAGGGAACTGAGGGATCCAGGAAAGTGGAATAGAATAGATAATCAATCATGGGCAAGGTGCTAATTTTGTGAACAGGCACAGTCCAACTGATGCAGGAACACCCAGAATGCCATTAGGGAGGGAGTTCCAGGACCCAGGGACACTGAAGGAACAGTGATATAGTTCCATGTCAGAATAGTGAGTGGCTTGGAGGGGAACTTGCAGGGGATGTTCCCATGTTTCAGATGCCCTTGTCTTTCTAGATGGAAGTGGTTGTGGGAGGTGTTGTCTAAGGAGCCTTACTGAATTTCTCATGTGCATCTTTTAGGTAGCACATATTGCTGCTACTGAGCATCAATAGTGGAGGGAACAAATGTTGGTGGATGTGGTGCCAATCAAGTGGGTTGCTTTGTCCTGGATGGTGTCAAGTTTTTTTTGAGTGTTGTTGGAGCTACACCCATCCAGGTCAGGATTCTCAGCCTCTGACCTGCTCTTGTAGCAATTATATTACATGGCCTGTCCAAGTGAGCTTCTGGTCGATACTAAACCCTAGGATATTGACAGTCCAATATTCAGCAATGATAAACCCATTAAACATTAAGGTGAGGACTCTGGAATTCTCACCTGTTGCCCACTGTCACTGCATGGCATTGGTGTGGCATGACTCTGGGTATTATCTAAGACTTGTTATACTTTGACATGGGCTACTTCAGTTTCTGAGGAGCTGTGAATAAAGTGGAACATTCTGCAATCATCAGTGAACATCCCCACATCAGACTTATGATAGAGGGAAGGTCATTGATGAAGAGCTGACAATGGTTGAGCTAGGGCACTAGTCAGAGGAACTCCTGCAGATATGTCCAAGAGCTGAGCTGACAGATCTCCAATAACCACAACCATTTTCCAGCTTTCTGAAGAAGGGTCCCGACCTGAAACATCAGCTTTCCTGTTCCTCTGGTACTGCCTGGCCTGCTGCATTCCTCTAGCTCCACACTTTGTTATCTCATCTTCCTGTGTGTTCCTGTGAGTTTCCCTCTGCTTCCCATTGACTCCAGTTTTGATAGGGGTCCTTGATGCCACACTTAGTCAAATGCAGCCTTGATGTCGAGGGCTGTCACTCTCACTTCACCTCTGGAATTCAGCTCTTTCATCCATGTCTGAACCAAGGCTGCAACAAGTTCAGCAACTTGATGGCCCTGGTAGAAGCCAAACCGAGTGACAGTGAATCAGTGCCTGACTTTGCCCTTGTTTCGACTCCTCTGCTATTGAAACCTTTTCTCATTATTTTGTTACCTCTCGATTCCAATGCAATTCTGGCTGATCTTGTACATTCTACCCTTTGTATACCTGATGTCATCCCAAACTCTGCAGTCTGCCTTTAGCAAGTCTGGTTCCTTTATGACCTGTGTTCTATGAACTATATCGTCTCCCAGTCAAAAAGTGTCCAGATTTTGAGGTTCTTATCCTATTTGCGTTTTATAATCTCCATAATCCCCTCACATTCTCCAAGATCGCTTATCTCCTCTAATTTTGGCCTGTGGAACATTGTGGACTTTAATCACTCCATCAATGGTGGTCATGCCTTCACTTCCACAGCCCCTAAGCTTTGGAATTCCTTAGTTACACTCAGAGTCATAGAGATACACAGTATGGAAACGGACCGTTCGGTCCAATTCGTCCATGCCAACCAGATATCCTAAATTAATCTAATCCCATTTATCAGCATTCGGCCCATATCCCTCCAAACCTTTCCTATTCATATACTTATCCTGATGCCTCTTAAATGTTGTAATAGTACCAGCTACCACCACCTCCTCTGGCAGCTCATTCCACACACACACCACTGTCAGGTGAAAAAGTTGTCCCTTTCTTTCCCCTCTCACCTACCCTGGGAAAAAGACCTTGGCTATTCACCCTATCCATGCCCTTCATGATTCTATAAAGGTCACCCCTCAGTCTCCAATCCTCCAGGAAAAATAGCCCCAGCCTATACAGCCTCTCCCTGCAGCTCAACCCTCCAAGCCTGGCAACATGCTTGTAAAGCTTTTCTGAACCCTTTCAAGTTCTTTCCTGTAATAGGGAGACCTGCAAAGTCTGCATCTGCAAACTTACTAACCATTTCTCCTATATTCACATCCAAATTCTGTCTTTCTCTCTCCCTCTCACCTACTTCCTTTAAGACATGTCTTGAAACCTACTTCACTGACCAAGATCTTGGTCAACTGCCCTAACATCTCGTTTACCTGGCTGGGTGCCATACTTGTATTATAATACTCCTGAGAAACATTTTGGGATGTTTCCTTTTCATCAAAGGCGCTATATAAATATAAGCTGCTTTTATCAATTACCTGCAATTTCAAGTCAACAACTTCTTAAAACAAAGAATACCCTGAAAGAAAGCAAAACCTGAACCCTAAACATTAAGTCATCCAGAGGAAAAAAAGTTTCCCCACCATACTGAACTACTTAGGGTTAGATGTGAACAGGAATCAACTTCAGATTCAACATCAAAACAATCTTGTCAAAGATATTGTCAAAGATAAAAGTGTCTCTAGCTCCTTCTCCGGTTAATTTTGCTGATCAACTGGCAGAGAAATTAACTCTGATTCCTTAAAATGATCAAAGTTGCCCAAAACAACTCAAGTCTGGTTTACAGCAGTCTGATATTGAACTCTGTATTCACTTTTATCCATTGGTGCTGAATGGGACAGAACTCAAATCAACAAAACCATTCACAAAAATGTAATTGGAACAAAAACAAAGGTAGACCTTTTAACAAACTCAAAACCAGACACTGATGTCAGAACAAGTTTAATTTCAATTATGTTTTCCCAAAGCAGCATTAAACTGCTAAACTCACACTTCCCCAATCAACATGTTCAAGTGAAATCTGTTCAGAACAGATCCTACACTAAGTCGCATTCACTCACCAATCAGCCATGTTAAACTTCAATTTTCTTTATTCATTCACAGGATCTGGACATCACTAGCATTTAGTGACCATCTCTAATTGCCCCAGAGACCAGTTAAGAGTTAAGCATATCGCTGCGGAACTGAAGTCACACATAGGCCAGACCAAGTAAGGAATGCAGATACTTTCCCTAAAGAACAGTAGCAAGCCAGATAGGTAAATTGCCAAGACAGAATCCGATCCTCATGTTTGAATCCCAAAATATTTCTGTAACCATCTCCAACCTCTTACATAGAAAACACAAGTAGGCCTTTCAGTCCTGCTATCCTGCTCCACCACTCATTATGATCATGATGTGGAGGTGCCAGTGTTGGACTGGGGTGGACAAGGTCAGAAATCACACGACACGAGGTTATAGTCCAACAGATTTATTTGAGAACACAAGCGTTTGGAGCCTCGCTCCTTCTTCAGGTGTTAGTGAGAGAGGGAGTATCAGACACAGAATTTATAAGTTGAAGATCAAAGGGTCACACCACTGATGAGAAGGTATTAAACAAACCTATGTTGCTGTTAAATCTTTAATCGGTTAGAAGGTTTTAACATGTATATGCAAATTCTCAAATTCCTTTCAAGTCACTGTCCTGAGAGAACTAAAGGTTTTATCAGTGTACAGAAGGGGTGAAATTTTAGGACACACAATGCATGTTAGATGTGAGGCTTTGTTTAGAATCTTTGTTGTGGTTTGGAGTCAGACTGGTTTTATTACTAAAGTAGGAATTTACAGACATGACAACTGTCTACAAATTGTGTGTTTTTTGAACAAAATAGAATGTATCTGCAAATACAAATTCAACCCATAGATTCACGTGTGTGTGCACGTGTGAGGTTCAAACAAGACTTCTTTGCTGCACAGAACCTCCAACCAATGCCACACACCAGATACACAGATGACATTTTCTTCTTTTGGACTCATGGCGTGGAACCACTGAAACAACTACAAAGTGTTATCAACAAGTTCCATCCCACAGTCAGACTTACCATGGACTGCTCTTTAGAATCAATCTCATTCTTGGACGCACATATCTCCATCAAGGACGGACACCTCAATACCTCATTCTACCACAAACCTATGGATAACCTCATGATGCACTTCTCCAGCTTCCACCCTAAACATATTAAAACAGCCATCCCCTGCAAACAAGCCCTATGCATACACAGAATCTGTTTGGATGAGGAGGAATAAGACAGACACCTGAAGGTGTTGAAGGACGCCCCCATAGGAACAGGATATGATGCTCAATTCATCGATCACCAATTCCAAAGTGCCGCAGCGAAAAACCGTAATGACCTCCTCAGAGGACAGACATGGGATACATCCAATAGGGTACCCCTTGCCGTTCAGTACTTCCTGGGAGCGGAGAAACTACACCATGTTCTTTGTAGGCTTCAACACATTATCGATGATGACGAGCACCTCGCCAAGATCTTCCCCACACCTCCACTTCTCACCTTCAAACAACCACCAAACCTTAAACAGACCATTGGTTGCAGCAAACTACCCAGCCTTCAGGACAACATTGACCACAACACTATACAACCGTGTCATGGTAACCTCTGCAAGACATGTCAGATCATCGACATGGCCACTACCATCACACGTGGGAACACCACCCACCACGTACACGGCAGATACTTATGTTACCCGGCCAACGTTGTCTATCTCATATGCTGCAGGCAAGGATGCCCTGAGGCATGGTATATTGGTGAAACTATGCAGGCGCTATGATAACAGATGAACGGACACCGCACAACAATCACCAGACAGGGATGTTCCCTCCCAGTGGGGGAACACTTCAGCGGTCAATGAAATTCAGCCTTGGAGCTTCGGGTAAACGTTCTCCAAGGTGCAGTTTGGGATACACAACAACGCAGAGTCGCCGAGCAGAGGCTGATAGCCAAGTTTAGTCCCCATGAGAATGGCCTCAACCAGGAACTTGGGTTCATGTCGCACTACAGGTGACCCCACCACACTATATGCACACACACACACACACACACACACACACACACACACACACACACACGTAAATTTGTATTTGTGGATACATTCTACTTTGTTCAAAAAGCACACAATTTATAGACAAGTCAGTCAGTGTGGTATTTTATAAATTCCTACTTTAGAAATAAAACCAGTCTGACCAAAAACTAAAACACATGCTGATTCTAAAGTAGGCCTCACACTTAATATACATTGTCTGACCTTAAATGTCACCTCTTCTTTACACTGATAAAACATTTAATTCTCTCAGTACAGAAACTTGAAAGGAATTCAGCGATTTACATATACATTTTAATCAATTAAAACCTTCTACCCCTTTATAGATTTAACAGCATCTTGGGTTTGTTTAATACATCCTCATCAGTGCTAAGACCCTTTGATCTTTACTTATAAATTCTGTGTCTGATACTACCTCTCTCACTAACACCTGGAGGAGGAGTGAGGCTTTGAAAGCTTGTGTTTTCATATAAATCTGTTGGATTATAACCTGGTGTTATGTGATTTCTGACATTATGATTATAACTGATTATCCAACTCAATAGCATGTTCCCACATTTTCCTCGTTTTCTTTGATCCAATTGGACCCAAATGCTATATCTAAATCCTTCCTGAAATCATACAATGTTTTGGCCTTGATTTCTTTTTGTGGCAGTTAATTCCACAGCATCACTACTCTCTGGATAAAGAAATCTCCCCTCATCTCAGTTCTGAATGATTTACCCCATTTCTTTAGATTGTGACCCATGGCTCTGGACTCCCCTGCCTTCGGAAACATCCTTCCTGCATCTAGCTAGTTTAGTCCTGTTAAGAATTTTATAAGTTTCTGTGAGATTCCCTCTCATTTTTCTGGGCGATTCAACCTCCTAATATCCCAGTCTGCCAGCCCGAGAATCAGACTGGTAAACCTTCACTGCACTCCCTCCATAGTCAGAATATTATTCCTCAGATGAGGGGACCAAAACCACATGCAATATTCCAGGTGTGGTCTCACCACGGCCCTGTATAATTGCAGCAAGACAACCCTGCTCCTGTACTCAAATCCCCTCGCTATGAAGACCAACATACCATTTGCTGTACCTGTACGCTTACCTTCAACAACTGGTGCTCAAACACACCCAGGTCTCATTGCACATTTCCCTCTCTCAATTCATAGCCATTCCATATCACAGCAATCCACATTATACTACATCTTTCGTGCAACTGCCCACTCACTCAACTTATCCAAATCACACTGAAGCATAAAAACCGAAAGAACTGTGGATGCTATAAATCAGGAACAAAAACAAAGTTGCTAGAAAAGCTCAGCAGGTCTGCCAGGATCTGTGAAGGAAAAAACAGAGTTAACATTTCGGGTCCAGTGACCCTCCCTCATCTCAGCATTTCTGCATCTTCCTCACAGCACAGATCCCCATGCAGCTTTGTGTAATCTGCAAATCTGGGGATATTACACTTAGTTCCCTTATCTAAATCATTAATATAATTTGTGAATAGCTGGGGTCCTAGCACTGATCCCTGTAGTATCCCACCAGTCACTGCCTGCCACTTGGAAAAAGATCCATTTATTCCTACACTTTTGTTTCCTGTCTGCAAACCAGTTTTTATAATCCATCTCAACATAGTATCCCCAATCTCACATGCTTAAATTTTACACACTAATCTCTATGTGGAACTTTGTCAAAAGCCTTCTGAAACTCCAAACAAACCACATCCCCTAGCTCCGTTTCACAAAATCCACTAGTTATATAGAACATAGAACAGTACAGTACAGGCCCTTCGGCCCACAATGTTGTGTCGAACTTTTACCCTAATCCTAAGGTCTATTTAACCTCCACCTCTACCTTATACTATCATCCATATGCCTATCTAATAGCTGCTTAAATGCCCCGAATGACGCCGACTCCACTACCCTCTCCGGGAGTGCATTCCATGCCCCAACCGCTCTCTGAGTAAAGAGCCTACCTCTGACGTCTCCCCTATATCTACCTCCACTCACTTTAAAATTATGCCCCCTCGTAATAGCTACCTCCACCCTAGGAAAAAGTCTCTGGCTGTCTACTCTATCTATACCTCTAATCACTTTGTACACCTCAAAGAATTCCAGCAAATTTGTCAAGCATGACTCTTCCAAAGCTTCCCTTGATTACACTGCTTAGGCATGCCCCTCATTTCACTCCCACCATCAGAAGCTATAACTTCAACAGCCAGAAATCCATGCTCTGCAAAACTATCTTTATCCCCTCAACTCCATCAAACTCCTTTGACGTCAACTTCCTCTGCCGTATTGCTGTCACCATTCCACTTTTACTCTCAACCCCTTCACCTCCACAGCAAATCGATCTGACCCTACAATCTGAAACACTAATCTGCCCTCTGTTCTTATACCTCCCTCTCCAAACCATCTGCCTAAACCCCCATTCACCAGAGTCAACAAATGTGGACCGGTAAAAGCCCAGCAGGTCAGACAGCATCCGAGGAGCAGGGAAGTCAATGCTTTGGACTGAAGCCCTTCGTCAGGGCTTTAGTGTTGACTTTAGTGTGGGCTTTCCCAGCTCCACATTTATCGTTCTGAGGAAGGGTCACTGGATCTGAAACGTTAACTCTGATTTTTTTCTTCACAGATGCTGCTTAATCTGCTGAGCTTTTCCAGCAACTTCTGTTTTTGTTTCACATTTATTGCCTCTAGTTTCCAGCATCTGCAGTCCTTACTGTCCCCATTCACCAGAAATCTCAAGTGTGAACACCTCCAACCTCTCCACCCTCAAGTACTTTCACATTACTGTAATACCTTCACTAAAATTTCAGGCCTCAAACCCTTCAAATTCACTCACTGCAAAAACTGTCCCTCCAAGAGCCCAACAATTGGTAACTCACTCCCTTTGTAGCTCAGTTTTCATTTTCCTGACACTCCTACGAGCATCTCACATCTTGCTCCAGTTCAGGATGTTAGGTGATATAAAAGGAGATTATTGCTACATAACAATACAGCAGCTTGGCAGTTCTGACATCACAAACAGCAAGTGATGCACTGCTAGCTATAAACATTGGGTTCGAAAGTTCAAAAAACTGCCTTAAAATGACAAATTACACTAAATCACTCTTTACATTAACTTTAAACATCAAAGAGACAAACTCAGGATGGAGACAATGAAGCTGGTCAGCCCACAAACAATCATTTGCAGCTTACTCCCTCATACAACCATTGGAAAATATAGAATGGTGCAGAGCAAGAGGAGGTCATTCAGTCCATCATGCCTGTGCTGATTCTTTGAAAAATATCCAATTAGTCTGTCTCTCCTGCTCTCTGCCTATAGTCCTATGTATTTTCCCTTTCATTTAGTCATCCAGTTCTCTATTGAAAGTTCCTGCTGAATCTCGTACCCTGCCCTTTCAGGCAGCATATTCCAGATCACAACATGATGCAGAAAAATAAAGTCCACATCTCGTTCTTTTTCCAATTACTTTAAATCAATGTCTTCTGTAAACCAACTCTCCTCCCAGCAGAAAGACTCTCTCCTCATTTACTTTATCAAAAGCCTTCGTGATTTTGAACATTTTTGCCAACTCTTCTTGATCTTCTCGGCCCCAAGAAGAATCTGTCTCTCTGCAATCAATTCAGAGTTGGTGATTGAGTAGAGTGAAATTGTCTAAATTAATCCCATTCTGATTAGTCTCCTGCTGAGTACAAAAAAGGTATTGAAATAGGTTCCAGTGCTATAATTAAATGTCTCTCCAAGACTGTCCCAGGGCCTATCACCACATTACAGATCACAAAATCATAGCATAAATGCAAAATGCTGGAAATCTGAAATGAAACAGAAATTGTCGGAGAACTTCAGAAGCTCCAACAGCATCTATGGAGAGAGAAACAGAGTTAATGTTTCAGGTATAATGACCTTCGTCTTAATCTACTCTTCTCCAAGCTTAAAGTACCAGTGTCTCAAATCTGTCCGCATAACTGAAATTCCTTAGCCCTGGATCCATTCTCATGAACCATTTCTGGACCTTCCTAACATGCAAACACAATGCTCTAGTTGAGGCTGACCAAGTATTTTATATAGTTTTATCATAATTTCCATGCTTTTATTCTCTATGTACCTATCTATAAATCTGAGGATCCTGTACACTTATCTAACCACTTTCGTAACCTGTCCAGCCGCCTCCAACAACTTGCGCACATGATCCTTGTTCTTTTTACCAAAATGCATTGGTTCCATTAAATTTCATCTGCCACTTGTTTGCCTATTCAGCTACAATGTCTACATCCCCAGTAAAATTTATGATCCTCCCACAGTTCCAAGTTTTGTATCATTTACAAATGTTAAAATTGCACCCTATACACTAGTTTGGGCCAGTAATACAGTTCAAGACGAATAGTGGCCTTAACACCATGCTCTTAGGATTCTATACACTTTTTGACACAGAACCTCAAGGATCTGTTTTGGGGCCACTGCTGTTTGTCATTTTTATAAATGACCTGGATGAGGGCGTAGAAGGATGGGTTAGTAAATTTGTGGATGACACCAAATTCGGTGGAGTTGTGGATAGTGCGGAAGGATGCTGCAGGTTACAGAGGGACATAGATAAGCTGCAGAGCTGGGCTGAGAGGTGGCAAATGGAGTTTAATGCGGAAAAGTGTGAGGTGATTCACTTTGGAAGGAGTAACAGGAATACAGAGTACTGGGCTAATGGTAAGATTCTTGGTAGTGTGGATGAGCAGAGAGATCTCGGTGTCCATGTGCATAGATCACTGAAAGTTGCCACCCAGGTTGATAGCGTTGTTAAGAAGGCATACAGTGTGTTAGGTTTTATTGGTAGAGGGATTGAGTTTCGGAGCCATGAGGTCATGTTGCAGCTGTACAAGACTCTAGTGCGGCCGCACTTGGAGTATTGCGTACAGTTCTGGTCACCGCATTATAGGAAGGATGTGGAAGCATTGGAAAGGGTGCAGAGGAGATTTACCAGGATGTTGCCTGGTATTGAGGGAAGGTCTTATGAGGAAAGGCTGAGGGTCTTGAGGCTGTTTTCGTTAGAGAGAAGAAGGTTAAGAGGTGACTTGATAGAGACATACAAGATGATCAGAGGATTAGATAGGGTGGACAGTGGGAGCCTTTTTCCTCGGATGGTGATGGCTAGCACGAGGGGACATAGCTTTAAATTGAGGGGTGATAGATATAGGACAGATGTCAGAGGTAGGTTCTTTACTCAGAGAATAGTAAGGGTGTGGAATGCCCTGCCTGCAAAAATAGTAGACTCGCCCACTTTAAGGGCATTTAAATGGTCAGTGGATAAACATATGGATGATAATGGAATAGTTTAGGTTAGATGGGCTTCAGATTGGTTTCACAGGTCGGCGCAACATCGAGGGCCGAAGGGCCTGTACTGCGCTGTAATGTTCTATGTTCTATGTTCTATGAACTGCTTCATAAGTCATTCCCAGATCTAGCAGACTCAGTATTCTTCTACCATGACCTCTCAATATTCTAGGGCCATCACAGACTGAGACACTGAGCCAAATTTTGTCTACACCATTACACCTCCTCAGTTCTCCTCATTCTGTCTCTTCCTCCTCCCATTTCATTTGTGGTTGCCAGAATACTGGGGGTTCAGCCTTCTCTATTTCTTCCTGCCAATCATCGATTCTTCTTCCAATCCTGTTGTGTTTATACAAATCTCTTGCCACCACATAGGAACATAGGTACAGAAGCTAGTCTTTCAGCTGCTCAACCTGTTGCATCAGTCAATGAAATCATGGCTGATCTGAGGCCCAACTCCATAGATCTGACCTTAGCCAATATTCCTTAACGCCTTTGATTAACAAAAACAATTTATCTCAGATTTAAAATTACTCATGTTTGTGGAAGAGAATTCCAAATCTCTAGCATCCTTTGTGTGTTGAAGTGCATCCTAACATCTCTCCTGAACAATCTTGCTTTAACTCTCAGACAATGCCCAATTGTTCTAGAATCCCCAATGAGTAAAAATAGTTTATCCTCAATTACCCTGTCTTTTCCTGTTAATATATTGAAGAGATTATCCCATAAACTTCTAAATTCTGAGAAAACACACCTAATTTGTATAATATTTCTTCATAACTTAAGCCCTGAAGTTCAAGTATCATTCTTGTAAACCTATGTTGTGCTCCGTCCAAGACCAATAGATCGTTCCTAAGGAGTGGTACCCAGATCATTCGGTCTGGTCTTACTCGTCATCTTCATAGCAGCCCATCCTATCACTCACTTCAACACATTTCCTCCCGCTGTCCCACAACATTTTGATCTCTTCTTGACCACTTCCTTTGATGTTCCTACATTCTTTACTGAGCCCTGACATCCCATTTCCTGAATTCAGCATTTCTCATTATTTCACAAAATCATCTCAGTATCTGCATCCAATCTCAGCATTGCCCAACTTGCCACACCATTTAACAAGGCCAGACCCACAACTGTCTTGTAGATTCCGCTATGCCATCTCAGTGATACTTTTTGGCTATCTCACAACAGTCCACTGCACTTCTTCCAAATACTCCAACCATAGCTAATCCATTGTTTCAGCTTTATTTCAATAATTCCACCCTTTGCCATCACTGAAACCAGATGTTTGAACTGTTCAATTTTTTTCCTAGTCTTCGATCGTATTTTTTAACCTTCACTCTGATCCTCTTCCTGAAGCTCAAACACCCCAAAGACTGCAGTGATTCAAGATGGCAGTTCACCACAACCTTCTCAAGGGCAGCTGGGTTTGGCAATAAATGCTACTATAGCCAGTGACCCCCACATTCCAAGAATAAATAAAAACAAAACTGAAAGTCAATGAATTAGATCTTTGGTCTCCTGATCCTCATAAGCCGGTCTTCCCATGCTTTTCTCTAGTTCCTCAGACACTCATGTTCTCTCATCTGTGTTAAACTGCTCAATTTCAACAGTAAACATCATTGACCATAGCACCTCCTGTCTCAATCATTCATTCAGAACATCCATAACAATCAGTACAAGGATGGGGCTCAGTCAATCCACACTGGATTCTAACTTTAAATTCAAAACTGTCACTTTCCCTGCGATGCTTCTCATTCTTGACTTTTACATGTCTTGTAATAGTCGTAGAAACTTCTCAGGAATTCCATGCCTTTGTCTATCTTCTGTCTATAACTCTCTTACTCATAAACCTTTAAAATCCTTGTGTCTGTCCACTTCTGGTCTCTTGTGCTTCACAAAATCTCGGTTCCACAAGTTTCATAAATCTTTCCACTAATCCTTCCTCCCTTAAGCTCCTCTTAGAAAGATTCATAATCAGTAAAGTGATCAATAGTTACAGGAAAAGGCAGAAAAGTGGATCTGAGGATTTTCAGATCAGCTATGATCTCACTGAATGGTGGAGGAGACTGTGTATGGCCTACTTGTGCTCCCACATCACACTGCTCTAAAGATTCCTTGTCACCTGTCCCAATATCACCCTCAGTGCAATGTCATATTGTGTCCAACTAGATTTCTGTGAAGTACCTTCATACCTTCAACAACAATCTATCAATCTGAATTGACTTGCTGTATTTGTGGGAGAGTTCCAGGTTTTCACTACCCTCTATGTGAAGAAGAGCTTCCTGATATCAGCTCTGAACAGCCTGTCTCTGATTGTAAGAATAGGAGTCTTGTCCTGGTTCTCCCCACCAGCGAAATAGCCAGGTGGACAAAGAGTCCAGTCTCTCAGGTTTACTACCGACCATCCTGTAGGCCATGGGGAGATCGGAGACAAAACAAGCGTTCACCAACACCTCCAGAATGTTAACGACATTTCTCTAACATCCTTCTCAAACTCGGGATGTTTGAAAGTACTTCACAGCCAGTGGAGTATTTTTGAAGTTAGACATTGTTGTAATGGGAGAAACAGAGCAGCCAATTTGAACGCAG
Organism: Rhincodon typus; assembly: GCF_021869965.1. Classification (NCBI taxonomy): domain Eukaryota; kingdom Metazoa; phylum Chordata; class Chondrichthyes; order Orectolobiformes; family Rhincodontidae; genus Rhincodon; species Rhincodon typus. The sequence goes on along the minus strand of NC_063345.1, from coordinate 518,615 downwards.
CAAAATCCAACAGGCAGGAGTGTGATCCTCATTGGGAATGATGTTGCTGAGGAGTCCACCCTGAAACTCCCTCCTCTTCCCAATAGGGGCCTTGTGCACTGGCTGCGAGTGGGATCTTGCTGTGCGCCAGAGCTGCCCTGTTTCCATAACGACAGCAGCAGGGCCCGGGCCCTGGGCCTACCTCAGGCCGTTGATCATGGGCGCGCTATTGGATCTCCTGAGGCCGCCGTCGCTGGAAGCCGAGGGCCCGGGGCCGGGGCCGGGGCCAGGGAGCGGGAGCTCCAGCTCCATCTTCTCCTGGGCCATGGGGCCGAGCCTCAGCCGCTCATCCCGACAGCGGGGCTCCAGAGCTGGGCCACGACATGGCGAGGAGCAGCCAGCTGTGGCTTGGGCCTGACACAAACACCTGGAGGCTAGGCCTCGGCCTCGCCCACATCCCCAACCGGGCAAGTACAGCGAAGGCCCGGCTCCGGCTCCCGCTCCCGCTCCAACCGCCCTGAAACTAGTCCCGCCCTCCCAACATAGACCAATCGCGACGCGTCGGTGACTGACAGGCAGGTGAATTCACCGATGAGGGAGCTCCAATGGTTGACTGACAGGGGTATTGACCAATCATACATATAGAAATGTCGGCGTCAGACTAAACGCCATCCCGTCGCTGATAGGCAGGGTTTCGACCAATCAGCGATAACAACGGCGGATTGGGGGTTATGCTAATAAGTGCATGGAGGCGGTGGGACTTCCTGCCAGCGCTGTCCAATGGGAGGACATGACCCCGTCAAAAGCCCCGGTTTGGGGGCGGGACCTACCCGTGATGTGCGGAGCCTGTCGCAGGGGCCAATCACTGGAGGGGGGTGTGTCCGTTGCTGCCACAGGGCGGGGCCAGTCGTTAAGGGGGCGGTGTGATACTGGTTGGAGAATTGCAACATGACACTATTGTTCCAATACAGGAGGGGGTCAGAGACCAATACAACTCAGGCAATGATCATTTGGAAGATGTCTAGGGATTGGAATTCAAAACAAATGTTATCTGTGTCAGTCTTTGGTCAGTTGCATTGTGATCATGGCATTACTGCCAGTGCCAGTGTAGGACTGGGGTAGACAAGGTCAGAAATCACACGTCACCAGGTTATGGTCAAACAGGTTTATTTGAAATCACAAGCTTTCGGAGTCTCACGTGTTAGTGAGAGAGATAGTATGAGGGTGGTGACTTGAAAGGAATTCAGGGATTTACATATACATACTAATCAATTAAAACCTTCAAACCGATTAAAGAGTTAACACCATCTTAGATAGTAGGAACTGCAGATGCTGGAGAATCCGAGACAACAAGGTGCAGGGCTGGATGAACACAGCAGGCCAAGCAGCATCATAGGAGCAGAGAGGCTGACGTCTCGGGCCTAGACCCTTCATCAGAAAAGGGGGAGGGGAAGGGGGTTTTGAAATAAATAGGGAGAGAGGGGGAGGCGGATAGAAGAGGGATAGAGGAGAAGATAGGTGGAGAGGAAACAAACAGGTCGAAGAGGCGGGGATGGAGCCAGTAAAGGTGAGTGTAGATAGGGAGTTAGGAAGGGGATAGGTCAGTCCAGGGAGGACGGACAGGTCAAGGGGGCGGGATGAGGTTGGTCGGTAGGAGATGGAGGTGCGGCTTGAGGTGGGAGGAGGGGATAGGTGGGAGGAAGAACAGGTTAGGGAGGCGGGGACGAGTTGGACTGGTTTTGGGATGCGGTGGGGGGAGGGGAGATTTTGAAACTTGTGAAATCCACATTGATACCATTGGGCTGCAGGGCTCCCAAGCGGAATATGAGTTGCTGTTCCTGCAACCTTCGGGTGGCATCGTTGTGGCACTGCAGGAGGCCCAGGATGGACATGTCGTCTGAGGAATGGGAGGGGGAGTTGAAATGGTTCGCGACTGGGAGGTGCAGTTGTTTATTGCGAATCGAGCGTAGGTGTTCTGCAAAGCAGTCCCCGAGTCTCCGCTTGGTTTCCCCGATGTAGAGGAAGCCACACTGGGTACAGCGGATGCAGTATACCACAT
>NC_063345.1:498438-516177 GCF_021869965.1 Rhincodon typus | reverse complement strand
GCATCGTTGTGGCACTGCAGGAGGCCCAGGATGGACATGTCGTCTGAGGAATGGGAGGGGGAGTTGAAATGGTTCGCGACTGGGAGGTGCAGTTGTTTGTTGCGAACCGAGCGTAGGTGTTCTGCAAAGCGGTCCCCGAGTCTCCGCTTGGTTTCCCCGATGTAGAGGAAGCCACACCGGGTACAGCGGATGCAGTATACCACATTGGCAGATGTGCAGGTGAACATCTGCTTGATGTGGAAAGTCTTCTTGGGGCCTGGGATGGGGGTGAGGGAGGAGGTATGGGGGCAGGTGTAGCACTTCCTGCGGTTGCAGGGAAAAGTGCCGGGTGTGGTGGAGCTGGAGGGGAGTGTGGAGCGGACAAGGGAGTCACGGAGAGAGTTGTCCCTCCGGAAAGCAGATAAAGGTGGGGAGGGAAAGATGTCTTTGGTGGTGGGGTCGGATTGCAGATGGCGGAAGTGTCGGAGGATGATGCGTTGGATCCGGAGGTTGGTGGGGTGGTACGTGAGGACGAGGGGGATTCTTTTTTGGTTTTTATTGCGTGGACGGGGTGTGAGGGATGAGGTGCGGGAGATGTGGGAGACACGGTTGAGGGCGTTCTCGACCACCGAGGAGGGGAAGTTACGGTCCTTGAAAAACGAGGACAACTGAGATGTACGGGAGTGGAATGCCTCATCCTGGGAGCAGATGCGGCGGAGGCGAAGGAATTGGGAATAGGGGATAGCATTTTTGCAGGAAGGTGGGTGGGAGGAGGAGTATTCTAGGTAGCTGTGGGAGTCGGTGGGCTTGAAATGAATATCGGTTTCTAGGTGGTTGCCCGATATGGAGACAGAGAGGTCCAGGAAGGGGAGAGAGGTGTTAGAGATGGTCCAGGTAAACTTAAGGTTGGGGTGGAAGGTGTTAGTGAAGTGTATGAACTGTTCGAGCTCCTCGTGGGAGCACGAGGCGGCGCCGATACAGTCATCAATGTAACGGAGGAAGAGGTGGGGTTTAGGGCCGGTGTAGGTACGGAAGAGGGATTGTTCCACGTAACCTACAAAGAGGCAGGCGTAGCTTGGGCCCATGCGGGTACCCATGGCTACCCCCTTTGTCTGTAGGAAGTGGGAGGAATTGAAAGAGAAGTTGTTGAGTGTGAGGACGAGTTCGGCTAAGCGGATGAGGGTATCAGTGGAGGGGGACTGGTCGGGCCTGCGGGACAGGAAGAAGCGGAGGGCCTTAAGGCCATCTGCATGGGGAATGCAGGTGTAGAGGGACTGGACGTCCATGGTAAAGATGAGGTGTTGGGGACCGGGGAATTGGAAGTTCTGGAGGAGGTGGAGGGCGTGGGTGGTGTCACGGACATAGGTAGGGAGTTCCTGGACCAAGGGGGAGAAAATGGAGTCGAGATAGTTGGAGATCAGTTCGGTGGGGCAGGAGCAGGCGGAGACAATGGGTCGACCAGGGCATTCAGGTTTGTGGATTTTGGGAAGGAGATAGAAGCGGGCAGTGCGAGGTTGGGGAACGATGAGGTTGGAGGCCGTGGGTGGGAGGTCACCTGAGGTGATGAGGTTGTGGATGGTTTGCGAGATGATGGTTTGGTGCTCAGGGGTGGGGTCATGATCAAGGGGGCGGTAGGAGGAGGTGTCGGAGAGTTGGCACCTGGCCTCGGCGATGTAGAGGTCAGTGCGCCATACTACAACTGCGCCTCCCTTGTCCGTGGGTTTTATGGTGAGGTTGTGATTGGAGCGGAGGGCTGCACGTTCTGCAGGGGAGAGGTTGGAGTGGGTGAGAGGGGTGGAGAGGTTGAAGCGATTGATGTCTCGACGGCAGTTGGAGATGAAGAGGTCGAGGGAGGGTAGGAGGCCTTGGGGTGGTGTCCAGGAGGAGGGGGTGTGTTGGAAGCGGGAGAAGGGGTCAGTAGAGGGAGGGTTAGGTTCACGGTTAAAGAAGTAAGCGTGGAGGCGGAGGCGGCGGAAAAACTGCTCTATGTCCAAGCGTGAGCGGTAGTCGTTGATGTGTGGGTGGAGGGGGACAAAGGTGAGCCCTTTACTGAGGACTGACCGTTCGTCCTCAGTAAGGGGTAGGTCTGGGGGGATGGTGAAGACTCGGCAGGGCTGGGTGCTGCTGTCTCCTCTGGAGCTGCTGGCTGTGGAGGCTGTGGGCGGAGCTGCGTCGGCTGTGGGCGGAGCTGCGTCGGCTTCCTCTACATCGGGGAAACCAAGCGGAGACTCGGGGACCGCTTTGCAGAACACCTACGCTCGGTTCGCAATAAACAACTGCACCTCCCAGTCGCGAACCATTTCAACTCCCCCTCCCATTCCTCAGACGACATGTCCATCCTGGGCCGCCTGCAGTGCCACAACGATGCCACCCGAAGGTTGCAGGAACAGCAACTCATATTCCGCTTGGGAGCCCTGCAGCCCAATGGTATCAATGTGGATTTCACAAGTTTCAAAATCTCCCCTCCCCCTACCGCATCCCAAAACCAGTCCAGCTCGTCCCTGCCTCCCTAACCTGTTCTTCCTCCCACCTATCCCCTCCTCCCACCTCAAGCCGCACCTCCATCTCCTACCGACCAACCTCATCCTGCCCCCTTGACCTGTCCGTCCTCCCTGGACTGACCTATCCCCTTCCTAACTCCCTATCTACACTCACCTTTACTGGCTCCATCCCCGCCTCTTCGACCTGTTTGTTTCCTCTCCACCTATCTTCTCCTCTATCCATCTTCTATCCGCCTCCCCCTCTCTCCCTATTTATTTCAAAACCCCCTTCCCCTCCCCCTTTTCTGATGAAGGGTCTGGGCCCGAAACGTCAGCCTCTCTGCTCCTATGATGCTGCTTGGCCTGCTGTGTTCATCCAGCCCTGCACCTTGTTAACACCATCTTAGGTTTGTTTAATACATCCTCATCAGTGGTATGAACCTTTGATCTTTTACTTATAAATTCTGGGTCTGATACTATCCTCCCTTACTAAAACCTAAAGAAGGAGCGAAGCTCCAAAAGCTTGTGTTTTCAAATAAACCTGTGAACCATAACGTGGTGTCGTGTGATTTCCGACCTTGTCCAACCCAGTCCAACACCAGCACCTCCACACCGGCTGCCATCGACATCACCAACTGCTGGCTCAAAGGCGAGAGGATCTCCAAGAAGATTGTGTATATTGACACAGACATCAAGTTTCTACAGAAATGCAAGAAAGCACGAATGATCCCAAAAGGATTACAGATCATGCACCCACTCAAGTCGACCTACAACACTGATTACGCTGAGAGACTTTGCCATTGCACCTCTCACAAACTCCTCAATCATCTTGTACACCAACTCGACAGCAAGTGCCATAACCTTGAAATCGAGATAGAGTCCATATCCTCAGCTTGTGCTCGAGATACATCAGTACAGTTACAAGACACTGCCCAAACAGACGAGGCAATGGAACTACATCACCTACATGTACACCAAGAACAAGAAACTGGAGAAACTTGGCATCACCACCAGCAATAACCAAGTCTCCCCTGATACCACAGTTGAAAGTGGTAACACCACGGGAAAATCCATCGTCAGCTTATCTGACCACACCCTTCAACCCGACGAGATCGAAGCTCTCAGCCAAGGACTCAATTTCTGCCCCACCACTAAAATGGACCTCATTGGTCTTGTGGCAGACACAGAGGAATTCATCCAAGATGTCAGCAGTGAGGCCCAATGAGACAACCAACTAATCAGATCAGCCGACAGAGAGATCCATGGGTGAGTGGGCAAAGAAGGAGTCGAGTTGGACCCCTCCAGAGGGCCGTTGCCCAGGACTTGACAATTCTGCTCAAGCCATCGGAGAATGTGTGAATGCCAGATTTATCAGCCGCACTCACAAGGTAGCGCAAAACGTCACCCAGGGACAGCACAACGCCATCTGTGCTGTCAAAACCAATCGCAATATTGCCCTCAAACCAGCAAACAAAGGAGGAGCCATCGTCATACAGAATAGAACAGACTACTACAATGAAGAAGGGTCTAGGCCCGAAACGTCAGCCTTCCTGCTGTTCTGATGCTGCTTGGCCTGCTGTGTTCATCCAGCTCTACACTTTGTTATCTCACTACAATGAAGTGGTCTGACAGCAGAACAGCCAGGAACACTACAGATGATTACCTGCCAATCCGACCAAAGAATACACCCGTGAACTGAACAGACTGGTTAAGACTTTTGATCCAGTCCTTCAGAGTACCGTATGGAGGAGGGGATGGCTAGTGGTATTATCGCTGAACTATTAATCCAGCGACCCAGATAATGTTCTGGGGACCTGGTTTGAATCCCACCATGGCAGATGGTGGAATTTGCATTCAATAAATATCTGGAATTAAGAATCTGACGATGACCATGAATCCATTGTCGATTGTCAGAAAAACTTATCTGGTTCACTAATGTCCTTTAGGGAAGGAAACTGCCATCCTTACCTGGTCTGGCCCACTTGAGACTCCAGACCCACAGCAATGTGATTAACTCTTAACTACCCTCTGGGCAATTAGGGATGGGCAATAAATGCTGCCTAGCCAGCGACGCCTTTGTCCCGTGAATGAATAAAGGACGCACTCTCATCCCGCGTACTTCCCACATAGGGGACTTCTACTGCCTTCCAACGATACATGAAACCAACACACCTGGACATCCCATCGTATCAGGAAATGGGGCCCTGTGTGAAAACCTCTCGGGCTGTGTCAATGGCATCTTAAAACCCATTGTACAGGGAACCCCCAGCTTCTGTTGCGACACTAGAGATTTCTTACAGAAGCTCAGCACCCATGGACCAGTCGAACCAGGAACATTCCTCGTCACAATGGACATTTCGGCACTCTACACCAGCATCCCGCATAACTACAGCATCACTGCAACAGCCTCAGTACTCAATACCAACAACTGCCAATTTCCAGACGCCATCCTACAAGTCCTCTGCTTCATCTTCAACCACAACGTCTTCACCTTCAACAACCAGTTCTTCATCCAGACATATGGAACAGCCATGGGGACCAGATTTGCTCCCCAATATGCCATCATTTTCATGCACAGGTTCGAACAAGACTTCTTTGCTGCAAAGCACCTCTGACCAACACTATACACCAGATTCTTTGACAACATTTTCTTCCTTTGGACTCATAGCTAGGAATCACTGAAACAACTACATAGTGATGCCAACAATGGGGCAGCACGGTGTAACAGTGGTTAGCACTGCTGCCTCACAGCACCAGGGACCCAGGTTCGATTCCAGCCTCGGGCAACAGTTTGTGTGGAGTTTGCACATTCTCCCCGTGTCTGCATGGGTTTCCTCCGGGTGCTCCGGTTTCCTCCCACAGTCCAAAGATGTGCAGGCTAGGTGGATTGGCCATGCTAAATTGCCCGTAGTGTTCAGGGAGGTGTAGATTAGGTGGGTTATAGCAGAATGGGTCTGGGTGGGATGCTCTGAGGTTCGGTGTGGACTTGTTGGGCCGAAGGGCCTGTTTCCACACTGTAGGGATTCTATGATTCTATGATAACAAGCTAGCAGACATTCCACCATCAGACTTACCATGGACTCCTCTTTAAAATCAATCTCATTCTTGGACACACACATCTCCATCAAAGACAGACACTTCAATACCTCACTCTACTGCAAGCCTATGGATAATCTCACAATGCTGCACTTTTCCAGCTTCCACCCTAAACATATTAAAACAGCCATCCCCTGCAAACAAGCCCTATGCATACACAGAATCTGTTTGGATGAGGAGGAATAAGACAGACACCTGAAGGTGTTGAAGGACGCCCCCATAGGAACAGGATATGATGCTCAATTCATCGATCGCCAATTCCAAAGTGCCGCAGCGAAAAACCGTAATGACCTCCTCAGAGGACAGACATGGGATACGTCCAATAGGGTACCCTTTGCCGTTCAGTACTTCCTGGGAGCGGAGAAACTACACCATGTTCTTTGTAGGCTTCAACACATTATCGATGATGACGAGCACCTTGCCAAGATCTTCCCACACCTCCACTTCTCACCTTCAAACAACAGCCAAACCTTAAACAGACCATTGGTTGCAGCAAACTACCCAGCCTTCAGGACAACATTGACCACAACTGTGTCATGGTAACCTCTGCAAGACATGTCAGATCATCGACATGGCCACTACCATCACACGTGGGAACACCACCCACCACGTACACGGCAGATACCTATGTGACCTGCCAACGTTGTCTATCTCATATGCTGCAGGCAAGGATGCCCTGAGGCATGGTATATTGGTGAAACTATGCAGGCGCTATGATAACAGATGAACGGACACCGCACAACAATCACCAGACAGGGATGCTCCCTCCCAGTGGGGGAACACTTCAGCGGTCAACGAAATTCAGCCTTGGAGCTTCGGGTAAATGTTCGTCTAGGCGCAATTCGGGATACACAACAAGAGTCGCCGAGCAGAGGCTGATAGCCAAGTTTAGTCCCCATGAGAACGGCCTCAACCAGGAACTTGGGTTCACGTCGCACTACAGGTGACCCCACCACACTATATACTCTTTCACACACACATACACACACACACACACACGTAAATCTATGGGGTGAATTTGTGTTTGTGGATACATTCTACTTTGTTCAAAAAGCACACAATTTGTAGACAGTCAATTTGATGTTTTATAAATTCCTACTTTAGAAATAAAACCAGTATGACTCCAAACTAAAACACAAACGGATTCTACACAAGGCCTCACACCTAACATGCATTGTCTGACCTAAAATGCCACCTCTTCTTTACATGGACAAAACCGTTAGTTCTCTCAGGGCAGTGACTTAAAAGGAATTTGGGGATTTACATATACATATTAATCAATTAAAACCTTCTAACTGATTAAAAATTTAACAGCATCTTAGGTTTGTTTAGCACATCCTCATCAATGGTGTGACCCTTTGATCTTTTACTTATAAATTCTGTGTCTGATACTCCCTCTCTACCTGAAGGAGGAGTGAGGCTCCGAAAGCTTGTGTTTTCAAATAAACCTGTTGGACAGAAACTTGATGGCATGACTAAAGTCCAGGTGAGCACGGTGAATATAAACAATGTTTCCGTCAACAGGTTGATGCCAGTCATTGAGATGCCAGTCCCGATTCCTCAACACCATATAACTTTGGTCTACCATTGGACGGTGGTTTTGGTATCATCATTTGCACTTATTCACCAAAGTGATATGTCAGTGCTGAAGACAGAAATGTCTTCTTCCACACTCTGGATGATAATGTGGAACATCTGCCTTATGGAAAAAACACATTAACATGAGTTGGATCTGATGGAGTTTCATGGCAAACATGCCTCTGTCGTCATCATGTTGGCAAGATGAAAGGAAATGGACAGCAACTGTCTTTAAGCACCGTATGGAATTTGTGTTACCGATACCTCCATCTGTCACAGTATCATCCATGTTTTGGCCACTGGTAACAATTGACCTGATAATCACCAGAAGATGTGATCTGTCCAACATGCTTCACATCTGTACCTATCACAGTACAGAGTCTGATATTGGTCACTCACTTTTCAGTGAGACCTTCTTCACACCAACATTCCATGTACAAGGGATGATGACAAATGTCAGAAGTTCTCAGAGAGCTTTGGGCTGCCCCTTCTATCTGGGGATTCACGAGATGATGCTGATGAAGCAGCAATAATCTCTGAAGCTGCAGAAACTTTTTATTTCTTTATTCATTCACGGGATGAGGGCGTCACCGACCAGGCAGCATTTATTGCCCATCCCTACTTGCCCAGAAGGCAGTTAAGAGTCAACCACATTACTATGGGTCTGGAGTCATGTGTAGGCCACACCAGGTAAAGAATGACAGTTTCCTTCCATAAAGGACATTAGTGAACCAGATAGGTTTGAGAAATCAGAAACAGGACCATCCCTGAACAGATTAGAAAATACTGGGGCAGCAGTGATTAGCACTGCTGCCTCACAGCACCAGGGACCCGGGTTTGATCCCACCCTCAGGCGACTGTCTGTGTGGAGTTCGCACATTCTCTCCGTGTCTGCGTGGATTTCCTCCGGGTGCTCCAGTTTCCTCCCACGGTCCAAAGATGTGCAGGTTATGTGGATTGGCCATGCGAAATTGTCTGTAGTGTTCAGGAACATGTTGATTAGGTGGGTTATATGGGAATGGGTCTGGGTGGGATGCTCGGAGTGTTGGTGTGGACTTGTTGGGCCTGTTTCCACACTACAGGGACTGTATGATGATGATCTCTATCCCCATCCCTTTCCCTCATTGCATTGGGTCTCAGGCACCCCTTCAGAACATATTCGATGATATCCCCTCACAACTGGGAAAACCTGGGCTACCAACTGAAATTCTCAAGTATGGAAGCCTGACTTGGGACCACATCTCGACGACTACTTTCTCCTCTGCTGGAGAGAACAAACAAAGAACAAAGAAAATTACAGCACAGGAACAGGGCCCTTCGGCCCTCCGAGCCTGTGCCAATCCAGATCCTCTATCTAAATCTGTCGCCTATTTTCCAAGGATCTGTATCCCTCTGCTCCCTGCGCATTCATGTATCTGTCTAGATACATCTTAAATGACGCTATCATGCCCGCCTCTACCACCTCCGCTGGCAACACATTCCAGGCAACCACCACCCTCTGCGTAAAGACCTTTCCACGCATATCTCCCTTAAACTTTTCTCCTCTCACCTTGAAATCGTGACCCCTAGTAATTGAGTCCCCCACTTTGGGAAAAAGCTTCTTGTTATCCACCCTGTCTATACCTCTCATGATTTTGTAGACCTCAATCAGGTCCCCCCTCAACCTCCGTCTTTCTAATGTAAATAATCCTAATCTACTCAACCTCTCTTCATAGCTAGCGCCCTCCATACCACGCAACATCCTGGTGAACCTCCCCTGCAGCCTCTCCAAAGCATCCACATCCTTTTGGTAATGTGGTGACCAGAACTGTACGCAGTATTCCAAATGTGGTCGAACTAAAGTCCTATACAACTGTAACATGACCTGCCAACTCTTGTACTCAATATCCCGTCTGATGAATGAAAGCATGCCGTATGCCTTCTTGACCACTCTATCCACCTGCGTTGCCACCTTCAGGGTACAATGGACCTGAACACCCACATCTCTCTGTGCATCAATTTTCCCCAGGGCTTTTCCATTTACTGTATAGTTCGCTCTTGAATTGGATCTTCCAAAATGCATCACCTCACATTTGCCTGGATTGAACTCCATCTGCCATTTCTCCCCCAACTCTCCAATCTATCTGTATTCTGCTGCATTCTCCGACAGTCCCCTTCACTATCTGCTACTCCACCAATCTTAGTGTCATCTGCAAACTTGCTAATCAGACCATCTATACCTTCCTCCAGATCATTTATGTATATCACAAACAACAGTGGTCCCAACACGGATCCCTGTGCAACACCACTGGTCACTGTTCTCCATTTTGAGAAACTCCCTTCCACTACAACTCTCTGTCTCCTGTTGCCCAGCCAGTTCTCTATCCAGAGATAGTTGGAACTGCAGATCCTGGAGAATCTGAGATAACAAGGTGTAGAGCTGGATGAACACAGCAGGCCAAGCAACATCAGAGGAGCAGGAAGGCTGACGTTTCGGGCCTAGACCTTTCTCTGTCCATCTAGCTCGTACATCCTGGACCCCACGCGACTTCACTTTCTCCATCAGCCTACCATGGGGAACCTTATCAAATGCCTTACTGAATTCCATGTATATGACATCTACAACCTTTCCCTCATCTATCAACTTTGTCACTTCCTCAAAGAATTCTATCAAGTTGGTAAGACATGACCTTCCCTGCACAAAACCATGCTGCCTATCACCAATAAGCCTATTTTCTTCCAAATGTAAATAGATCCTATCCCTCAGTATCTTCTCCAGCAGCTTCCCCACCACTGATGTCAAGCTCACTGGTCTATAATTACCTGGATTATCCTTGCTACCCTTCTTAAACAAGGGGACAACATTAGCAATTCTCCAGTCCTCCGGGACCTCACCCATGCTCAAGGATGCTGCAAAGATATCTGTTAAGGCCCCAGCTATTTCCTCTCTCGCTTCCCTCAGTAACCTGGGATAGATCCCATCCAGACCTGGGGCCTTGTCCAACCTAATGCCTTTTAGAATACCCAACACTTCCCCCCTCTTATGCTGACTTGACCTAGAGTAATCAAACATCTATCCCTAACCTCAACACCCGTCATGTCCCTCTCCTCAGTGAATACCGACGCAAAGTACTCATTAAGAATCTTACTCATTTTCTCTGACTCCTCGCATAACTTCCCTCCTTTGTCCTTGAGTGGCCAACCCTTTCTCTAGTTACCCTCTTGTTCCTTAACCCTGTTTGCTAAAGATATTTCATGACCCCTTTTCGCCCTCTTAATTCCTCGTTTCAGATCGGTCCTACTTTCCCGATATTCTTCCAAAGTTTCACCTATTTTCAGTTGCCTAGACCTTATGTATGATTCCTTTTTCCTCTTTGCTCGTCTCACAATTTCACCGGTCATCCATGGTTCCCTAATCTTGTCCTTTCTATCCCTCATTTTCACAGGGACATGTCTGTCCTGCACTCTGATCAACCGCTCTGTAAAAGCCTCCCACATATCAAATGTGGATTTACCCTCAAACAGCTACTCCCAATCCACATACCCCAGCTCCTGCCTAATTTTGCTATACTTGGCCTTCCCCCAATTCAGCACTCTTCCTTTAGGACCACTCTCGTCTTTGTCCATCAGTATTCTAAAACTTACGGAATGGTGATCACTATTCCCAAAGTAATCCCCTATTGAAACTTCAACCACCTGGCCGGGCTCATTCCCCAACACAAGTCCAGTATGGCCCCTTCCCGAGTTGGACTATTTACATACTGCTCTAGAAAACCCTCCTGGATGCTCCTTACAAATTCTGCTCCATCTAAACCCCTAACACTAAGTGAATCCCAGTCAATGTTGGGAAAATTAAAATCTCCCATCACCACCACCCTGTTGCTCCTGCATCTTTCCGTAATCTGTCTACATATTTGTGACTCTATCTCACGCTCGCTGTTGGGAGGCCTGTAGTACAACCCCAACATTGTTACTGCACCCTTCCTATATCTGAGCTCTGCCCATATTGCCTCACTGCTCGAGCCCTCCATAGTGCCCTCCTTCAGCACAGCTGTGATATCCTCTTTGACCAGTAATGCAACTCCTCCACCCCTTTTACCTCCCTCTCTATCCCGCCTGAAGCATCTATATCCTGGGATACTTAGTTGCCAATCTTGCCCTTCCCTCAATCAAGTCTCAGTAATAGCAATATCATCATACTCCCAGGTACTAATCCAAGCCATAAGTTCATCTGCCTTACTACTACACTTCTCACATTAAAACAAATGCACCTCAGACCACCTGTTCCTTTGCGTTCACCATCTGCTCTCTGCCTACTCTTCCCCTTAGTAACACTGACTTCATTATCTAGTTCCTTACAGGCTTTAGTTACTACCTCCTTACTGTCCAGTAACCTCCTCATTTGGTTCCCATCCCCCTGCCACATTAGTTTAAACCCTCCCCAACAGCATTAGCAAAAGCAGCCCCTAGGACATTGGTTCCAGTCCTGCCCAGGTGTAGACCGTCCGATTTGTAATAGTCCCACCTCCCCCAGAACCGGTCCCAATGTCCCAAAAATCTGAACCCCTCCCTCCTGCACCATCTCTCAAGCCACTCATTTATCCTGCCTATTCTTTCATTTCTACTCTGACTAGCTGACTAGAAGGTTCTGTCCCACAGGAAATGTGTGCTACAAACCACAACATAAGAACAAGGTGACAGAGGAGACACCCAGAATTACCGAGGCATCTCAGTCCTCAGCCACGCTGGCATGTCCCTCACCAGATTCACTGTAACAAGGTCCCAGAAACTAGCCAACAGAATATACCCAGAGGTACAATGTGGATTCAGAACAGGCTGGTCAACGTGAGCCATGGTATAACCCCAGCTTTGAGAGGTGCAGGGAGCAGCAAACACTGTGGCTCACTTCTATGGATCTCACAATAGCACTTGTCACAGTGAACAGAATAAGCCTCTACCCGATTCCCAAGCTTCTGTCTCATACCGTCCATAAAAATATTCAGTTCAACACGCCATCCCTGAAAACTTTTTTCCTTTGCTTTGTTTAATACATTTTTCTCCATCCTCATCGGAACATCAGGGATAGGAGCAGACAGGCCATTTGGCCCCTTGAGCCTGCTTCCCTATTCAATAAGATCATGACTGATCTGCTTGGGATCTTAGCTCCACTTTCCTGTATGCTCCCCAATAACCATCAACTCCCTCGTGTCTCAAAAATCTAACTCTGTCCTGAATAAGTTCAATGACTAGTCTGCACTACTGTCTGGGAAAGAGAATCTCACATACCAGTAACCCTGACAGAAAATAATCTCCTGATCTCAAGTCTCAAAAAGGACACCTCTCTTATTCTTAAATTGTGTCCTTAGTTTTAGTCTCCTTCGCAAAAGGAAACATCCTCTGGATATCCATTCCCCGCAGGATTTTAAATATGTGACTAAGGTCACTTCTCATTCCTACAATTTACACTGGATAATGCCCAACCTTTCTTCATAGATAAAACCCTTCACCTCAGAAGTCATTTGAGTAAATACTCTGAACTACCTGTTGCAATTATATCATTTTTCAAATTCAGGGACCAAAACTGTACACAGTACTCCAGACAGGTCCCATTAATGTTCTGTATAGTTGCAGTAAAATTTTCCTACTTTTACATTGCATTCCCCTTGCATTAAACATCACTGTGACTGACTCTTAACTGCCCTCTGGGCAATTAGGGATGGGCAATAAATGCTGTCTAGTCAGTGACGCCCTCATCCCGTGAAAGAATAAAAAAAATTCCATTTGTTTCCTAATCACATGTTGAACCTGGGTATTAACTTTTCATGCTTTATGTACCCACTCTACCTCAGAGTTCTGCAATCTCTTTCCATTTAAATAATTTGCTGCATGTCTATTCTTTCTACCAAAGAGGACAAGTTCATATTTTCTCATATTATAATCTACCTGCCAATGTTTTGCTCATCCTCTTAAACTATCTACAATGCTTTGCAGATATTTCACCTCCTCTTAACAATCTCCTGCCTACCTTGGTGTCATCTTCGAGTTTAGTAATCAGGCATTTGGTTCATTCATCCAAGTCATTGATATAAACTACACAACCTATATTTCCCTCTGGCCAATAAAAGAGTTCACCTCTGCACAAGATCAGATTGGAAATTTCTAAACCTTTCAAGACTGAAAGCAGAAACAAAACAGCAGCATGTCCAATCAGAGAACCTTGTCAAATTGATGACGCTGGACTAGTTGTTTCTACAGAAGACGCTCTCAGGATCAAGTAGCATCTGCCCCATGGCTGTGTCATGTTCTCCCTCACCATGGAACAGGGCACTGCATCACCACCAGTGTCTGGACTCATCAACACACCACTGGAAACAGTCAGCAAATTGTGTTACTTTAGATCTGTGGTGACATCCCGTCCTTTGATGAACTGCTGTACACTGGTACTTATAAATGAGGCATGTTTTAAATCACATGCATCTACCGAGACCAGAGACTTTCATCTCTGGTATCTACAACACATCCTAGGCATCAAACGGAAAGATAAAGCCACCAATGAATTGCCCTTTCTGGGGCAAACATATAAACATGCTAGTACTAATCAAGCAAAGATGCCTTCCTTGAGGGCTTTTGTGGCACAGTGGTAATGTCCCTACCTCTAAGCCAGAAGCCCTGAGTTCAAGTGCCACCTGCTTCAGAGGTGTGTTATAACATCTCTGAACAGGTTTATTAGGAAATATCAAAAAGACTTCCTGGCTTGGGAGCGGGCATAGGGTGGAAGACGGCTGCATCTCCAAGGATGTATTTTACAAGGAGATGGTTCGTGCCAAGGGGCCAACAGGGCACCTAAAGTTCTAATTCGTGGATGCTGTCAAAAAAGACACAACAGCCTTCAATCAATCAGGAGAAGTGGAAACTAGTAACTGTGGGCATGAATCCAGGACAACTTGGTTTCAGAAGCTCCAAAAAAGACACCACCCATACAAACAAGGCATCAGCAGACATCATCGCACACTGGTGGCACAGGATAATTTCACACTTGTATGGCACTTGTGGCTGACGTTGCCTTCCCAGAATCAGCTTGTTTAGCCATCAGATTTGCAGTAGAATGATGTTATCTGCCCTCACTAGAGTCTGAGGCTGCATTCTCAACATTTCTCATGGATAGAAGGATGCACAAATGCCCAGTGCAGCTGCTAAATTACAGGTACCGGAAATAGCAAACATACAACAACCCATCATGGAATAAATGAGCAGGTTCTTGTGAATTTGCTGTAAAGTAAATTTGTAAATCCCCAAAATTCAGGAAAACAGCCAAATTAACAATAAAACAAAAAAGCAAGATACTGCAAATCCTCAAAATTTTTCACAAGTCTGGCAGCATTTATAGAGAGGAAGGGTAGGCTTAATTTTGTACTTTAATGGTTTTTCATCTTGTGCTTCCATCAGATTCATTTTACTTGCCCAGTTAAGGAAGTCTCTCTAAAGAAACTCTCCCACATTATTGTTTAAGACTTTCCCAGTTATTGCTTCTTACCCATCCTCAGGCTACTGAGTTTTTAACTGCTCCCTGGTTCTTGCCAATATTCAACAACCAAACCAGAGGCAATGACTAGTATCAGCTTTTCCATTACTGGCCTCCACAACAAAGATCAGAACATCTTGAAGATGAATAATAAGAACTTAAAACTTCAGCTTCTAATGTCTTAAATCTATTGTCCATGGGGTAAATGTGGTTTCTGAACATTTGCTAGTGTGTGTATTTACGAGGGATGGGAAAGAGCGAGTAGCCTGAGAATGAACATATTGTGAATGCTTGCATGCAGGTGTGAACGGGCGCGCGTGGCGGGACCGAGAATGGGGCGCGCGTGGCGGGACCAAGAATGGGGCGCGCGTGGCGGGACCAAGAATGAGTGTGTGTTTTGGGCAAGTGAATGTGGGTGTGTGTGGCAGGAGTCAGAATGGGTGTGTGGGGTGTGTGAGAATGAGTGTGTGTGGCGTGTGTGAGAATGAGTGTGTGCGGCAAGAGTGAGAATGGGTGTGTGGCAAGAATGAGAATGGGTGTGTGTGGTGTGTGTGAGAGAATGAGTGAGAATGAGCACGTGTGGTGAGAGTGTGCACAAACAGTTGTAAGCAAAACTGAAGTAAAAAACTGAACTATTTAAAGTATCTGAAATAGAACTGGTCAACTGCACCGATACTTTTAATTACTTGTTCATTTAAAACATTTGTTTTTAGTATTACTAAACAAAACATGAGTTGAAATGACTTCCCTAAATGTCATATGGGGATACAAAACCCAACCACATCAACTAGATTTCCCAACCCATATGTAGTTGGCAGCATTTAAAGTCCTAGTTTTGCAATTAACATTAATGATTCTTTAATTATTAAAACGAATTGAGGCATCTGGTATAAAAATGTGACACTGAATGTGAGAAACTTTATATGTACACCAGTTTCATGCAGTAACACGTCAATACTTCAAATGGCTGTGGCGTTTTAACAGTGAAGCTAAAATGTACACCAGCAGAGAAGGGTAGTCATAAATACCATAGTGCATGTCAGTCATTTGCAAAATCTCTCAGGAAGGGAGTCTTAGTTAGGTGGTAGATTAAAGGTGCAGAAATCCTGGGAGCCGACTGCCTTCATATCTGAATATTAATACTTTCTGCTGTGTTGAAGTTTCCAAAAGTGACATTATTATTTCCATAATTTTGATAGACATTTCTAGAGGCGAATATGATTGAGGGTATGGTACAGTCACAGAAAACTTTCTCAGCACCTTTAGGGTAAGTCTCTCAAAATAAAGAGGGACAAATTTTGCAGATCTTTGCAAACATCCAGAGAACCATATCCAAACTTAAGAGTACAGTGATTATTGGAAATCCTGTGTGTGTTGTGATATTGTTGCATTTAGTCTGGATTTTCCCACTATTTTAAGCCTCCTATGATACATACAAATTCAAAAAACCGGGACTGTAATATTAGGCTTTCTTTTCATGGCATTTTAAGTAGTCTCAGTAATAGGAAGCTGGATGAAGACAAAGTAGCAATACAGGAAAGGCAGCAGCGGCCACAACAATGAAAGTAAAGGAAAACAAGAATGATAAGGGGTTGTATATTTTCTTCACTGTCCATCTCCAAAGACAGAGGCACAGTCCATTGGATTGTTCGAGCAGGATAGGTTTCAGCACCGTGTCTCTGGATGTGCCACAGTCATTGCATCACAGACGTTAGTGCGAGGAACAGCAAAGGACATTCTGCCGGTTAGCAGTGACATAAAAGCAGCTTTGTTCTTTGTGATTGGAAGATCTGTCTGGTGTGCAGACAGCTGCACTTATTTTTTGCAAGCCAGTATTCTAAGTCCGATGTTGCTTTTTACATTTTTACAAACACATTGATTGATAGATGACCAATCACTCTCTATTTTCTATCTTCAGATTGAGTGGATATTTAAAAATTAAACTCCTTTGACCGAAGCTCTGTAGGAGGGTTGAAGTTGAAAGTTCCTCCAGGTGTAGTTTCAGGAATAAGGCAGGGATCTTCGTCAATCTATCAGGGCATAAAAACAGCAAATACCTAGTCAGCTGTAATCAAATTGCACTCCCTTGTGCACACAACTACTCACAGTAAATATCAAGTTGTAATCAAGTTCCATAGGATAAATTCTGATTAATGCTGATCAAAGTGACACGGCAAAGCATCTGAACCAGTTAAGTACACGTGGCTGTCATTTGTCACTTGACATTTTGCTAATTTATAAAAGATTCCATTATCATGAAATCATAAAAACATTTCACAACATTTCCTCTCAGTATAAATCAATCAATGTTGCTCAACACAATCCATAATGACAGCAAATCTCTAAATGAGATAATGACAAGATGGATTATGATGACAATATGGAACACAGACTGAAATGGTGGTAGAAACAAATTCATAGGAATGTAAACATTTTTAGGAGGAAAATCATTGATTGATTTGCGTTCCAAATTTGTCAGTGTAATTTCTACATGAGCAGTGAAGCTCATTTCAAAAAAAGCTCATCACAAAAAAAAATCTTAATGGCAGGTAGAAGAACTGTCAACTTCTCAACAAATGGAAATGTACAAAAACATTGCAACTTCAGCTTTGATATGTCAGGCGCGAACGTCCATTTGTCCCCAGATGCCTAAACTATTTCTCTTTGAGTATGTGATTTAGTTCCTCTGAGCATTGGGAAGGTGTTATTAGTCAGAAGCAAAATGCCTCAAAAAGGTAGTGATTTTACAGAGATTTTACTCTCATAGAGGGAGTAAAACATAAAGAGGAATGTCCGCTCTTTCGAGTGAGGAAGATCCATCCAGTTTTAAAAGGTGAATGTAATGATACTGTGTCAGATGCTGAATATATGTGTTCCATTCATTCAAAGTGCAAATTACCATTTCAGATAAGGTTAACACAACTCTGTTTGTTCCACAAATAGTTATGATGCTGATGGTGAGGAGAACACCCTTTTGTTAATTTGGTATCCTTCCTCCTCCTCTAAAAGGCACGCTGGATGCAGGACAATTTTCTGAAGTGTCCTGCAAAATGTATATATGGGATCTGAGCTTTTGCAACACAATCAGGCCTGCTGATATAAACT
>NC_063345.1:484632-497938 GCF_021869965.1 Rhincodon typus | reverse complement strand
CTCTCTCCCTATTTATTTCAAAACCCCCTTCCCCTCCCCCTTTTCTGATGAAGGGTCTAGGCCCGAAACTTCAGCCTCTCTGCTCCTATGATGCTGCTTGGCCTGCTGTGTTCATCCAGCCCTGCACCTTGTTGTCTTCAATGATCCTTGTTTTTTTTTTTAAAAATAGTTCTTTCCCCATTCCAGTCAATATCAAAAATACAGAAAAATAAAAACTTATGGTCTTTACTGGATTTTACTGGGGCAGAAAGACAGCACCTTTGGGCTTTAGCCATAGCTGACAAAATTTCCAAGAGGAACCTGTACAAGACAGTTGGCCTGAAAAGATTACTGCAAAACCTTTGTATTGCTCCACACCCCAGCCCCCTCGCCAGAGATATAAATAATTTTTTAAAAATATATTAAAAAGATATGAATGACTGCCTCTGATACTTGTCATTTGCTGTTAATCTAGTCTGTCACACTTATCTGTACAGGTAACAACATGTAACTTAGAAATTTTTTTTCTCTCAGTCATGAGTCTTTTGAACTCTTCCTTAAAAGTTGGTGAAAGCAGACTCCTTGAATATTTTTAAGAAAGAGGTAGATAGATGCTTGTTATGTAGGGTTGTGGAGGATTATTCAGAGTAAGCAGGAATGTAGATTTTAGGTTACAATCAGATCAGCCAAGACCTTATTGTATAGGCAAGCAAGCTCCAAATGACCTCCTCCTGCTCCTTGTTCACATGTTACTCTTATATCCCTTAGAAGACACAGGTATCTCCTATCAGTACGACAGTGTAATAAACCTATACTGATATTTAAGGCTAAGCCTTTTCTTCCAAGACTTTGTGAGTTTGTCCTTTGCTACATAGTAAGTCCCAAGATGAATACTAACAAGAGGTTGAAGCATATCTACCCAGAAGGATCCTAGCAGAACCAGCTGCCAGCTGTGGCCATATCTTACAACATGGCAGCAGCGCTGATTTAATCCAGCCACTTTACAACCTGATGGCAGTGGGTCCAAAAATACAGCCATCCAAACAGAAAGGGAAGAAAAATGTTCTACTAAAACCTGTCACTTTAAGATTTCAGCAACTTTGAAAAGGAGCATATATCCAGTCAGTTATTGCTATAGCAGCAGCTAAGAGCAGCCAGCACTCGGAGCTGGAAAAAAAACAAATGAACTAGAAGCAGGAGTAGGCCACGTGGCCTTTTAAGACTGCTCCACCATTCAATAAGCTCATGGCTGATCTGATTGTAATCTCAATTCCTTATTCCCCACCCACCCCTAATAACCTTCCAACCATTGGTAATCAGGAATTTACCTACCTTTGTCTTAAAAATACTCAAGGAATCCTTCCCTACTGCTTTTTCAGAAAGTGAGTCCTAAGGATTCATAATTATTTTGGAGAAATAAATTCTCTTCATTCTCTGTTTTAAATGTGATTCCCGATTTTGAAACAGTGCCCAATTGTTCTAGATTCTCTCACCAGAGAAAACATTCTCTCCATATCCACCTGGTCAGGATCCCTCAGGATCTTATGTTTCAATAAAGTCACTTCTTCCTCTTCTGAACTCCAGCAAATACAAACTCAGCCTGTCCAACCTTTCCTCACAAGACAAGCCACCCATTCCAAATATTTGTCAAGTAAACTTCCTCTGAATTGCTTCCTTTAGATTTACATCCTTCCATGAATAACGTTACCAATACTGCACACAATACTCCAGACATGGTCTCACCAATAGCCTGCATAACTGAAACATAACCTCACTACTTTTGTATTCAATTCACCTCACAATAGCAATAGTTTAAATTTGCCAGAATCAGAGTGAAAAAATTTTTACAAGCTTGTATATAACAAATGGAGTCTTACTAAAGCTAAAAGTGGAAAATCCAGGTTGCAATTGTTAAAAAAGGGAACATTGAATTCTAGAAGTATTCGGTCTCTTCAAGGAAGATTAAAAATACTCACTGCAAAGTTCAGGGTTGGGAAGCTGATGCAAAGGTTTAATCATGACATTTAGCAAGTTTCTTATTCAACATTTAAAATAATTGTTATGAGATGAAAAAAAATCCGTCCATCAAAAACAGAATCATTCTTTAAGAAATTTGTTAAACCAGCAATATAAAAAAAAATTCATCTTATTAGAAACTAAAAGTCAAAGGCAGAAGAGTTTATTAGAATTAATCGTTCTGAAGTAGAAACAAATTTTTATTGTGCAACCAAAAATTTGAAGTCTCAAAAACTTCATGACACTAATTTCTTTAGTTATAAAGGAGCAAATCACCTGGGGGAGCAGAAATAGCACGTATTGTTGAAAAGAGTAGGTAAACTACCAAGAAGGATAAAGTGGCGCCAAACCTCCTCCTCCTTTATATTGTATGGAACACATTTATTTGTGGATTATAAGAAATGGAAAATGGACAATTTGGACTATTGTTGGATTGAAAAGAATTTACTCTGTGACATTTTGGAACCCAGAAGTCAAAAGGTCAAAAGAATTGGGGATTGTCTGCTGTTCACTTTGGGAGAAATGGTTTCAAACAGAGATAAAAGATTGTTTCTGTTGACATGGGATTTGGGTTTCACTAGCTACAGCAGCATTTACTGTCCAACAATTAAGAATCAACCACATTGCTGTGGGTCTGGAGTCACATGTAGGTCACACGAGGTAAGGACGAATTTCCTTCCCTAAAAGGACATTAATGAACCCGATGAGTTTTTAACAATTGACAACGGTTGCACTGTCAACTTTAGGCTAGGTTCTTATTCCAGATTTATATTGATTTCAAATTTCACATCTGCCATGGTGGCTTTCAAACACATATCACCAGAGCCTGAGGTTCTGGATTATCAATCCAGTGACCACATGACTTTTCCACTGCTTTTCATCATTTATGTAAATGATTTGGTTGTGAATATAGGAAGTACGGTTAGTAAGTTTGCAGATTACACCAAACTTGGTGATGTAGTGGACAGCGAAGAAGATTACCTCAGAGTACAACGGCACTTTGATCAGATGGGCCAATGCGTTGAGGAGTGGCAGATGGAGTTTAATTTAGATAAATACGAGGTGCTGCATTTTGATAAGGCAAATCAGGGAAGGACTTTTCCAGTTAATGGTTGGGCCCCGGAGAGTGTTGTTGAACAAAGAGACCTAAGGGTGCAGGTGCACAGTTCCTGGAAAGTGGATTTGTAGGTAGACAGGATGGTGAAGGCGGCATTTGGCATGTTTCTTTCATTGGTCAGTGCACGGAGTATTGGAGTTGGGATGTCATGTTGCGGCTGTACAATGCATTGGTGAGGCTGCTTTTAGAATACTGTGTTCAGTTCTGGTCTCCCTGGTACAGGAAAGATGTTGTTAAACTTGAAAGGGCTCAGAAAAGATTTACAAGGATGTTGCTGGGATTGTAGTGTTTGAGCTATAGGGAGAGGCTGAGTAGGCTGAGTATTTATTCCCTGGAGCTTTGGGGACTGAGGGGTGACCTTTTGGGGATTTATAAAATCATGAGGGGCATGGATTGGGTGAATAGCCAAGGTCATTTTCCCAGGGCATAGGTTTAAAGTGAGCGGGGAAAGATTTAAAAGAAACTTGAGGGGCAGCTTTTTCATACAGAGGGTGGTGCCTAGCGGGAATGAGCTGCCAGAGGAGGTGGTAGAGGAGGGTAAAATTACATCATTTAAAAGGCACCTGGATGGGCACATGAATAGGAAGGGTATAGAGGGATATGGGCCAAATGCTGGCAAATGGGACTAAATCAATTCAGGATATCTGTAATAGGGGAGTCAATGGCCTAGTGGTATTATCACTGGACTGTTAATCCAGAGACCCAGATAGTGCTCTGGGGACCCAGGTTCAAATCCCGCTACGGCAGATGGTGGAATTTGAACTCAATAAGTATCTGGAATTAAGAATCTAATGATGACCATGAATCCATTGCTGATTGTCAGGGGGGAAACCCATCTGGTTCACTAATGTCCTTTAGGGAAGGAAACTGCCATCCTTACGTAGTTTGACCTACATGTGACTCCAGACCACAGCAATGTGGTTGACTCTTAACTGCCCTCTGGGCAATAAATGCTGCCTACCCAGCAACGCCCTCATCCTGTGAATGAATAAAAAAAATCTGGCGGCGCAGATGAGTTGGACCGAAGGGTCTGTTTCCATCCTGTATGCTCTATTACCCTAAGTGCTAGCAAACAGATTGAGTTTCAGAAGTGGTTGAGTGCTGAAGATTGCCTAGGCTTTTTGGTTTCTATTTTGCCGTGGACCTGGAAGTGGTGGGCAATTGGAATAAACTGGTATGAGGGAAAACATCTTCTGATTTTGTTCAGTGAGTAACAATATAACTATTTTTTAAAAAAATCAGTTGAAGAAATATTTCAGTTTTTAAGAAATAATAAAGTTTTTCCTGAGAATTGGAGAAAGCTTTAGGAATCATTATCTCTGCTCTCCTCATAAACTCTGAATGTTGAACTGTTACATAGCAGATGAAGTATCATATGGATAAATGTGCAGTTATCCACTTTGGTAGCAAAAGAAGACAGGCAGATTATTATTGGAATGGTGATAAATTCGGGAACAGGGTAATCCAATCACACCTGAGTACTTTCAATGACTGGTGCACAAGGATAAACATTGCAAGCGCAGCAGGTGATGAAAGGAAATGGTCTGTTGCTCTTCATAGCGAGAGGATTCAAGTACAAGAACAGGGATGTCTTGTTGCAACTGAACAGCGCCTTGGTGAGACCACACCAAAACTGCATACAATATTCTAGGTCTTATCTGAGGAAAAATATCCTGACTATTGAGAGAGTGCAAAGAAGATTTACTAGACTGATTCCTGAGATCATGGGATTGATGTACAAGGAGAGACTGGATTGGTTAGGATTATATTCACTAGAGTTTAGGAGAATAAGGAGGGGATCTCATAGAAACCTATAACATTCTAACAGAATTAAACAGGGTAAATGCAGGAAGAGTGTTCTTGATGACATGGGAGTCCAGAACCAAGGGGACATAGTAATGGCCTTTTAGGACAGAGATGTGAAGAAATTTCTTCACCCAGACAGTGCGGAGTCTGTGGAATTCTCTGCCACAAGAAACTGTCGAGGCCAAAACATTGAAGACTTTCAAGAAAGATGTAGATATAATTCTTAGGACTAAAGGGATCAAAGGGTGTGGGGTAAAAGCAGAAACAGGGTACTGAGTTGGATGATCAGCCATGATACTATTGAATGGCAGAACAAGCGCGAAGGTCCAAATAGAATATAGGAGCAGGAGTAAACTATGTTAATAAGACCTGAATGATCTCTACATGAACCAAGGGTCTTCCATCACTTGGTTGGGGTGGGGGGGAATGGTCGGAATGCAGGATAAAAGGATGTCGATAGTTCAGATTAAGTGATTGGCATGTGAGAATGGAAAATAATGGTGTGTCTAACTGCTAGACTGGAAAGTACAGTCTCACTGGAGTTGAGGGTAGGGGAGAGAGGACATGGTGACAGAGAATGTAACAAATAAAACTCAAAGAAAGGGAAGGAATGGGTTCACAATTTGAAGGTGTTGAACTCAATACTTTACAACTTTCTGGACTCAATATTGAGTTCAACATCTTCAAATATCCCTGCATGTTCTGCCATAGGAAATTCATGTGCTACTTGTAATATCTCCTTATGATATCTGGGCAGTACCACTATCTATTGAACAACCATTCACTCTTCATGTGCAGGTCTGTGAGGAAAACTCCACTTCCTCATCAGAATTCTGTTTTTAAGACTGTTATACCCTGAAACTTCTAGCTTCAGGTTCAGCATAGGCTGACTGTATTAACTTGCTTAGCTTCAGGTATGTTTCTGAGCCTCAATGACAAAAGAGCTATTAATCACTAATATGAATGATACATAACACAATGATGTAAGTAATACTAAAATGAACTATTCCAATCTCAAAAAAAAAGTTTTGGCTACTTTAAAATCTGCTTGAGGCATCAGTTTGACATCTGGCAATGGACTTTCTTTTACCATCACAATACATCGCACACCTGGAATTTGTTCCTATAATAGTTCATTACTGAGGCGTAGGTCAATCTCATCCATGTGTAATTTCTGAAAAGCTACAACACTCAATCTACTTGGTAATGTGGAAAATTGCCCAGGTATATCTTTCACACAAAATGCAGGACAAACCCAATCCAGCCAGTAACCACTCCATCAGTCTTCTCTCAATCATTAGTAAAGTGTTAGAGGATGTCACCAACAGTGCTATCAAGCAGCACCTGCCCAGCAATAACCTGTTCACTGATGCTCAGTTTGGGTTCTGCCAGGGACACTCAGCTCCTGATCTTGGTTCAAACATTGACAAAAGGGCTGAATTCCAGCAGTGAGGTGAGAGTGACAGCACTTTACATCAAGGCCACATTTGACCAAGTGTGGCATCAAGAAGCCCGAGCAAAACTGGAATCAGTGGGAACCTCAGGCAAATTCTCTGCTGGTTGGAGTCATAGGATTGGGAACAATTTAGACTTCAGCAAAGGAGGAGGAAGGGATTAAGAGAAGGAAAATAGAGTGTGAGAGTAAGCTTGCAAGGAGCATAAAATCTAATTGTAAAAGATTCTATAGTTATGTGAAGAGGTCCCTTTCAGTCAACTGGGGAAATTACAAAGAGAACAAAGAAATGGCAGACCAATTAAGTACATACTTCTGTTCAGTCTTCACAAGGGAAGATACCAATAACATTCCAAAAATGTTGAGGAACAGTGTTGGAGAAATTGATGGGATTAAGTACTTCACTAAGTAGCCTGAGAAACAGTGGATGCATCTTTCAAGATTCTACAGACTCAAACAATTCCTATGGATTGGAGAGTAGCTAATGTAACCTCACTAATAGAAATTGGAAGTACACAGAAATCAAGTAATTGTAGACCAGTTAGCCAGACATCAGTAGTGGGGAAAATGCTAGAGTCTATTATAAAAGATTTAATAGCAGAGCACTTGGAAAACAGTGACAAGATCGCACAGAGTCAGCATGGAAATACGAACGGGAACCTTTTTTTTGAGGATGTAACTAGTAGAATTGATAAGGGGTAGCCAGTGGATGTAGCTATAGAAGCCTTTTGATAAAGTGTCCAATAAGAGATTAGTATGTATGATTAAAGCCAGGGAAGCATACTGACATGGATGGAGAACTAGTCGGCAGACAGAAAACAAAGAATAAGAAAAAAAAAGGATCTTTTTCTGAGTAACAGGCAGTAACTAGTGGGGTAATGCAGGAATCAGTGTTCCAACCCCAGCCAGAGTATATGTTAATAATTTAGATGAGGGAACTAAATGTAATATCCCCAAGTTTGCAAACAACACAAAGGTGGGTGGAAGGGTGACCTGTGAGAAGGATGCAGACCAGTTGAGTGAATGGCAAATGCATGGCACATTTTTTAATTCACTTGTGGAATGTGGGCATTGCTAACTGGAACAACATTTATTGCCCATCCCTAGCTCACCTTGAGAAGGTGGTGGTGAGCTACCTTTTTGAACCACTGCAGTCCAAGTGCTGCAGGTAGACCCACAATGCTGTTAGGAAATTCCAGGATTTTAACCCAGCAACAGTGAAGATACAGCTGTAAATTTCCAACTCAGGATGGTGAGTGGCATGGAGAGGAACTTGCAGGAGGGACAGGAAACCACGAGTAAGAAAGAAGGGTCTTTTACTGAGTGACTGCAAGATGAAGTGTAATGTAGATAAAAGCTAGGTCATTTACTTTTGTACCCGAAACAGAAATGCAGGTTATTATCTGAATGGTGATAGAGAAAGTGGGAGGTGCAACAAGACCTAGGTGCTTTAATACACCAGTCAGTGAAAATAAGCACGCAGGTGCAACAAATGGTATAAAAACCGAAAGAACTGTGGATGCTATAAATCAAGAACAAAAACAAAGTTGCTGGAAAAACTCAGCAGGTCTGCCAACATCTGTGAAGGAAAAAACAGAGTTCACATTTCGGGTCCGGTGACCCTTCCTCAGAACCCAACAAATACAACATACAATGAATACAACAAATAGTATGTTGGCTTTCATACTTGAATCATCTCACTTTAGGAGCAGGGATGTCTTGCTACAATTGTACAGGGCCTTGCTGAGAATATTGTGTGCAGTTTCGGTCTCCTTATCTGAGGAAGGATGTTTTAACTATGGAAGGAATGCAACAAAGGTTTACCAGACTGATTCCTAGGATGGCAGGACTGATATGTGAAGAGATATTGGATCAGTTAGGACTATATTCACTGGAATTTAGAAGAATGAAGGAGGATATCATAAAAATCTATCAAATTCTAATATGACTATACAGGGTAAATGCAGGATGTCTCCGATGACCAAGGAATCCAGAACCAAAGATCACTGTCTAAGGATATGGGGCAGGCCAAGTTGGACTGAGATGATAAAACTTCTTTACCAGAGAGGAAAGCCTGTGGAATTCTCTACCACAGAAAGCAGTCGAGGCCGAAACATTAAATGTTTTGAAGGAGTTCAATACAGTTCAGAGGTCTGAAGAAATCAAAGGGTATGGACAGAAAGCAGGAACAGAGTACGGAGTAGGATGATCTGTAATGATCACCTTAAAAGGTGAACAGACTCAGGGATAAATGGCCGATTGGCCTACTGCTGCACATATTTTCCATTCTTTTTACTACACTAAACAAGCACAACATCAGCATAGAGAAAATTGAGCGAGGACATGATTGAGGTGTAAAGATTATGAGGGGTATGGACAGGGTGAATAGAGAGCAGCCGTTTCCCTCAGCTGAAGGGTCAATCACGAGAAGGCAAAGATTTAGCATAAGGGGGGTGGTTCAGAGGGGATTTTTCACTCAGGGTAATGGGAATCTGGAATGAACTGACTAGGAAGGCACTGGAGATCGGAAACCTTATAATCTTAAAAAAAATTTGGATGAGCACGTGAAATATCGTAACATTCAAGGATGTGGAACAAGTGCAGAAATTGGGATTAGCATGCCTTTAGTGGTAGTTATGTCGGTGTAGACTCAATGGGCCGAAGGGCCTTTTCTATGCTGTATGACTCTATGACTATCTTATCACTTATTTCCAGTTCTAATTTGGTCAGTTAGTTGAGAATTAAACAGCTTCACTTGGAAATAACTCCACGGATCATGATCATCCTGTAGCCACAAAACATGGTTCACAATAGATACAGGCAACTAGGGATGGGCAAGAAATGCTGGCCCACCAGAGATGCCCATATCCCACAAATGAATACAGGAAAAAAAATATGGAATTCTATGCTGTGGAATTTTGCAGCAGCGTGGTCAATCCCTTTTCCCATTGCAGTCCACAGGTTTGAGTGAGCGAGGCAAAAATAAATTACTCGGTTCTTAACGAAATTCAATGCTATTTTAAAAAATGTGTTTCATTATAAACATGCGACACACAAAACAAAACATGGCCTACATCCAGTCATTCTGTTTATATAAACATTCACAGTCTTAGAATTTCTTAAATGTTACCCTATTCTATCATTTACATTCAGGATAATGTATTCACAATTATATCATTTGTCTCATTAATGTGAACAATTTTTACACGAAAGGCATTCTGACCAAGGGTCACTCGACCCAAAACATTAACTCTGATTTCTCTCCACAGATGCTGCCAGATCTGCTGAGCTTTTCCAGCAATTTCTGTTTTTGTTCACATGAAAGGGTTACAATAAAAAATTCCATCTGAAGAGTCTGGAATTCCAATTTTGTAACTTTCTAATGAAGGATAGTGTATTATGATATTACTATGTCAGATTATATTTTCAGTTACAAGTGATGTACCACAAGGATCTGTTCTGGGTCCTCTTCTATTTGTGATTTTTGTAAATGATTTGGATGAAGGAGTGGAAGGGTGGATCAGTAAGTTCGCGGATGATATGAAGGCGGGTCGCGTTGTGGACAGTGTGAAGGGCTGTTCTAGGTAACAAAGGGACATTGATAGGATGCAGACCTGGGCTGAGAAGTGGCAGATGGAGTTTAACCCTGAAAAGTGTGAGGTGATTCATTTTGGAAGGACAAACTTGAAAGCAGAATACAGGGTTAACGGAAAGATTCTTGGCAGTGTGGAGGAGCAGAGGGATCTTGGGGTTCATGTTCTCAGTTCCCTGAAAGCTGCCACCCAGGTGGATAGAGTTGTTAAGAAGGCATATGGTGTGTTAGCTTTCATTAATAGAGGGATTGAGTTCAAGAGCCGTGAAGTTATGCTCCCGCTATACAAAAGCCTGGTTCGGCCACATCTGGAGTATTGTGTCCAGTTCTGGTCACCTCATTACAGGAAAGATGTGGAAGCGTTGGAAAAGGTGCAGAGGAGATTTACTAGGATGTTGCCTGGAATGGAGGGAAGGTCTTAGGAGGAAAGGTTGAGAGAGCTGGGGCTTTTCTGTTTAGAACGATGAAGGATGAGAGGTGACTTGATAGAGGTGTACAAAATGATCAGAGGTATAGATAGAGTGGACAGCCAGAGACTTTTTCCTCGGGTGGAGGTAGCTATTACGAGGGGACATAGTTTTAAAGTGAAAGGAGGTAGGTATCAGGGAGACATCAGAGGTAGGTTCTTTACTCAGAGAGTGGTCGGGGCTTGGAATGCATTGGCCGGAGCAGGTCGTGGAGTCGGCCTCATTAGGGGCATTTAAGCAGCTATTAGATAGGCATATGGATGATAGTATAAGGTAGGGGTGGAGGTTAGGTAGACCTTAGGATTAGGGTAAAAGTTCAGCACAACACCGTGGGCCGAAGGGCCTGTACTGTCCTATGTTCTATACCTGGGAGACAGGAAGTTGGTTGTGGTTGTTGGAGCTCAGTCATTTCAGTTCCAGGATATCTCTGCAGGAGTTCCTCAGAATAGTGTCCTATGCCCAACTATCTTCAACTGCTTCATCAATGACCTTCTCTTTATCATAAGGTAAGAAGTGGGTATGATTGCACAACGTTCAGCACCATTTGTGACTCCTCAGATACTGAAGCAGTCAATGTTCAAATGCAACAGGACTGGGACAATACCCAGGCTTGGGCTGATAAGTAGCAAGTAACATTCATGTCACACAAATTCCAGGCAACCACCATAGTTTGATGCTCACTGTTGTCACCATCCCCCATTAACAACATCCTTGGGGTTGACCAGAAACTGAACTGGACTTGCCACATAAACACAGTGGCTGTAAGAGCAGGTCAGAAGCTCGGAATACTGCAGCAAGTAACTCACCTCCTGGCTCCCCAAAGCCTGTTCACAACCTGCAAGGCACATGTCAGGAGTGTGATAGAATATTTCACATTTGCCTGGCTGAGTGCAGCTCCAATAACATTCTAGAAGCTTGACACCATCCAGGGCAAGGCAGCCCACTTGATGATACCACATCCACAAGCATCCATGACCGGCACTCAGAAGTGGCAGTGTGTACTATCTACAAGATGCACTGCAGAAATTCATCAAAAATAGATGAAATAGCACCTTCCAAACTCATGACCACTTCCATCTAGATCAAGGGCAGCAAAAACATGGGAACACCACCCCATGCAAGTTCCCCTCCAAGCCAATCACCATCCTGTCTTGGAATCATATCCCTGTTCCTTCAGTGTTGCTGGGTCAACAACCTGGAATTCCCTCTCTAACAGTGTTTACCTACAGCATAGGGACTACACCCATGTCCCATGAGTGAATAAAACAAATCTGCCTGCATATATGTTTATCTCTCTAACTGCTTGGTGAACTAAAGCACACAGTCCAGCAAAGTGATCGCTCCCTTTTTTTGGTTTTACATTCTACCCACATGGCCTTATTTAAGGAACCTTTGAAGATATCTTCCCTTCATTTGTAGTAATTGACTGATCAATATTGCGACATTACTGCCTCTTTTACACGTTACCCGCCCCCCCATCTCTCTCAAAGATTCCATATGATGGAATACTGAGGATCTCGAGCCCTTCCTTCCTCAACCGTATCTCTGTGATCACAGTGATACCACATTCCTATGCGTTAATCAACTCCTTCAACTCACTGGTCTTAAATGCAAGACTAGTACATTAAAAGTATTGCCACTATCTTTTGTGCCTTCATTGAATGTGGGGGAAGCAGGTTTATTTCAGACATTCAAGATGGCAATTGGTGCTTACTTGGATAAAATAATATGTAAGGATATGGAGTAAAAGCAGGAGATTCGCTGATACCATGAACTCATTTGAAGAATGGGCATTGAAACAATGGGTCAAAAAGACTGTTTTTGTACAGTCACAGTTCTAACATTCTGATTCTGTTGTGAAATAGACACAGCAATAGCTTAAACTACACTGTTGGTGAGGCAACATCCATGAGGAGAAACACAGAGTTAACATTTCTGACCTGCTGAGCTTTTCCAGCAATTTCTGTTTTTGTTGACGTTTCAGGGCTTGACCATCTCTACCTGCAAATATCCAACTGAGATTTGCAGCACTGATTCTTCTGATAGAGACTACATCTCCCAGAATGCTCGGCTCAGTTAGTGTTCAAGCCGGGCGTATGGTCACGTGGCAGCTTGGCACCGCCCCTCCGGAAGCTGGCCCGGCTGTGCCGTGCACGCGCAAGGTGCGGGGCCACCCCTGTCAGCGCGGGCGCGCGCGGCGGCTGAGAGCGCGCGGCCCTCGTGGGCTCCGAGTCACTTCCAGCGGCGGCCGCAGCCGAGCGCTCCCCCTCCCCCCTTCGGGCCTCGACCAGGCCCAGGTCCCGGCCCAACGATGCCCATCTTACTGTTCCTCATAGATACGTCCGCCTCTATGAATCAGCGAACCTACCTGGGCACCAGTTACCTGGACATCGCCAAGGGTGCCGTGGAGATCTTTATGAAGGTAAAAAGCGGAGAGCCATTTGAAAGATAACGATCCCCCCGCCCCATCCACTGGCCCGCGCTTCCTCACTCACGGTGCTCTCTCTGTCTTTACAGCTCCGGGCCCGGGACCCCGCCAGCCGTGGAGACAGGTACATGCTGGTGACGTTCGACGAGCCTCCCTACGGCATTAAGGTAAGGCTTCACCCGACGGTGGGGGAGGGGTATTTCCCGGTTCTGGGGGGGTGGTTGTGGTGGTGGTTGGGGGTTGTAGGGGGTAGTGGGGGAGGGGCTGTGGGACTTCAATATGGCGCTACTCTCTTTGTGCGGCGGCGCCGTTACGTCACCCGCCAGCCCATAAACCGGAAGAGCCCGGGATCCAAGCAACACTTTACACACTCAACAGTCCTCCATTCCCACAACACCCCCTCCGTCCCCCGCCCCTTGTCATTCCCACAACACCCCCTCCGTCCCCC
>NC_063345.1:464733-484132 GCF_021869965.1 Rhincodon typus | reverse complement strand
ATCATTACACTAAACTCCACTGTAGAAGCTTATCAAAAGCCAATGATATGACAATAACATATCCTATCTCTATACCCGAAACAAAACAATGAATTGCTGATGCTGAAGATCTGAAAGAAAAGTAGAAATTGCCACAGAATCACTGGCATCGATACCAAGAAGTGATATAAGGTCAGAAGGTGTAGTATCCGTGTAGGTAGAGTTGAGGAACCGCAAAGGGAAAATGACCCTGATGGGAGTTGTGTACAGACGCCTAGCAGCAGTCAGATGTGGGGAAGAAACTAAATCAGGAGATAGCAAAGGCATATATAACGGATATAACAGAATCACAATTGAATAAAGAGATAGTAGGAACTGCAGATGCTGGAGAATCCGAGACAACAAGGTGCAGGGCTGGATGAACACAGCAGGCCAAGCAGCATCATAGGAGCAGAGAGGCTGACGTTTCGGGCCTAGACCCTTCATCAGAAAAGGGGGACGGGAAGGGGGTTTTGAAATAAATAGGGAGAGAGTGGGAGGCGGATAGAAGAGGGATAGAAGAGAGGACAGGTGGAGAGGAAACAAACAGGTCGAAGAGGCGGGGATGGAGCCAGTAAAGGTGAGTGTAGGTAGGGAGTTAGGAAGGGGATAGGTCAGTCCAGGGAGGACGGACAGGTCAAGGGGGCGGGATGAGGTTGGTCGGTGGGAGATGGAGGTGCGGCTTGAGATGGGAGGAGGGGATAGGTGGGAGGAAGAACAGGTTAGGGAGGCAGGGACGAGCTGGACTGGTTGAATAAAGGTAACTATGAAGACGAGGGAGGAGCTGGCCTGAGTTGACTGGAAGGGCAGCTGCGCAGGGAAGACAGTGAAGCAGCAATGGCAGGAGTTTCTGGGGGAGATTCAGGAGGCACAGTAGAAGTTCATTACAAGGAAGAAACAACATACTGGGAAGCCTATCTAGGTAGTGTCTCCCACCCATCCTCCTCCTCTAACCAAAACAAAAGGTTCTGAGTGCTGATTTGGTAAGGCTACTAGTTTTCTTTTTTATTTGTCTGTTTGGGAATTCAGAACAGTGGGAATGGATGTTAGGGCAGTTGTATGCTCCTCCTGTAGAATGTGGGAGGTAAGGGTCACCACTAGTGTCCCCACTGACTTCATCTGCGGGAAGTGCACCCAACTCCAGCTCCTCGGAAACCATGTTAGGGAACTGGAGCTGGAGCTGGATGAACTTCGGATCATTCGGGAGGCTGAGGGGGTAATTGAGAGGAGTTACGGGGAGGTAGTCACACCTCAGGTACAGGAAAAAAGTACATGGGTTACAGTCAGGGGACGGAAAGGGAACAGGCAGACAGTGCAGGGATCCCCTGTGGCCATTCCCCTCAAAAACAAGTATACCGTTTTGGATACTGTTGGGGGGGGGGGGGGGACTTACCAGGGGTAAGCCATGGGGTACGGGTCTCTGGCACAGAGTCTGTCCCTGTTGCTCAGAAGGGAAGGGGGGAGAGGAGGAGAGCATTAGTCATTGGGGACTCCATAGTTAGGGGGACAGATAGGAGATTCTGTGGGAACAAGAGAGACTTGCGGTTGGTGTGTTGCCTCCCAGGTGCCAGGGTCCGTGATGTCTCGGATCGTGTTTTCGGAATCCTTAAGGGGGAGGGGGAGCAGCCCCAAGTCGTGGTCCACATAGGCACCAACGACATAGGTAGGAAAAGGGATGGGGACGTAAGGCAGAAATTCAAGGAGCTAGGGTGGAAGCTTAGAGCTAGAACAAACAGAGTTGTTATCTCTGGTTTGTTACCCGTGCCACGTGCGAGCGAGGCGAGGAATAGGGAGAGAGAGCAGTTGAACACGTGGCTACAGGGATGGTGCAGGAGGGAGAGATTCAGATACCTGGATAATTGGGGCTCATTCTGGGGTAGGTGGGACCTCTACAAACGGGATGGTCTACACCTGAACCAGAGGGGTACCAATATCCTGGGGGGGGAAATTTGCTAATGCTCTTCGGGAGGGTTTAAACTAATTCAACAGGGGGGTGGGAACCTGAATTGTAGCTCCCGTGTACAGGAGGTTGAGAGTAGTGAGGTCATAAATAAGGTTTCAAGGTCACAGGAGTGTACCGGCAGGCAGGAAGGTGGTTTGAAGTGTGTCTACTTCAATGTCAGGAGCATCCGGAATAAGGTGGGTGAACTTGCAGCATGGGTTGGTACCTGGGACTTCGATGTTGTGGCCATTTCGGAGACATGGATATAGCAGGGACAGAAATGGTTGTTGCAGGTTCCGGGGTTTAGATGTTTCAGTAAGATCAGGGAAGGTGGTAAAAGAGGGGGAGGTGTGGCATTGTTAGTCAAGGACAGTATTACGGTGGCAGAAAGGACATTTGATGACAACTCGTCTACTGAGGTAGTATGGGCTGAGGTTAGAACCAGGAAAGGAGAGGTCACCCTGTTGGGAGTTTTCTATAGGCCTCCAAAAAGTTCCAGAGATGTAGAGGAAAGGATTGCAAAGATGATTCTGGATAGGAGCGAAAGTAACAGGGTAGTTGTTACGGGGGACTTTAACTTTCCAAATATTGACTGCAAAACGCTATAGTTCGAGTACTTCAGATGGGTCAGTTTTTGTCCAATGTGTGCAGGAGGGTTTCCTGACACAGTATGTAGATAGGCCAACAAGAGGCGAGGCCACATTGGATTTGGTACTGGGTAATGAACCAGGCCGGGTGTTAGATTTGGAGGTAGGTGAGCACTTTGGTGATAGTGACCACAATTCGGTTACGTTTACTTTAGCGATGGAAAGGGATCGGTATATAACGCAGGGCAAGAGTTATAGCTGGGGGAAAGGCAATTATGAGGCGATGAGGCAAGATTTAGGATGCATAGGATGGAGAAGGAAACTGCAGGGGCTGGGCGCAATTGAAATGTGGAGCTTGTTCAAGGAACAGCTACTGCGTGTCCTTGAGAAGTATGTACCTGTCAGGCAGGGAGGAAGTGGTCGAGCGAGGGAACCGTGGTTTACTAAAGAAGTTGAATCTCTTGTCAAGAGGAAGAAGGAGGCTTATGTAGAGATGAGGCGTGAAGGCTCAGTTAGGGCACTTGAGAGTTACAAGTTAGCCAGGAAGGACCTAAAGAGAGAGCTAAGAAGAGCCAGGAGGGGACATGAGAAGTCTTTAGCAGGTAGGATCAAGGAAAACCCTAAAGCTTTCTATAGGTATGTCAGGAATAAAAGAATGACCAGAGTAAGATTGGGGCCGGTCAAGGACAGTAGTGGGAAGTTGTGCGTGGAGTCCGAAGAGATAGGAGAGGTGCTAAATGAATATTTTTCGTCAGTATTCACACAGGAAAAAGACAATGTAGTCGAGGAGAATACTGAGATACAGTCTATTAGACTAGATGGGATTGAGGTTCATAAGGAGGAGGTGTTCGCAATTCTGGAAGGTGTGAAAATAGATAAGTCCCCTGGGCCGGATGGGATTTATCCTAGGATTCTCTGGGAAGCTGGAGAGGAGATTGCAGAGCCTTTGGCTTTGATCTTTATGTCGTCATTGTCTTCAGGAATAGTGCCAGAAGACTGGAGACGAGCAAATGTTGTCCCCTTGTTCAAGAAGGGGAGTAAAGACAACCCTGGTAATTATAGACCAGTGAACCTTACTTCGGTTGTGGGTAAAGTGTTGGAAAGGATTATAAGAGATAGGATTTATAATCATGTAGAAAGGAATAATTTGATTAGGGATAGTCAACACGGTTTTGTGAAGGGTCGGTCGTGCCTCACAAACCTTATTGAGTTCTTCGAGAAGGTGACCAAACAGGTGGATGAGGGTAAAGCGGTTGATGTGGTGTATTTCGATTTCAGTAAAGCGTTTGATAAGGTTTCCCATGGTAGGCTATTGCAGAAAATATGGAGGCATGGGATTGAGGGTGATTTAGCGGTTTGTATCAGAAATTGGCTAGCTGTAAGAAGACAGAGGGTGGTGGTTGATGGGAAATGTTCATCCTGGAGTTCAGTTACTAGTGGTGTACCGCAAGGATCTGTTTTGGGGCCACTGCTGTTTGTCATTTTTATAAATGACCTGGATGAGGGCGTAGAAGGATGGGTTAGTAAATTTGCGGATGACACCAAAGTTGGTGGAGTTGTGGATAGTGCGGAAGGATGTTGCAGGTTACAGAGGGACATAGATAAGCTGCAGAGCTGGGCTGAGAGGTGGCAAATGGAGTTTAATGCGGAAAAGTGTGAGGTGATTCACTTTGGAAAGAGTAACAGGAATACAGAGTACTGGGCTAATGGTAAGATTCTTGGTAGTGTGGAT
The DNA here is from genome assembly GCF_021869965.1 of Rhincodon typus. NCBI lineage: Eukaryota > Metazoa > Chordata > Chondrichthyes > Orectolobiformes > Rhincodontidae > Rhincodon > Rhincodon typus. Next base: position 479,853 of record NC_063345.1, on the reverse strand, counting down.
GAGCAGAAAGATCTCGGTGTCCATGTGCATAGATCACTGAAAGTTGCCACCCAGGTTGATAGCGTTGTTGAGAAGGCGTACAGTATGTTAGGTTTTATTGGTAGAGGGATTGAGTTTCGGAGCAATGAGGTCATGTTGCAGCTGTACAAAACTCTGGTGCGGCCGCACTTGGAGTATTGCGTACAGTTCTGGTCACCGCATTATAGGAAGGATGTGGAAGCATTGGAAAGGGTGCAGAGGAGATTTACCAGGATGTTGCCTGGTATGGAGGGAAGGTCTTATGAGGAAAGGCTGAGGGTCTTGAGGCTGTTTTCGTTAGAGAGAAGAAGGTTAAGGGGTGACTTGATAGAGACATACAAGATGATCAGAGGATTAGATAGGGTGGACAGTGGGAGCCTTTTTCCTCGGATGGTGATGGCTAGCACGAGGGGACATAGCTTTAAATTGAGGGGTGATAGATATAGGACAGATGTCAGAGGTAGGTTCTTTACTCAGAGAGTAGTAAGGGCGTGGAATGCCCTGCCTGCAAAAATAGTAGACTCGCCCACTTTAAGGGCATTTAAGTGGTCATTGGATAAACATATGGATGATAATGGAATAGTTTAGGTTAGATGGGCTTCAGATTGGTTTCACGGGTCGGCGCAACATCGAGGGCCGAAGGGCCTGTACTGCGCTGTAATGTTCTATGTTCTATGTTCTAAGCCTTTAAAAACCAACAGAGGATAACCAAAAAAGCAATAAGGATGGAGAAGATGAAAAATGAGCATAAGTCAGCTAGTAATATAAAAGGAGATTGCAAGAATCTTTAAAGATATATAAAGGTAAGACAGAGGCAAGACTGGACATTGGACTGCTGGAAAATGAGGCTAGAAAAGTAGAACTGGGGAACAAAGAAACGGTGGAGGAACTGAATAGGTACTTTGTATCAGTCTTCATGGTGGAAGACACCAGCAGCAGATCAGAACTTCAGGTCAGTCAGGGGACAGAGGTGGGTCTAATGGCCATCACTCAGGAGAAGGTGCTGGGGAAGCTGAAAGGTCTGAAGGTGAATAAATCAGCCAGTCTAGATGGACCATACCTTAGAGTTCTAAAGGTGATAGCTGAGGAGATTGTAGACGCACTGGTGGTGATCTTTCAACAATCACTGGGGTCAGGGAGGGTCTCAAAGAATGGAAGATGACTAATGTCACACTCCTGTTTAAGAACAAAAGGAGGCACAAGGCAGGAAACTATAGGCTGGTTAGCCTGACCTCGGTCATTGGTATGGTTTGAGAATGCATTATTCAGGATGAGACTGCGGAGAACTTGAAACTGCAGGCTAAAATAGGGCGGAGTCAGCTGCCTTCATCACAGGAGGTCATGCCTGACAAATCTGTTTGAATTTTTTGAGAAGGTAACGAGCAAGTTACACAGAGGAGAGCCAGTGGGAGTGATCTATTTGGATTTCCGGGCCTTTGACAAAGTGCCACACAGGAGACTGCTAAATAAGATAAGAGCCAATGGTGTTAGGGGCAAGGTATTGATTGGCTGTAGGCATAGAATTGGGGATCTTTTTCGAGATAGCAGCCAGTGACTATTGGAGTTCTGCAGGGGTCAGTGTTGAGACCACAACTATTCACGTTATACATTAACAATATGGACGAAAGAAGTGAGGGCATTGTTGTTAAGTCTGCAGATGACACAAAGATAAGTGAAGGGACAGGTTGTGTTGAGGAAGCAGGGAGGCTGCAAAAGGACTTGGATAGGCTAGGAGTGTGGGCAAAGAAACGGCAAATGGAATACAACATGGGAAAGTGTGAGGCTATGCAATTTTGTAGGAAGAATAGAGGCGTAGATTATTTTCTAAATGGGGAAGGCTTTGGAAATCTGAAGGGCAAAGAGACTTCGAAGTCCAAATTCAGGATTCTCTTAAGGTAAACATGCAGGTTCAGTTAGCATTTAGGAAGGCAAATGTAATGTTAGCATTCATTTCAAGAGGGCTAGAATACAATAGCAGGGATGTACTGCTGAGGCTGTATAAGGCTCTGGTCAGCCCACATTTGGAATATTGTAAGCAGTTTTGGGACCTGTATTTAAGGACGGACGTGCTGGTATTGGAGGGGGCTCCAGAGGGGTTTACAAGAATGATCCCAGGGATGAAGGGCTTATCAAATGAGGAGCAGTTGAGGACTTTACATCTGTAATCCATAGAGTTTAGAAGGATGAGGGGGGAATCTCAATGAATCTTACAGAATAGAGAGAGGCCTGGAAAGAGTGGATGTGGGGATGTTTCCATTCGTAGGAGTGACTAGGCCACAAAGGGCACAGCCTCAGAGTGAAGGGACGACGCTTTAGAACTGAGACGGGAAGGAATTTCTTCAGCCAGAGGGTGGTGAATCTGTGGAACTCGTTGTGGAAGCCAAGTCATCGAGGGTATTGAAGAAAGAGATAGATTGGTGGCCTAGCAGTATTATCGTTAGACTATTATTCCAGAAACTCAAATGTTCTGGGGTCCCAGGTTTGAATCCCACCTTGGCAGATGGTGGAATTTGAATTCAATAAAAAGTATCTGGAAACAAGAATCTACTGATGACCATTAAACCATTGTTAATTGTCAAAATAAGCCATAACAGAAGGGGAACTGCCATCCTCATCTGGTCTGGCCTACATGAGACTCCAGACCCACAGCAATGTAGCTGACCGTCAACTACCCTCTGAAATGGCCCAATAAGCCACTCAGTTGTAACGACTGCTACAAAGTTTCAACAACTGGAAATATACCACTTTTCTTTCACTGTCGCTGGGTCAAAATCCTGGAATTCCCTCCCTAATGGCATTTTGTGTCAACCCACAGCAGCTAGATTGTAGCAGTTCAAGAAGGCACCACCTTCTCAAAAGCAAATAGGGTCAAGCAATAAATGCTGGCCAGCCAGCTGCACCTACATCCCACAAATGACTAAAAAAAAATAAGGAAATGGACAGAACACCTGGCATCAACCCAGATACTGGAAAAGACAACAGCAGAAACAGCCCTGTTGACCCTGCCAAGTCCTCCTGACTAACATCTGGGGACCAGTCCAAAATTGGTAGAGATGTCTCAAGCAACAGACTGAAACAGTCATGCTCACAGAATCATACCTTACAAGCGATGTTCCAAGTACCAGCATAACCATCCCTGGATATGTCCTGTCCCATTGACAGTATAGACCCAGCAGAGGTGGCAGCACAGTGGTATACAGTCAGGAGACAGTTGCCCTGGGAGGCCTCAACATTGACTCTGGACCCCATGAAGTCTCATGGTTTCAGGCTAAACATGGGCAAAGAAACCTCCTGCTGATTACCATACTTGTCCTCCCTCGCCTGATAAATCATTGCTCCTCTATCTACATTGACCAACATTTGGAGGAAGCACGGAGGGTGGCAAGGACACAAAATGTATTCTAGGTGGGGGATTTCAAAGTCCACCGTTAAGAATGGCTTGGCAGCTGCATTACTGATCAAGCTGGTCAGGTCCTAAAGGACGGGCAATAAGTGCTGGTCCAGCTTGTGACTCCCGTATCCCAGGAGTGAATTTTAAAAAATGGTCTTTAGGTTGAAGTGGGAGTTTAATCAGCAGGTGCAGAGATGCTTCTGCTTGAGGGGGAGACCAAAATTACGAGAACATCCTCTCTGCCCACAATATCCCAGATATCAAACAACCTTCAGTGCAATAGTCTTCAGCTGGTTAGGTTCTTACCTATTATGTTCCCCAGGGCCCAAACTGCTTGCTCACAGACATTTTGATGTGGTGAGTGCAACAACCTCAGGAAATAAGGCACAGCATCTGTAATAGAACATTGATGCTCAGTCATTACAATGTCTAGGCAGTGTACTTACTTCAATTACTTTTGTCTCCATTAGTGAAACAATGACAGCAAGTGAGTCATTTCCTGCAAGGTGCTCACAAACCAAGGTAGTTCAGATATCACTGAATATAAAACTGAAAAATCTCTAGTGTAAATAAGCTAGACATCACTGAAAGATCTTATGCATTTATAGACAAAGTTACAGACAAAAAAATTGTAAACTTATTAGAAACTGGATTCATTAATTTCAGTTGGTCTTGCGACAGCTTTCTTCAGCGCACATCTCCCAGTGAAACTGGTAACCCCTATAGAACACTTCAGCTCAACATGGAAATAGTTGAATCTCATTAATCAATTGCGCCCGGCACTGAAACATTTAAACACTGACATTTCCCAAGAGCCAAACATCTTTCCTTTTGAAATCATGCAGTATATTCCAACCCCTGGATCTTCAATAATCATTGCTGATACAACAAATTTCCAGAGCTCTAAGAGGCTTATTCTAGGATAACGTTCCAGCTATAACCTCATTTTACAAATCAGTTTTCCTTTCTTGATCTGCAATTAGAACAAACTCCAAACTCTTCAGATCGATTGGCCTTCTGTTCCTGTACTCCATGCTGAAATTTCCAGTCAATATTTTTCACACAAGTGGGATGGTGAGACCATACTCAAACAGCAAAGTCCAAACAAATTTCTGAAACAATGACTGCCCTATAACAGCAGATGATATACAGTTCGTTTGATCACTTACTAGCTTTGACTACAGCCTGTGTTTGTGCTGATGTTCCTGATGCTATGTTGGTCAATGCCCATGCTGCTTCAAACTGGAGTGAAGGGCTGCACAAATGGGAGCAATGAAGAATTGCATGGGTTAATACAAATAACCTTGTGTTAAATATTTCTCAGTGAGAATTTGTGTTACAATTCTAAGTTAACCAGGCTAGACTTGGTTCAGCAGTACCTTCAAGACAGAATGTTGTGGATTCAGTCACTATACCACCACATAATCTGCACAGCCACTACAGTACTGAGGACATGCTGCATTATCAGACTGTCAATACTGAGGAAGTGCTATACTGTCGGAGGGTCAGTAATAATGGAACGCTGCACTGTCAGAGGGTCAGTACAGAGGGAGTGCTGCACTGTCAGAGAGTCAGTACTGAGGGAGTGCTGCACTGTCAAAGGGTCAGTACAGATAGAATGTTGCACTGTCAAAGGGTCAATAGTGATGGATGGCTGCACTGTCAGAAGGGTAGCACAGAGGGCATGCTATACTGTCAGAGGGCCAATATTGAGAAAGTGCGTATTGGGCCGGTACAAAGGGAGCAGTCCACTGCTGCAGCACCGATGATGAGGCACACTGCTGTATCAGAAGATCAATATGCTGAGGGGGCACTGCACTGTCAGAGGGTCAATACTGAGAGAACACTATACTATTGGTGTGTCAGTACTGAGGGAGCACTGCATGATTAGAAGGTCAGTACTGATGGAGCACAGCACTGTTGGAGGGTCAGTACTCAGGGAGTGCCGCACTGTCTGAGGGTTAGCACTGAGGGAGTGCCACATTGTTAGAGGATCAGAAGTAAGTGAATGCTGCATTGTCAAACAATTATGTGCTCATATCCAAACAGCTGGCTGCATTAAGAAAATAGTCAGCACCTGGGGAAGACATTTACCCAAAGTATGCTTGAAACTGAGGGAACCTCAGGAAAAGAAATAATTTTCCAAGTAACAAAAGGTTGTTCTCCACACATGGAAAACTCCAGGCACATTTTCATAGGTGTTCATAGGTACATCATTTTGTAAAAGTTGCTAAAATGGCAGCAAACACAGGGGTAATAGAGGGATAAGAAGGGATATCATATTGCAGGAGAGCTGACACTGATACTTTAAGAACACATAAAACTCAGTCAAATTATCACACAAGCACAATACATACTTCTCGTCTCTTTCAAGACATTGCACAAGGATCGGCAAGATTCCAGAGTTGATTAAGTCATCAATGGGTGGGTTCCTGTCACTTGACAGAAGTTTTCTGCAAAAAGAAATTGGGCAAACATATGTTACACTTTGAACATTACGATGAACTAAATTAGGTAAGAATTAAAACAGAACTTCTGCATAACTTTCATTTACTGAACAATATTTCAATTTCTAGCAGTTCACTTCTTTGATCGATACATGACAACCGGCTCTTGTTTCTGACAGACTGTCCTGTTTGAGAAAAAATTTACAGACCTCAATAACATGACACATGAAAAAAATCAGTTTTGCAATTAAACATATATATTTAACTTTTTAATATTAGTTCATTTGGAACTTGTGCAGGTGTTGAAAAAATTCTGTGAAGATGAAGATCTGAGCTCCTAGATACTGATCACTGACCAGAAACTCAACTGGACTAGCTAGATAAATACAGTGGATTTAAGAACAGGTGAGAAGCTGGGAATACTGTGGCGAGTAACTCACCTCCCGACTCCTCAAAGCCTGTCCGCAATCTCCAAGGCACAAGTCAGGAGGGGGAATGATGGAATACTCCCCACTTGCCTGGATGGTGCAGCTCCAGCAACACTCAAGAAGCTTGACACCATCCAGGACAAAGCAGTCTGCTTGACTGGCATCACATGCACCACCTTCAGCATTTACTCCCTTCACTACCACCATACAGAGGCAGCAGTACATGTCATATACTAGACGCACAGCAGAAATTCACTAACTCTTCTTTGATGGCAACTTCTACACCCATAATCACTTTCATCCGTGAAGGACGAGGCCAGCAAAGATATGGGAACACTACCATCTGCAAGGTCCTCTCCAAGCCACTTAGTACCCTGATGTGGAAACATATTGTAGTTCCTTCAGTGGATTTACCTACAGCACATGGACTGCAGCAGTTCAAAGTCATGGCTTTCAGAATGGATAATAAATGCAGTGCTCACATCTTCACTGTGTCTATAGTAAACTTGGCGGAAGGAGCTCTCCACTTTGTCAGTCTCTGGCCATGTGTTTATCCTCAGACTGGACAATGTGACAGCCACAGGCCTTGCTAGCAATACTCAGCCTGCATAAACACATAATAACAAAAATTACTCTACAGAAGGACCCCCTCTACTGTCTTTACCTGATTCATGACCAAAGCTCTCAAGATAGAAACATTCATCTTATTTAAAGCCACATTTTGTTGTTTGTAATATATAAAAATGATCTGGAGGAAAATGTAGGTGGTCTGATTAGCAAGTTTGCGGATGACACCAAAATTGGTGGAGTCGCAGATAGTGAGGAGGATTGTCAAAAGATACAGTGGGATACAGATAGTTTGTAGATCTGGGCAGAGGGGCGGCACAGTGGCTCAGTGGTTAGCACTGCTGCCTCACAGCGCCAGGGACCCAGGTTCGATTCCACCCTCGGGCGACTGTCTGTATGGAGTTTGCACATTCTCCCTGTGTCTGCGTGGGTTTCCTCCCACAGTCCAAAGATGTGCAGGGTAGGTGGATTGGCCATGCTAGATTGCCCATAGTATTCAGGAATGTGTAGGTTATAGGGTGATGGGTCTGGGTGGAATGCTCTGAGGGTTGGTGTGGACTTGTTGGGCCGTAGGGCCTGTTTCCACACTGTAGGGATTCTATGATGTCAGTGCTCCTAAGTGTCCTGCCATTTATTGTACAAATCGTACTTGAATTTGATCTCCAAAATGCACCACCCCTCATTTGTCCAAATGAAACTCTATCTGCCATTTCTTAGAATCCCTACAGTGTGGAAACAGGCACTTCAGCCCAACAAGTCCATACTGACCCTTGGAGCATCCCACCCAGACCCAGACCCCTATAACCCACCTAATCTACACATCCCTGAACATTATGGGCAATTTAGCACGGCCAATCCACCTAACCTGCACATCTTTGGATTGTGGGAGGAAACCCACGCAGACACAAGGAGAATATGCAAACTCCACACACAAAGTTGCCCGAGGCCGGAATCGAACCCGGGTCCCTGGTGCTGTGAGGCAGCAGTGCTAACCACTGAGCCACCATGCCGACATACAAAGGGATCTGGGCATACAAGGTTCAAGGATCCCCGAAAGTGGCAACACGGGTGGATAAGGTGGTCAAGAAGGCATACAGCAACGCTTGCCTTCATCAGCCAGGGCATCAAATATAAAAGTTGGCAAGTTAGTTATAGCTGTACAAAACTTTAGTTAGGCCACATTTGGAATATTGTGTGTAGTTCTGGTTGCCCCACTACCAGAAGGACGTGGATGCTTTGGAGAGGGTGCAGAGAAGGTTTACCAGGATGTTGCCTGGTCTGGAGGGTTTTAGTTATGAGGAGAGGTTGGATAAACCCTGGTTGTTTATACCAGAAACACGGAGGCTTGATAGAGACCTGATAGAGATTTACAAAACATACATAGCAAGGATATTCGGAGGTTTCTTCCCCGGGGTGGAAAGGGCAACCACTACAGAGCACAGTTTCGAGGTGAGAAGAGGAAAGTTTAGGGAAGTGTCAGGAAAACGTTTCACACAGTGCCTGGAATGCACTGCCAGTGGAGGTGGTGAAAGCAGGCACGTTAGCAACGTTTAAGGTGTATCTTGATAGACACATGAACAAGGGGCAAACAAAGGGATAGAAACTGCGTACAGGAAATAAGTAGTGGGTCTAAATAAGGATTAAGAATCAGCGCAGGTTTGGTGGGCTGAAGGGCCTATTCCTTGCTGTACTGTTCTTTGTACTTGGACAGATTATTGACAAGGTGTAATCGACAGAGTTACAGAGCAAGATCTATTAAATGGAATTAAGCTAGAAAACTCTTCTCAGCTGACGTGGACAGGAAAGGCTGAATGGTGTATTTCTATGCTATAAATTTTCTGTTTCTAAGTTATAAGGTCAATTTCAAGCAAAATTTAGTTTCTCAGAGATATGACTCTGAATAAAAAAAAGTAATCAAATAACCAGAAGAGAGAATCAATCCAAAGTGAAATGAGATGTGTGCATTCTATATTGTACTTGGTGAGGAATAGAATCATAGAATTCTACAGAACAAAATGAGGGTATTTGACCCATCATGTCTGAACTGGCTCCCAAAAGAGCTACCCAGCTGGTCCCACTCTCCAGCCATTGGACGTGGTATTAAACGATTTCTGAAAGTCCAAATTAAAAACATCCATAGCAGTACCCTCTTCCACTGCCTGTGTCACCTCCCCAAAGAATTCAATTAAGTTTGTCAGACATGACCTGCCCTTGACAAAGCCACATTGACTGTCTAGTATAAACTTAATCTTCTCTAAGTGTATGTTTACCTTCTTCTGTATTATGGCCTCCATCAGTTTTCCCACTACTGGTGTGAAGCTGACAGGAATTAACTTGGCAAATGGCATTGGATGTAAACATTGAGAATGTCATGTTGGTTGACACTTTCTCATCAATTCCACACAACCTCACTCACAATTCCAAAGAAGGGTCACTGGACCCAAAACATCAACTCTGCTTTCTCTCCAAAGATGATGGCAGACCTGCTGAGTTTTTTCCTGCAATTTCTGATTTTGTCCCATTCGTTATGCTGTCTTTTTTGCAACTTTAATTGTTACATTTCCCAGAAGGAACAGATTTAAAGGGGTGAATGGTCTACTCCTGCTCCTAAGGATTATGGAAGTTCAAATCTTGCTTTCGTATCCGCATCTTGTACTCATTCTTTATATGGAACAATCCCATGTCTCATGTTACATTTAATTTTGATCTGTGATCTGTAGTGAGTGCCAGCCTTGAAGAAAGCTGTCAGTGAAAATTCGGGTGGCTTTCTGTTTTCCCAATACCAATTTAAAATGGTAACCAAGCAGAAGCAAGCAGCCAATCAAAATGAGGTATTCACACAGCAAGACAAAGAAATGTAAAAGCCCCTACTAGCTTCACTTTTAATTCAGCTGATCAGATAGGGCAACAACTAATTATGGAACAATAATGATGCATGCTGAAATATCAATATAAGCCTTTTCAAAAGTGTGGACTTTTTTTTAATCATAATAGAGAAATTTGACATTCAACAAATATGAAACTCGTTTTCCAATATTAAAGAAGGGGTGTTTATTAGTGCTTATAAGTTGGTATACTGTTAAATATAGGCCATTTAGGCCCTGTTCCATTATTCAATGAGATCGTGGCTGAGCTGTAGCTTAACTCTAGATAACTGCCTTTGGCTGATAATCCTTCGTTTAACAAAAAAATTAGTGGTCTCAGATTTAAAATTACAATGATCTAGCATAACTGCCCTCTGTGGAAGAATGCTCCAAATCTCTAGCACCCTTTGTCCTTTCTAACGTCTCTCCCAAACAGTCTAGTCCTAATTTTTGTACTATGGCCCCTCGTTATCGAAGCTCCAATCAGTGGAAATAGTTTATCTTTATCTACCCTGTAGATACTAAAATATAGTTACACTTCTTTCAGCAAAGTGCAACTCTGTGAAAGGCATTTACAGTGAGATAGAAATGGAAATTTTTGTCAATTAATTGATTGGTTCGCAATTGCGGTGAGGTGTGTCTTAGAGGAAGAGATCTCAACACATTCTCTAGGGAATCACCAACAGCAAGTTTTGAAGTTCCACATTATTCTGCACATAGGTAGGTAGGCTTTTTGAAGATGCTGTCAATATAGCAATGACAATGAAAGCTTATAATTTCACTGTCATTACCACTGCAAAGTCTGGCCCTCAAATTTGAAAGTGTTATTAGGGTTGGAGGCACTTATTCTGTCTTCCTTTCTATTCAAGGGATTGTGTGAAAAGATTTCATCACACAAAGACTGTAGATCTCAATCTTCCGTTGTGGACATATTGCAGTAGGGGCAGAAATTGTGACATCATGACGGAAAATTGGTGTCAGTCTGAAAATGAAGTTTAAAAATATTTCCTGTAGCATGAGAGCTCATGTAACTGCAGTTACAGCAGTTATCTCTTCCCAAGAAGAACAGCAATGGTCACTGTGACATAGTGAGTAGCTGTCTCACACGCTCAGTGGCTGAAAAGAATTCAGACAAGTGACTGACACAGAGTGTAGACTGCCAGCCCCAAAACAAGGAGTATCACTCAGTGCTCAGAACCAGAGTGGGTGCTCTTTTAAGTGGTGGTTCTTGTCAGACAGTTTCCTCCAGGTGAAAGACAGAGAAGAAAGGACGAAGACAACCAAGGAAAAAGTTCCTCAAAACTTCAACTATAGAGCAGGATACAGCCTCACAACCTTAATGAGATCGACGCACTCCGTGCCAACTGTGTCTTTGTCCTCTGGTATAAGCAAACCATCAACTGTCACAGGTCATATCCATTACTTAATTAGACGAAAATGTATTGTACTTAAATTGCTGTTTAACAATTAACCGTCTGAAAATTCCTTCTGAATGGTCAACAGACTATATTAGGGAACTCTGGTCTCATGTTGCCAACAACAAATAGTTGGTGTCAGAAGTGTGACTGTCACTGAACTGGAGGTATAGGTGACTAAATTTTGAGAAGCAACAGTCTGAGATTGTAGTGAAGCATGTGTAGAGTAACCCTTTAGTGAAACAGGAATTACATTGGCATTGGAAAATTGTAGAACACAACAGACAGTTTAACAGAAAAAATACCAGCATCAGCAGAGAGAATTGTACTGGAAGTTGCAGAAGTGTGCCAAGGAAATTACAAGTTGCCTTTTGATATGCATTCTAAAGAGGTTCTGAGAGGTACAACTGATTTAGAAATAGTCTGGAAATATGTTAGCCTACAGTGTCCATTGTGTGCTTTACAGCTGGATAAGGGAAATAAAACTCTACTGAAGTTATTAAATAAGTTGCAAAGGAAAAGTGATGGCTGGCAGGAAAGTGGTGCTGTTCTATCCAACAGAAAATACCACTGGAACCAACACAGGAATTAGATAATGATTTACAGATACAGAGTACCAAAAGTGACAAATTAGAACATGAAACACACTTTGCTCCATATTGAGCTAAAATCAAATTTGTCGGGGCAACAATTCTTTGAATTGATAGGTTGCAGATGCCACCTGGGCCAAGACAGTTAGAGTTGGGCTGTACTGAAGAATAGTTGAGAGTGTTTCCTCAATGCTCCGACGTAAGAAGGCAAAGCTGGCATACAATGTCACCAGGGACAGGGAAAGAACAGAGGCAGAAGGGACTGGAAAGGGACACACTAATGTTGTCACAAGCTTATACAAGTCCCTTTTCTCCCAATAAAGTTAAGGCAGTAGAGGACCAGAAAGATAGTGATGTAAATTGCCAGGAAAATGTCCACCACTACCCAAAATCTGTATCCTGACTCGAAGCAGTACATTTAACAAAATGAGAAGACCCCTTCCATTCAGCTCCAATCAATGTTAAAACAGGACTGGTTTAAAAGTGTCACATATTCAAAAATAATTAGTTTAAGGGGAATGGTTTAAAAAGAAACATTCAGCACTCGTTCCACGCTATGAAAAGCTGCAATTTGTTCTCAAAAGATGCAGATAAGCTGAAGTTTGGCAAAAATCCAATTTGAACTTAGAACTGGAGAACTGTTTTAAGGGATCAAAGGGGTAATGATTATAGAGTTGCTTTTTTTAAGCTGCTGTCCCACTTTAATTCTTCTGGTTTTAGAATCCTAATTATAGGAAAAAAACTTGGGTGAGACAGAACTTACAAAATAAAGGTTTTGAGACAATGAGAATATTTGGGCAAAGGCAAAATCTCTTTTTAAAAAGAACGTTTGAAATTACAGTAAAGTTCTGTGTTTCTTGAAACAAAACTTGCAAAATTGTCACTTGGTGAATGTTTGACTCTGCCCCTTCTCAGACCACAGAGTTAACTGTTTCTGCTGACAGCTTTTTAAAAATATTTCTTTAGCATATTACCAAAAAAGATTCGAACAAGTGGTTGACACAGCGTGGTTTGTCAGTCTTGGACAGGGTGTATCACCAAGTGCAGAGAATCAGAGCTGGAAGACAGCAGTTTTCATCAGGTGGCAGTGGTCACTAGGCAGCTGCCTCCTCCAGATTCAGGTGGACCAGGAGAGGCAGAAGACAACCCAGTGAGGAGTTCCCTAATACTTTGGTTAGTGAGCAGAATGCTGTTTTCATAACTTTAATGAGATGAATACATACTGTCAACTGCCTGCTCATCCTCTGGTATCAGTAAACCATCCTGAATTGTATATGTTTCTTGTCTAATTAATTATCATATCTAAACTACAGCTCCTTAACAAGCTTGATGAGCTACCTGAAAATTCCTTATAAATGGCCGACTGCCTAAATTAGATAACTAAATCTAACGTTCAAGAAACAAAAACTTTTTTTTCTTCATTCACAGGAGATTCACAGCATTTGTTGCCCACCCATAATTATTCAGAGGGCAGTTAAGAACAACTCACATTGCTATAGGTCTGGAGTCACACGTAGACCAGGTAAGGATAGCAGTTTCTTCCCTAAAGGATATTAGTGAACGAGATGGATTTTTCCAACAATCAACAATGATTCCATGGTCATCATTTGACTTTTAATTGCAGAATTTTTTCTGAATTCAAATTCCACCATCTGCCAGGGGAGCATTTTAAGCTTGGTTCCCAGAACATTTCCTAGGTCTCAAGATTAATAATCTAGCCATAATACCATGAAGCCATCATCTCCCTAAATAGATTAACATGAACATTTGTTTAATCCACTTCTCTCTATTCACCGGACCTAAACATACAGCTGTAAACTGTTGACCAATTCTCCACTTGTGTAGTTCAGATCGAGGATACTTAGATAAAGGGCATAAACCAGACATTGAAATTGTAAAAGATTTTCTGAACTTTTATGTTACTGAGAGAACCACTGGATGGCAGCACAAGCTTGGGTTTGAGTTTCTCTAAATCTATCCTTTTTCACTATCCACAAACCAATCCAGGAGTCTGCCCTAACATCAGCGGTATCTCCAGCCTTGCATCGGTGCATTAATTAAATCTCCTCCAGTTGAAGTGAATTAAAAACATTCAGCCTTTTGAACACACTATTTTTCATAAAATCTGGGGCAGTACTGGCATTGGAGTGATAAGTCTTCTTTGTTGGCCCTGCTCACAGAGTGCGGTTTTTAAAAAGATTTTATCCTTGTACAATACTGATTTGAAGAGACCCTTGAAATTTTGCGGATTAATTGAGAACAGTGATAAATGATAGATTTAGGAAAATTCAAACACAAGCTGGTGCTACCACCCTGTGGTTCCCTTGGGAACGGAAGTTTTAAAAATCTTGCATAGTTTCGGTCACTGGTTTATTTATGTTATCTAAGTACCTTTGCTCTGAACTACACAAGGTAGACAATCGATCAACAGGTAACAGCTGTATGTTTGATGCAATCATAGTTGTGGTGTGTTTCCAATAATTATACCTTGTTTCTGTTGGTCTTACCCATATTCTCTTCCTGGGCTTCAGCTCTGGTAACTTGTGATCTTTTCAAGTTATTGAATTTTTGGTCATGGTTGTCTCTTTACTCTTCTTCAGGATGATTTATTCTCTTCGTTGCTCTCTATAACATTAGGTTTTAATGTAACAGAAATGAAAGTTGTGTTCTCACTCTCCTATCTAAAATATTTCTGATGGTGATAATCCATTTTGAGGGGTGAGGATCGATCATTCAATCCAGTAAGACGGAGATCTTCTTATAAATTAGGAGCAGGAATTCGGCTCCTCAAACTTGAATCACTCATACCCCTCATTCACCTGTCCAGCTGAAGTGGTAACATGAATGAAAGGATATTCAATTTTGGAATGGCTCATTTTTTATTACACATTCATGGGTTGAGGGCATTACAGACTGTGTCAGCATTTGCTAGCCTTGAATGCCACTGAGGGTTTTGCTCGACCTTTTAAGAGGGCAGTTGAGAGTCAACCATACTGCTGAGAGTCTGAAATGATATGTAGTCCAGACCAGGTAAGCATGGTAAATTTCCTTTCTTAAATGACATTAATGAATTTTTTTATGACAATCAATAATGGGTAGGGTTAGGACATTATCAAAATTTTAATTTGAGTTTTAATTGAATTCAAATTCCAATGTCTCCTGTTGTGGGATTCCAAAGCGGGCCAACATAACATTACTTGGGTCTTTGGATTAATAGCCCAGCCACAATGCTACTATACTATCAACTCAGTTGCAAACTTTGGTCCAACATATGACACAACAATATTCAGGATCTTGAGTGTAGAATAATGTCTTTTGAGGTAGTCAAACAGGAGGCTGAAGAACACAGTAGGCTGAAGAACACAGTAGGCTAGGCAGCATCTGGATGAAAGGAGCAGTC
>NC_063345.1:352340-464333 GCF_021869965.1 Rhincodon typus | reverse complement strand
TCACTCATCTCAATCCACATGGACAAGGAGAACCACCACTTCGACTGGGACAACACCAAGATCCTGGGACAGGCTAGGTAGAGACAAGCACGAGAATTCCTGGAAGCATGGCACTCCACGAAGCATACTATTAATAAACACATTGAACTCGACCCCATATACATTCCACTACAAAGGAAAACCGGAAGTGAGGCAATCCATCTCAACGGACCCTAGAATTTAAAAACCAGGCGGGAGGACACACCGACGCTTCTTCGGAGGCTGTACTGAGGATGTTGCCAAGCATGGTAACGAAACGTCTGCGAAACAAGAAACCAGCTCGGCGAGCCAACCAACCTCAACACCCACAACCCGAGCTACAAATCTACTCCAAAACCTTAAATAGTATCAGAATGTTTGGCATACAGCCTGGCCATACTTCCAGAAAACATTTCTCAACTTTGAGACATTCAAAACAAGGTTTTGGCTTGCTCCATCTCTTGCAACATCCTTTCAGTAGCTAGTTGATTCTGAATGAAATAAGGAGAACAATGCTGTACAGATACAGTCTCACCAACACCGTGCATAACTAAAGCATAACCTCTCTAGTTTTGTATTTAATTCCCCTTGTGATAAATAACATTCTATGACCTTTCCTGATTACTGTGTCTGCACACTAACCTTCTGCGATTCATGCACTAGGACACCCAGATCCCTCTGTATCTAAGAGCTCTGCAGTCTCTTAGCTTTTAGACGATGGATCACAGAAACTCAAAACAGCAGCTCTCCACCATCTTCATTAAGGATGGGCAATGAATGTTGGCCCAGCCAGCAACAGTCACATCCCGTGAGTGAATAAAGGCTTCAAAGTTCAACCTATCTATATGTCCTTGTAGCCTCCTTATATCATCTTCACAACTTATCTATTTTTGTGCCATCAGAACATTTATTAACCATGCCTCAGTCCCTTCATCCAAGTCATTTATAAAAATTGTAAAACATTTAGGTTCTAGCAGTGATGTCTGTGACACACCACTCTTACATCTTACCAACCAGAAAACGGTCCATTTGAACCTATTCTCTGTTTCTCATTAGCTAGCCAATCCTATACGACTATACTGCCACCATTAGCTTCCATTTTCCATGATAACCTTTGATGCTTTCAAATGCCTTCTGGAAATCTAAACACAGTAGATCCAATGGTTTCCTTATATTCACAGCACGCTACTTCCTCAAAAAACTGAGATAAGTTGAACACCATTTCCCTTTCAGAAAATCATGTTGACTCTACCCGATTACATTCAACCTTTCTAAGTGTCCTACGAAAATGTCTTTCATAATAGCTTCTAACACATTCCATACAATAGACAAGAGGTTAGCTAGCCTGTAGTCTCCTCCTTTTTGAGTGGAGGAGTTACATCCACAATTCTCCAATCTAATGGAATCATCCCTGAATTAAGGGCATTTTCAAAAATTAAAGACAACTCATCAACTGGTCACTTCTTTTAGAACAGAGAACATAGAACAGTACAGCACAATACAGGCCCTTCAGCCCACGATGTTGTGCCGACCTATTATCCTACTCTAAGATCAAACTATCTTGCATACACTACATTTTACTGTCAGCCATGTGCCTATCCAAGAGTCGCTTAAATGTCTCTAATGCATCTGATTCCACTACCACTGCCGGCAGTGCATTCCACACGCCCACCACTCTCTGTGTGAAGAACCTACCTCTGACATCTCCCCTATACCTTCCTCCTATCACCTTAAAATTATGCCCCCTCATAATAGTAATTTCCGCACTGGGAAGAAGTCTCTGGCTATCCACTCTATCTATGCCTATCGTCTTGTACACCTCCATCCAGTCACCTTTCATCCTTCTTCGCTCCAATGAAAAAAGCCCTATCTCCCTCAACCTGCCCTCCAGTCCAGGCAGCATCCTGATAAATCTCCTCTACACCCTATCTTAAAGCTTCCACATCCTTCCTATAATGAGGCGACCAGAACTGAACACAATACTCCAAGTGTGGTCTAACTGGGGTTTTATAGAGCTGCAGCATAACCTCGCAGTTCTTAAACTCAATTCCCCTGCCAATGAAGGCCAACACACCATACGCCTTAACAACTCTGTCAACTTGGGCAGCAACTTTGAGGGATATTTGGACGCGGACCCCGAGATCCCTCTGTTCCTCCACACTGCCAAGAATTCTGCCATTAATCCTGTATTCTGCATTCAAATTTGAGCTTCCAAAATGAATCATTTCACACTTTTCTGGGTTGAATTCCATCTGCCACTTCTTTGCCCAGCTCTGCATCCTGCCAATGTCCAGGTGAAACCTACAACAGCCCTCCACGCTGTCCACAACTCCATCAACCTTCGTGTCATTGGCAAACTTATTAACCCCCCCTTCCACTTCCTCATCCAAGTCATTTGTAAAGATCACAAACAGCAGAGGTCCTAGAACAGATTCCTGCGGCACACCACTGGTCACCGAGCTCCAGGCTGAATACTTTCCATCTACTACCACCCTCTGTCTTCTATTGGAGAGTCAGTTTTTGTATTCAGACAGCCAAATTTCGCTGAATCCCATGCCTCTTTATTTTCTGAATCAGCTTACCATAGGGAACCTTATCAAATGCCTTGTTAAAATCCATATACACCACATCCACTGCTCTACCTTCATCAATGTATTTTTCCACATCCTCAAAGAATTTAATAAGGCTTGTGAAACATGACATGCCCCTCACAAAGCCATGCCGACTATTTCTAATCAAACTGTGCTTTTCCAAATAATCATAAATACTATCTCTCAGAAACCTCTCCAATAATTTGCTCACGACAGAAGAAAGACTGACTGGTCTGTAATTCCCAGGATTATCCCTATTCCCTTTCTTGAACAAGGGAATGACATTTGCCACCCTCCAATCATCTGGTACTACTCCAGGGGGCAGTGAGTTCACAAAGATCATCGCCAAAGGGGCAGCAATCTCTTCCCTCACTTCCCATAGTAACCTTAGGTATATCCTGTCTGGCCCAGGGGACTTATTTATCCTCAGGACTTTCAAAATTTCTTGCACATCCTTCTTCCTAACATCAACTGTTTGAGCATATCTGCCTGTTTCATGCTGTCCTCACAAACATCAAGGTCCCTCTCACTGGTGAATACTGAAGCAAAGTATTCATTAAGGACCTTCCCTACCTCCTCTGACTCCACACACAAGTTCCCTCCACTATCCCTGATTGGCCCTATCCTCACTCTCTGGCCATCCTCTTGTTCCTCACATAAGCATAGAACGCCTTGGAGTTTTCCTTGATCCTACCTGCCAAGGCTTTTTCATACCCCTTTCGAGCTCTACTAAGTCCATTCTTCAGTTCCTTCCTGGCTACCTTGTAGACCTCTAGAACCCTGTCTGAACCTTGCTTCCTCAACCTTAAGTAAGCTTCCTTCTTCCTCTTGACTAGATGTTCCACATGTCTTGTCATCCACAGTTCCTTCACCTTACCATCCTTTCCTTGCCTCAGTGGGACAAACCTATCCAGTACTCATAGCAACTACTCCCTAAACAACCTCCACATTTTTGTTGTGCATTTCCCTGAGAACATCTGATCTCAATTGGTTCTCCATAGTTCTTGCCTAATAGCATTATAATTCCCCCTCACCCAATTAAATACTTTCCCATACTGTCTGCTCCTATCCCTCTCCATGACTATAGTAAAGGTCAGGAGTTGTGATCACTATCACCGAAATGTTCTCCCACCGAGAGATGTGACACCTGGCCTGGTTCGTTGCCAAGTACCAAATCCAATATGGCCTCCCCTCTAGTCGGCCTATCTACATATTGAGTTAGAAATTCTTCCTGGACACACCTGACAAAATCTGCTCCATCCAAAAATATTTGCACTTAGGAGGTTCCAGTCTATATTCGGAAAGTTGAAGTCGCCCATGACAACAATCCTACTACTTCTGTACCTTTCCACAATCTACCTCCCAATCTGTTCCTCAATTTCTCTGTTGCTATTGGGGGTCTATAGAAAACTCCCAATAAAGTGACTGCTCCTTTCCTGTTTCTGACTTCCACCCATGCTGACTCAGTCGACAAACCCTCCTCAACGACCTCCCTTTCTGCAGTTTTGATACCCTGGTTAGCAATGCCACACCCCACCTCTTTTACCTCCCTCCCTGTTTCTTTTAAAACATCTAAACCCCGGAACATCCAACAACCATTCCTGCCCCTGTGTTATCCAAGTCTCTGTAATGGCCAGAACATCGTATTTCCAAGAGTAGCAGTTCTAAGACCACAAAATAAAGTTAATGAGGACCTGGCAACTAATTAGTCCACAGCTCCAACAACTTACTCAGTACCATTTCCCTGACTAATTTTCTTGAGTTCCTCCCTCTTGTCCATTTCCAGTTTTACAGCTATTTCTGAAAAGTTACTTAGATTGCCCACAGCGAAAATCGATATTAAAGAAGAGTCCCAACACGAAACGTCAGCTTTCCGGCTCTTTTGATGCTGCCTGGCCTGCTGTGTTCCTCCAGTACACACTGTGTTATCTCTGACTCCAGCATCGGCAGTTCTTACTATCTTTGACAGAACTCCTGTTATCTTGTTATCCTGGTTTGAAGTTTCATAAGGACATAAGAACTAGGAGCAGGAGCAGGAGCAGGCCATCCGGCCCCTCGAGCCTGCCCCGCCATTTAATAAGATCATGGCTGATCTTTTTGAGACTCAGCTCCACTTACCCACCCACTCACCATAACCATTAATTCCTTTACTGTTCAAAAATTTATCTAGCCTTGCCTTAAAAACATGCAGTGAGGTAGCTTCAACCGCTTCACTGGGCAGGGAATTCCACAGATTTACAACCATTTGGGTGAAGAAGTTCCTCCTGACCTCAGTCCTACATCTGCTTCCCTTTAGTTTGAGGCGATGCCCTCTAGTCCTAGTTTCACCTGCTAGCAGAAACAACCTCCCTGCCTCCACCTTATCTATTCCCTTCATAATCCTGTATGTTTCTATAAGATCTCCCCTCATTCTTCTGAATTCCAATGAGTATAATCCCAGTCTACTCAGTCTCTCCTCATAATCCAACCCTCTCAACTCTGGAATCAACCGAGTGAATCTCCTCTGCACCCCCTCCAGTGCTAGTATATCTCTTCTCAAGTAAGGAGACCAAAACTTCACACAGTACTCCAGGTGTGGCCTCACCAGGACCCTATACAGCTGCAGCATAGCCTCCTTGTTTTTAAACTGTATCCCTCGAGCAATGGCAGACAAAATTCCATTTGCCTTTTTAATTACCTGCTGCACCTGCAATCCTACTTTTAACGATTCATGCACAAGGACACCCAAGTCCCTCTGCACAGCAGCGTGCTGCAATTTTTTACCATTTAAAACAGTCTATTTTGCTGTTATTCCTACCAAAATGGATGACCTCAACATTGTACTCCATCTGCCAGACCTTTGCCCACTCACTTAGACTATCTATATCCCTCTGCAGACTTTGTGTCTTCTGCACACTTTGCTCCACCGCTCACCTTAGTTTCATCTGCAAATTTTGACGCACCACACTTAGTCCCCAACTCCAAATCATCTAAGTAAATTGTAAACAATTGCGGTCCCAACACTGATCCCTGAGGCACACCACTAGCCACTGACCGCCAAGCAGAAAAACACCCATTTACCCCTACTCTTTGCTTTCTACTGGTTAACCAATCCTCTATCCATGCCAATACATTACCTGTAATACCATGCAACTTTATCTTATGTCGCAGCCTTTGGTGTGGCACCTTGTCAAATGTCTTCTGGAAATCCAGATACACCACATCCACAGGTTTCCCTGTACATAATTCAGTGATTGAATCGTGCCACACAAGGCTTAACCTTAAGTGCTAAATTTGAGGCAGCATCTTGCAACTTTTTCCATTTTCAGGACAGTTACCAGTAGATGATGATTAGTTTTGGTTTTGATCGGCAATCTAATTCCAAAGTCTGAAAAATGGTCATGCCCCCGTATTACTACTAAAGATTCTTTCTCTGTTGGGAAATAATTCTGTCTCTGTTAATCATTTAGAAGCACAAAATAACTGTCTATATTTCACATTTTCCTGTAGATACACTTGGTGAAAACAAGGTCATTAAATGCCAAGAGCTCTCAAAAGATGAGTTATTTAATCTTTTGAAAAGTGACTTGCTAACCCACAGTCCAGCAACATTGCTGATGGTCTCAAAAGCTTTCTCACTGACTTTTGCCAAATTTAATAGGAATTAACAATTTGATTTACCTACCATGGAACATTTGAAGTTGAGACATTCCTAGGTGATGGAAATTCTCTTAGTTTTTTTTGCAGACCAATAGTAATTCCAATGGCTTGAACAGAGTGTCCAAATAAGTTTACTCTGTCCTTGACAAACACACATTTTTCATTAAGTGTTGGGCCAGTATTTTGTACGGTCCTCAAGACATTCCTGACTCTTTGGTCACCCACTCTTGAACAAATTTAAAGTTGAATTGGAAACTTTGTCCTATAGCAGTTGAGGGAATTTCCTTAGTGTGACTCAACAATTTGGTTAAGCATCACCTTGTAGGCTGCTGAGATATTCAGTATTTATCACCCCATGTCAAATTACTTTGAAATTCATTTGTGTGTTCACTATCAGCAACCTTGTAAATGTGACAGATCAATTTTCTGAAGAAGGGTCCTGACCCAAAACATCAGCTTTCCTGCTCCTCTGATGCTGCCTGGCCTGCTGTGTTCCTCCAGCTCCACAACGTGTTATCTCAGAGTCCAGCATCAGCAGTTCTTACTATCTCAAATCAATTTCAGCTGCTTTTCTATTTAAAGAACATTCTTAATTTTGAATGACATAGATTCAATAGTTTCTCAATCTTTATATTTAAGATTCACCATTAGCTTGCCTTTAATGTTTAGTAAGTTTCCCCCAGGACCTTGTAATTTGATAGATGATTGTTGTAATTTAATTTGTTTGAGCTGTTTTAGGAAATCTAATCATACTACACACTGCTCCTCTAGCTAATTTAAACACTGAAGGCTGTTCATCCATTTCTAATTTAATACTCTAATGCCCATTGTCAGTTCCATTTACTGCTGCTAGGAAGGATTTAGAAACTGCATTGTTTAAGGGATTTCTGCCCATGCGCCAGTTATCTGTATTCTAAAATGATATGGTGCTCCAATCTGCTGCCCTGGTCTTTTTAGATGGTAGTGGTCTTGAAAGGTGCTGTCTAAGAAGACTTGGTGAATTTATGCAGTGCATTTTGCAAATGGTAACTCATACTGCTGCTACTGATCATCAGTGAAAGGAGCATTGAATCCTTACAGCATGGAAGCAGACCATTCAGCCCGAGTCCATGATGCTCCAAAAAGCATCGCACCTGGAGCCACCCCTACCCTATCCCTGTAACCCTGCATTCTCCATGGCTGATCCACCTAACCAGCATATCCTTGGACTATGGGAGAAAACCAGAGGAAACCCAAGCAGATGCGGGGAGAATCTGCAGACTCCACAGTTGCCTAAGGGTGGAATTGAACCTGGGTCCCTGGTGGTGAGAGGCAGAAGATCTAACCACTGAGACACCGTGCCACCCTGAGGGTAAGACAGAATGAATGTTTGTGGATGTGGTACCAATCAAACATGACACTTTGTCCTCGATGATGTCAAGCTTCTTGAGTGCTGCTGGAGTGGAAAACATCCAGATAAATGGGGAGAATTCCATCACACTCCTCACTTGTGCCTTGTAGATGGTGGACAGGCTTTGTGGAGTCAAGAGGTTAGTTCCTCACTGCAGGATTCCCAGTCTTTAACCTGCTCTTGTATCCATGGTATTTTGTTTCTTGTCAATAGTAACCCTCAGGATGTTGATAGCAGGGGATTCATCAATGATAATGTCTTTGAATGTCAAGAGTCGATGGTTAGATTGTCTCTTGTTGGCGATGACAATTATCTGGTACAAATGTTAATTGCCACTTATTAATTTACCCTGGACATAGTTCAGGTCTTGCTGCATCTGACAAGGATGCTTCAGTATATGAGTCACAAATGGTGATGAACACTTGTTCATTCATCAGCAAATGTCCCCACTTCTGACTTCACGATCGAGGGAAGGCTATTAACGAAGCAGCTGAAGATAGTGTTGCCTAGAACACTGCATTGAGGAACTTCTGAAGTGATGAACTGTGATTGAAATGATTGATCTTTCTTATGAACCCTGTTGATGGTAATACTGGACAAGTTAAGTCCTAAAGTGAATCCTGTCTTTAGAGACCATAGTTTGGTTTTTGTAATGCGTTTACCATGGTGGTCAGTTACTAAACATATTCACAAGAGGCTGCCACTGTTCTTTTAACAAAAGAACAAAATTTATTACACATTAAAGGAAATAATAAACTATTTTACACTGTTAAATAACTAGGCAAAACAGTCTTGTAACAGATGTCAAAAATAAAGAAACTTACATTTTAGCCAAAAAAAAAAGTTAAAGATACTCAAACCACAGTGATGGGTCACCCTGTTTCCATTTTAAAGTTCCTTGTTCAGTAACAACACTGTAATTGGTTTCTTTTCACTCAAGACAATTTTTTTTAGTCAATATGCCTTCCTGGGATCCATGCAGAAACTGTTATCACAGTTCGTTTATTTCTTAATACGAGTTCCTTAAACCCTTCTTCCACAGCCTTCTTTTCTTGTGTTTTTCTCTTAATGCCTTAAAGCCACTCAAGACGTCCCTTCTTTAGCCATGACTGCTTTGGAGACTGCTAAACTGCACTGCACGTTTGTAAAATAACTTGTTTTTGTTTTCCTGTCTCAAGACATTTCTAAGCCTTTGTTCACCCTTTCTTGAACAAAGTTAAAGTTGAAATGGAAACTTTGCCCAATAATTGTTGAGGGAATTGCCTCAATGTGACTCAACAATTTGGTTAAGCATTACCTTGTAGGGTGCTGAGATATTCAGTCTTTATTGCTCCATTCCAGAAAACAATTTTGGCAAATCACTTTGAAATTTATTTGTGCATCAGTATCTTTTTTTAAAAAATTTAACCTATTTTTTAATCATCCTATTCAGACATGTTATTACACACTTTGGGAGCATGTATGTCTTGAACCCAGGCCTCCTGGTCCAGGGGGACGGACATTACCACTGAACCACAAGTAGGCCTAATGCATTCAATATGTTGTAAACCTTACAGGTCAATTTCAGTTGTGCAGGTTAGGTGAACTGGCCATGCTAAATTGCCCCACAGTGTCCAGGGATGAGCAGTCTAGATGGATTAGCCATGATAAATGCGGGGTTACAGGGCTAGTGTGAAGGGGTGGGTTTTGGTAGGATGCTCTTCAGACGGTTGGTTCACTCTCAATGGACCAAATGGCCTCTACCTACACAGTGGGATCCCATGATTCTGTCAAAGGAATCCTTGCACCTCAAGTTTTTAAAACGCGTGTAAACAAACCTCCAGACAACTTGTCACCACTCACAGAACACAAAACTGAAACTAAAACGATGTCTTCACCTTCTTACCTACTCAACATAGAAACACAAACCAAACTTAAAGCTTTCCAAGTTTCCAAACAATACTATTCACACATCATGAACTTTCATAACACCTCTAACAATCTCCTCTGTGTTCAGTATGACTCCAACCAGGAGACACTTCTCCCCACTAAATCCTACTGACTCAGGTTTGCTGGAGTTCTTCTATGCCACACTCGGTCAAATGCTGCCTTGATGTCAAGGGTAGCCACTCTCATCTAATCAGCGGAGTTCAGCTCTTTTGTCCATGTCTAGACCAAGGCTATAATGAGGTCAAATGCGGACTGGCCCGGGCAAACCCAAGTGTGCATCAGTGAGTAGGGTTGTTGCCAAGCAGGTGTCACTTAACAGCACTGCCCATAATCCTTTCCATCACTGTGCTGACTGAGAGTCAAGTGATGGGCAACAATTGGCTCGGTTGGATTTATCCTGTTTTTGTGGACAGAGCATGGCTGGGCAATTTTCATAATTGTCAGATAGATGGCAGTGTTGTAGCTGTTTGGCTAGGGGCATAGCTAGAAATTCTGAGAAGGAATTTGATAAAAACTTTACTTCAAAGATTACTGCGGGATGTGATGTTGAGGGTAATATAATGGCATTATAGAAGACTGACATGCTAACAGGAAGTACAGATTAGGCATAGATGGGTCATTTTCTGGTTGGCAAGATGCAACAGGTTACCACAGAGATCAATACTGGAGTTTCAAGTTTTTACAGTTTAGATCAATGACTAAGACACTATTGCTAAGCTTACTGATAACACAGATTGGTAAAGCTAATTCTAATTCTAAAGGTAGAAAAGTAATGTGAAATTGTCCGTTTTGGAAAGGAGAATTTAAAAAGCATATTATCCAAACTGTGGAAATTGCAGAACTGAGATGCAGAGTGAATTGGATGCCCAAATTCATGAATTGTAAAAGGTTAGTATGCATCTACAGAAAGTATTTATGAAAGCTAATGGAATGTTATCATTTAGGGAATCAAATCAAGGGAGGTTATGCTTCAGTTATACAGGGCATTAGTAAGATCATATCTGGAGTACTGTGTACAGTATTGATCTCTATTTAAGGAAGGACGTAAATGTGTTGGAAGCAGTTTTGAGAAGGTTGCCCACATTACTTCCTGGCACGGATGGGTTGACTTGAGGAAAGGTTGAACCGGCTGGGCTTGTATCTGGAGTTCAGAAAAATGAAAAGCAAGTTGATTGACAGAGAAGTGAGTGGTCTTGAGAAGGTGAATGTAGAAAGGATGCTTCCTCACCTGAGAAGATCTAGAACTAGGGCCCATTGTTTAAGACAACGATATGGAAAATGAGATGAATGTCTTTGGAACTTACTTCCTCAATAAAATGGTGGAAGCAGAGTCCTTGAATTTTTTAAGGCAGAAATAGGCATTTGATAAGTAAGGAACTTAAAGGTTATTGGGAGTAGGTGGGAATGTGGAATAATCAGATCGGCCACGATCTTATTGAAAGTTGGAGCAAGTTTGAAGGTCCAAGTGGCTTACTCCTGTTCTTAATTTCTATGTTTAAATGAAATTCTTCAACAGTATTGTTGCAATGTTGCCAGGACAGATAGCCTTTGCTATATCCAGTGGATTCAGCTACTTAGGGATGTCACACATGAAGTGATTCAAACTGGTTGAAGATTCATGTCTGTGATTGCAGGAAGTTCAGCAAAAGGCCAAGATGGATGATCTATTCAGCACCTCTGGTTGAAGATAAATGCAAATGCTTCAAAATTGTCTTTTGCATTAATGTGCATGGCTCCCACATCATTGAGGATAGGGACAGTTGTGGAACCTCCTCCTCCTGTTAGTTGTTTAATGCCCACGATTATTCACCACTTGATGCAGAGATTGCAGAGCTTAGATTGTATTGATGAACTCTGGAATTGCTTAGCCCTGTCTGTTATGCTGCTCCTGCTGTTTGGCATGCAAGTGGTCCTATGTTATAGCTTTTAAAGGCTGACAACTCATTTTTAAGTATGCCTTCTGCTGTTCCTGGCATACCCTCCTGCACACTTCAATAGCCAAAGTTGATCCCTTGATTAGATAGTAGTGGTGGAGTGGAAGATAGGCCAGGCCATGAGGTTGTAGACCAAACTGGAGTACAAATCTGTTGCTGTCGATGGCCAGAAGCACTTCGTGGAAGCATATTTTTGAGTTGCTAGATCTGTTCGCAGTCTGTCCATTTAGTATGGTGGTAGTACCACACAATATGAGGGAGGGTATCTTCAACGTGAAGAAAGAACTTTTGTCTCCAAAAGGGCTATGCGGTGGTACTAGTAACACTGCAATGAACAGCTGCACCTGCAATAGCTAGAATGTTGACGATGAGGTCAAGTATGTTTTTCCCTCTTGTTGGTTCCCTCACCACCTGCTGCAGACACAAGTCCAGCAGAAATGTCCCTTAGGACCCTACCAGTAGAGATCTATTTTTCGTTATTTGCTCATGGAATGTGGGCATCAATGGTTATTGAGCCACCTTCCATGATGAATATTGAAGTTTCCCATCCAGAATACATGTCCCCTCACCCTCAGTGCTTTCTCCAAATAGTTGTCAATTTGGAGGAGAACTGATTGATCAGCCAAGCTAGTGGGGTGACACAGGATTGTGGTGGTGGGGGAGGAGGTTGTCAGATTAACTTGCTATAAGACTTCATGGGGTCCAATGTTGAGATTTCCCAGGGCAAGTCCCTCCAAACTGTATACTTCTGAGCCAGCTGCTCTGCTGGGTCTGTTTTGCTGGTAGGACAGGACATGCCCTGGGATGAACTAAAACAAAGAATACAGAAAATGGCGATCTGAAACAAACTCAGAAATTGCTGATAAAACTCAGCAGGTCCAGCAGCATCTGTGGAATAAAGCTGAATTGATATTCCCAGTCTGGTGACTCTGACGCAGGGTCACTGGACTCAAAATGTTAACACTGCTTTCTTCTCACAGATACTGCCAGACCTGCTCAGCACACCCAGGGATGGTCATGCGTGAGGCTTCGTCCACAAGATATGATTCCATGAGTATGGTTAATGGCAAGCTATGGATTAATTAGTCTGCAGGTCAGTTCTCCCAATTTTTGCACAAGTCCCCAGATGTTAGTAACAAGCATTGTGTAAAGTTGACAGGGCTGGGTTTGCTCTTGGCATTTCTCATGCCTAGATTGATGCTGGATGGTCCACCCACTTGCATTGCTTTGCAACCAGGTGGTTTGCTGAGCCATTTTACAGCCAACCACATTGGACTGTGTTTGTAGGCACACGTAAACATGGCGGATTTCTTTTCCTAAAAGGCACTGGTCGACTCGATGGGTTTTAATGACAGTTGACAGTTAAATGGTCAGTACTAAACTAGCTTTTAAACCCAGATTTTTTTTTTATATTGAATTAAAATTTCACCATCTGCCATGGTGGGATTTGCTCAGAGCTCTACTGGTGAAATTATCACTATGTCACCACCTTTCCATTTTGTGGGTGATAGTTTGAGCATTAACCAATGTATGTCAGTAGTTCTTCGGTTTACAACTGTTGCAAGTTGACAGCTGTTTACAGGGTCCAGTACACCAGACAAACTTGCTCAAACTTCTGACTACCAGGAGTGGGCAGTCCCAGGAGGAATATTGCAGGGGAATGACATGAGCATGGAGCAGCCATGAAAGTTGCCCATTTTTCATATAGGGAAGTTAATCTGTAGGAACGCACCTCATATGGTGGCTCATTTGATTTTGATATAGGATCCAGCTATGTGAATTTACTTCTTTTTATTCATTCACAGGATGTGGGCATCACTGACCAGGTATGATGTGAATCCACCTATACCAGATAATACTGTCCCAAACGCATGGACCTGCACAACATGTGACCACAGTGCATATTGGTGGGAGAACACTTTGGGACCAGTTACCATAATCGTGTTAGTTTTAAAATAGTTGTGGAAAAGGATAGGTCTGGTCCACAAGTTAAACTTCTAAACTGGGGCAAAGCCAATTTTGATGGTATTAGACGGGAACTTGCAAAAGTTGATTGAGGGAAGCTGTTCGCAGGCAAAGGGACTTTTGGCTAGTAGAAGGCTTTCAAAAACAAAATACAGAGTTCAGAGCTAGCATTTTCCTGTTAGTGTGAAGGGCAAGGATGACAGGAGTAGGGAACACTGGATGATTAGAGATATTGAGGCTCCGGTCATGAGAAAGAAGGAGATATATATCAGGTATAAGTAGCTGGGATCAGATCAATCCCTGGAAGGGTATAAGAGTTTTAGGACTATATTTAAGAGCAAAATCAGGAGAGCAAAAAGGGGCCATGATATAGCTTTGGCAGACAAGGTAAGGGAGAATCCAAAAAGAGATTCTACAAGTATATTTAGGACAAAAGAGTAACTAGGGAGAGAATAGGGCCCCTAAAAGATCAACAGCGTCATCATGTGTGCAACCGCAGGAGATGCATCTGATTCCAAATGAATTTTTCTCATCTGTATTTACCATTGAGAAAGACATGGAAGCTAGGAAACTCGGAGAAGTAAACAGTGATGACTTGAAGAGATAGTATGAACTGCAGATGCTGGAGAATCTGAGATAACAAGGTGTAGAGCTGGATGAACACAGCAGGCCAAGCAGCATCAGAGGAGCAGGAAAGCTGACATTTCGGGCCTAGACCCTTCTTCAGAAATGGCGGAGGGAAAGGGCGTTCTGAAATAAATAGGGAGAGACGGGGAGGCGAATAGAAGATGGATAGAGGAGAAGATAGGTGGAGAGGAGACAGAAGGTCAAAGAGGCAGGGATGGAGCCAGTAAAGGTGAGTGTAGGAGGGGAGGTAGGGAGGAGATAGGTCAGTCCAGGGAGGACGGACAGGTCAAGAGGACGGGATGAGGTAAGTAGGTAGGAGATGGGGGTGGGGCTTGAGGTTGGAAGAGGGGATAGGTGGGAAGAAGGACAGGTTAAGGAGGCGGGGACGAGCTGGACTGGTTTTGGGATGCGGTAGGGGGAGGGGAGATTTTGAAGCTTGTGAAGTCCACATTGATACCATTGGGCTGCAGGGTTCCCAAGCGGAATATGAGTTGCTGTTCCTGCAACCTTCAGGTAGCATCGTTGTGGCACTGCAGGAGGCCCAGGATGGACATGTCGTCTGAGGAATGGGAGGGGGAGTTGAAATGGTTTGCGACTGGGAGGTGCAGTTGTTTAGTACGAACCGAGCGTAGGTGTTCTGCAAAGCGGTCCCCAAGCCTCCGTTTGGCTTCCCCGACGTAGAGGAGGCCACAACGGGAACAGCGGATCCACTTTACAGAAGAGGAGATGCTAGAGGTTTTAAAAGGCATAAAATAAATTCCCAGGATCAAGTGTATGAAAGGGATAATAGGGCTGTTGTATGAGGAGCAGCCGAATAGCTTGAGCTTGAACTCACTGGAGTTCAGAAGAATGGTGGTGGGGGCGTGTGCTGCGGATTTGACTGAGGTATACAGGGGATTGATAAGATGGATGCTAAACAGATGTTCCCCCTTATGGGACAATCTCAAACAACAGGGCATTAATACTGAGTGAGAGGAGGTAGATTCAAAACTAACATGAGGAGAAACTACTCTCTCAGGATTGTCAATCTGTGGAACTAACTACGTTAGAGTACAGTGGAGGCAGAATCAATCAACAGATGACATGTTTCAAATCGACATGTTTCCAATGAAAAGCAGGATAACGTCCTACGGGGAGCAGGCAGGAGAATGGAGTTGAGACCAGGATAAGATCAGGTATGGTCATGTTAAATGGTGCAGTGGGGTTGAAGGGCTGAATTGCCTCCTCCTGCTCCTAATTCCTATGCTCCTACGCAAGTGCATCCCAGGACATTGTGACAAGATACAGAAGAGATTGCAGGGCCCTGGCAGAGATATTTGCATCATCGACAGCCACAGGTGAAGTGCCAGAAGACCGTATGATTGCTAATGTTATGCCATTTTTTTAAGAAAGGCTGTAAAAAAGCAAGGGAACTACAGACCTGTGAACCTAATGTCAGTGGTGAGTAAGTTTTTGGAGAGGATTCTGACAGACAGAATCTACATGCATTTGGAAAGGCAAGGACTGATTGGGGATAGTCAGCATGGTTTTGCGTGTGGGAAACTGTGTCTCACAAATTTGATTGAGGTTTTTGAAGAGGTGACCAAGAAAATAGTTGAGGATAGTGCAGCAGATATTGTCTACATGGACTTTAGCAAGGCCTTTGACAAGCTTCTGCATGGTAAACTGCCTAGTAAGGTTGGATCACATGGGATCCAGGAAGAACTAGCCCACTGGATGTAAAATTTGATTGACGGTCGGAGTCAGTGGGTGGTGGTAGTGGGTTGTTTTTCAGACTGCAGGCTTGTGACCAACAGTTTGTCACAACGATCAGTGCTGGATTCTCTGTTGCTCATCATTTATATAAACGATTTGGATAAGAATATAGAAGGCATGGTTAAGTCAGTTTGTGGATGACTCCAAAAGTTTTGGCAAAGATCTGTAGCTTGGGTTGTGGGTGAGATTGTTGACTTGCTCGCCGAGCTGGCTTGAACGAGAACCAGCCAGCTCGGCAAGCAAGGATGACGCCAAAATTGGTGGAATGATTGTGGTTATCTAAGAGTACAATGTGATCTTGAATAACTGGGCCAATGGGCTGAGGAATGGCAGATAGAGTTCAACACAGATAAATGCGAGTTATTGCATTTTGGTAAGTCAAACTAGGAGAAGACTTAAACAGTTAATGGTAGGGCTTTGGGGAGTGTTATCGAACAGAGGGGTGCAGATACATAGTGCTTTGAAAGTGGCATCACAGATAGACAGGGTGGTGAAGAAGACATTTGGCATGCTTGCCTTCATTGGTCAGAGCACTGAATACAGGACTGAATACAAAAAAACATTCATGGAGAGAAAGCAAGCTAACGTTTCAAGTCTAGAGAGTCATCTAGACTTGAAATGTTAGGTTGCTTTCTCTCCAAGGATGCTGCCTGACCCGCTGCGATCTCCATCATATTTTGTTTTCAATACAGATTCCAGTATCTGCAGTAATTTACTCCTACACTGAATACAGTTCGGACATTATGTTACAGCTGTACAAGACATTAGTGTGGCCACACCTGGAGTACTGCACACAATTCTGGGGACCCTGCTATTGAAAGTATGTTATTAAACTGGAAAGGGAGCAATATTGAGACTGGAAGGTTTGAATTTAAAAGAGAGGCTGGATAGGCTGGGACATTTTTCCCAGGAGTATAGGAAGCTGAAGGAGGTTTATAAAAGCGCAAGGGGCATGGATAAGATGAATAGCCGAAGTCTTTTCCCCAGGATAGGGGAGTCCAAAACTACAGGGCATAATTTTAAGCTGAGAGGGGAAAGATTTAAAAGGGACCTGAAGGGCAATTTTTTCACTAGGGTGATATGTATATGGAACAAGCTGCTAAAGAAAGTGGTAGAGATGGGTACAACTATGTTTAAGACATTCGTACAGATAAATGGATAGGAAAGGTTTAGAGGGATATGGGCCAAATGTAGGCAATGGGGACTAGTTCAGTTCAGGAAACCTGCGTAGCATGGACGAGTTAGGCTGAAGGGCCTTTTACCATGCTGTGTACCTCTATGTCCATATTACATGTAAACTCTTTCATCCTGCATTTCTTCTGCAGAACTAAATAATTACTGATGGAAATTGGAGACATTACTAGTGAGTTATTTTAATAATTATAAAAGTTATTCTGTTTTCTCACTCTGATTTCTCTCTGCTGTGCAATATTTACAGCAAGGAAAGAAACCATTCAGCCAATCATATTCATGTTGATCAACTATTAGTCATCCAGCCTCATCCCACTTTCCAGTTCCTGGTCCACAGCCCTGTATTTTATGGTACTTCAATTTTTTTTCATTCATTGAGGGAAATGGGCATTATTGGCTTGTTCAGCATTTGTTGTCCATCCCTAATTGCTCCTAATGTGGCAGTAAGAGCTACCTTTTTGAACCACTGCAGTCCATTTGCCCATTAGGGACTCCACCAATACTGTCAGGGATGGTGTTCCAGGATTTTGACCTAGGGAACTCAAAAACTTTTTAGATGTTACTAGGGTTTCAGTTCCTGCCACTCTTTCAGGCAATGAGTTCCAGATCGTCAAAACACTCTGGGTGAAAATATTTCTCAGATGAACCCCTCTAAATCTCTTACTTTAAATCTATCAACAATTTGGAAAAAGGGAATCAACTGTAATGTTTCCAAGTCTGCTGGAGTACAAAACTAGATGAAATTGAGAAAGTTGGGGAGGCAGCTTCAGGGGGATTTGGATTACTGAGCACATGAGAAAATGCATGACAGATGCAATACAAGACTGTGAAGTTGTCCATACAATGGTAGAGTATTATTTAAAAGGCAGCACAGTGGCTCAGTGGTTAGCACTGCTGTCTCACATAGCCAGAAACCTGGGTTCGATTCCACCCTCGGGCAACTGTCTGTGTGCAGTTTGCACATTCTCCCCGTGTCTGCGTGGGTTTCCTTCGGGTGCTCCGGTTTCCTCCCATAGCCCAAAGGTGTGCAGGTTAGGTGGATTGGCCATGCTAAATTGCCCGTAGTGTCTAGGGTGGGAAATGCAGGGATAGGGTAAGGGGTGGGATGCTCTTTGGAGGATCGGTGTGGACTTGATGGGCCAAATGGTCTACTTCCACACTGTGGGGATTCTATGAAAATTCTATGCGTGATCGGGAAATGTTCATGTGCTAAGGAACCTGGGTGTACACTAGTCACTGAGAGCAAGCAGTTATGAAGGCTAATGCTATTTTGGTTTTCATTGCAAAAGGGTTTGAGTGTAGGAATGAGAAAGTCTTTCAACTGCTGTACAGGACCTTGGTAAGACCACATCTGGAGCACTGTGCACGACTGGGCTTGTGATTACTGGAGTTCAGAAGAATAAGAAGAGATCTCACTGAAATGTATAAAATTCTGACAGGGCTGGACAGACTGGATGCAGGGATGATATTTCCCCCGGTTGACGGGCCCAGAACAAGGAGTCACAATCAGGATTGGATCTCACAATCCCTAGGCCATTTGGGATTGAGACGAGTAGAAATGTCTTCACTCAGAGGCTGGTAAACCTGTGGAATTCTCTACCACAGAATGTGTGGAATTCTCTACCACAGAAGGTGAGGTCACTGAATATATTTAAGATGAAAACAGATTTCTAAAAACTAAAGGGGCATGGGGACAGCGTGGGAGTATGGCACTGAGTTAGAGGATCAGCCATATCATGCTGAATGATGGGGCAGGCTCAATGGACTGAATGGCCTACTCCTGCTCCTACTTTCTATGTTCCAACGTGCCTTGGTTATGGACCCCCTCAGCCAAAGGAAATAGGGCTTTCCTTCCCACTATCTGAACCCCTCATAAGTCTGCAGACCTCAATTAGGTTCCCTCTCATCCTCCTGTGTTCCATACAGCTCCAGCCAATCTAACCATTCCTCATAACTAACACTTTCCAGTCCAGGCAACATCCTCAAAGTTTTCTCCCTACCATTTCTCGTACGATTAAGTCTTTCCCACAGAGCAGTGGCCAGAACTAAATGCAGTCCTCCAGCTATGGTCTAATTAATGTTTTACACTGTTCCAACATAACCTCTCAGCTCTTATATCCTATTCCTCAATTACTAAACGCAAGAATCCCGTATGCCTTCTTAACTGCTATACCTTCAGAGATCACTGGACATGCTCTTATGGGCCCCTCTGTTCTCTTACACTATTCTGCATCCCCTCCCCCAATATACTGGGACAGTAATAATTTTGAGAATGTCTGCTTCTTTTCCAATAAGCAAGGACACATAGCTGGATCTAGTTCTGAGGAATGAGGCGAGATAAATCAATTGCAAATTAGAACTGAAGATCGGCGGGCAGAACCATAATTGAACAATAAGCTATCTTTAGGTGGAGACAGTTCAACTGAAATACATTCCAGCAAGGTGGAAAGGTACAACAAAATTGGAGTTCCCTCAACGAGAAAAGAGACGGAAACTAAGGTAAAACAGAAAAGGGTGCATCTCACAGATTTCAGGTTGATAATACAAGTGGAGAACAAGGCTCACAGAATTGTTATGGTGCAGAAGGAAGCCATTCCCCACATATTGCTTCTATTTAAATGATCATCCAATGCCCTCTCAAATACCTCAATTAAATCTGCCTCTGCCACATTTCCAAGTAGTGTGTTCCAGACCTTGACTACTCGCTGTGTGGAAAAGTTCTTTTTCTCACCTTGCAAAAGACTTTAAAACTGTCAGAGAGTAATCACCTCAGCTCAGGAGTTCCTCAGGGCAGTGTCCTAGGAACAACCATCCTCAGCTGCTTCATCAAAGACCTTCCTCCCTCCAACTTAAGGTCAGAAGTAAGGATATTTGCCAATGATTGCATAATGTTCAGCACCAGTTGTGACTCTTCAGATACTGAGGCAGTCTGTGTACATATACAACAAGTCCTGGACAATATCTACAGAAACCAGACAATAACCATTTTCGACCATACAGAATCTAACTACTGTCCCTTAACATTCATTAGCATCATCATCATCACTGAATCCCCTACTATCATTATCCTGGGAGTTACTACTGACCAAAAATCAAAGTGAATTAATCATCTAAGTACTGTGGTTACGAGGGCAGGTCAGAGGCTACACTTCTTGCAGCAAGTAACTCACCTCCTGACTCCCCAAAGCCTGTCCACCATTTACAAGGCACAAGTCAGGAGTGTGATGGAATACTCCCCACTTGCCTGGATGATGCAGCTCCAAAAAAATGCAAGAAGCTTGACACAATCCAGGACAAAGAAGCCTGCTTGATTGGCACACCCATAAACATTCACAGTCTCCACAGCTGATGCTCAGTAGCAGCAGTGTGTACCATCTACAAGATACACTAAATAAATTCCCCAAGGCTCCCAAGACCACTACAAACCTATGACCACTACCATTAGAAGGACAAGGGCAGCAGATACATTGGAACTCTACCACTTGCAAGTTCCTCTCCAACAGTCATCATAGTGATTGAAATATCCACATCGAGTCATACAGCGTATAAACAGATGCCAAACTACGCTAAACCTATTTACGCTGACTTGGACCATAGTCTGCCATGCCCTGGCACTTTAAGCACTCATCCAGAAACTTCGTAAATGTTGCAAGAGCACCTGCCTCCACCGCCATCTCAGGCAGCATGTTCCATATTTCAACTACCCTGAGGGTGAACTAAGTCTCTCTCATATGTCCTCTAAACCACTTTCTCCTCACCTTAAATATACGCCCTCTGGTCTTAGATGCATCTGCCATGGGGAAGGGATTCTCACAATCTACTCTATCTATACCTCTCAATTTTATATACCTCAACCAGATCTCTCCTCAGTCTCTTCTGTTCCAAGGAAAACAAATCCAACCTATCCAGTCTCTCCTCATAACCGAGACTTTTCATTCCAGGCAACAGCTGAGACATTCAACAGGACATGGTTATTTAGAGATTAGCAAAAATCACGATGCATTTGGATGGCCAGAGCAGACACCATGGGCCAAATGGCTTCTTTCTGCACCATAACACTTCCATGAATCTGAGAATCTCTGAAAAGATGTGCAGGGCTTTAGGGAAAGGGGTTATGCAGTGAGACTAATTGAGTTGCTTTTGTAGACAAACTCAATAGATATGATGGGCTGAATGGCCTCCTTTTGTGTCGTAATCATTCAATGGTTTGTACAAAATTCATGAGATATTGAACTGAAACAAAATGTAAACATCGAGCATTACCTGGCTGCTTGAACTGCACTGAGCTGTACCACGGGATTGTCACTCGAAGCACCCTAAAAAAATCAGTATATTTCAATTTATATCCTGTAGCATTTAAGAAATGACCTGAATGTTTAAAGTCTTTTTTTAAAAGAAGTACATTTGCTTTTTATAAATGATTTTGTTGAAGCTTAGATTCAGAGCATGAAAGATAACATTGTGCAAAATAAATTTATGTAGAACTGATAGGTTGAAAAGCGAGTATTCTGCAGTGACCTAATATTACACGCACCTGCACAATCCCCGACAACGTGATTGATTGCTGCAAAAGAACAAAAGACTTATTTACACTTCTTTCCATGGTACAGGTTCAGTCTTAAAAGCTGTCAATAGGAAAATACTTTTGATTAAAGTAAAATAAAAATGACACAGCAGCTTACTGACCAGAGACTGATGGGAGTAGTTAACCTCTAGGCCCATCAATACTACCACTCCACCGTAAGCCATTCCCAACACCCACATTCAACACTCCAACTGTTTTGAAACACATGACTTAGGCTTGTGGAAGGAACTGCTACACTTCTAAAAACAAATTACAGAAACTCACTGTGTGTGGTGTTTAAACTGCTGCCATGGGGTGTGTGCAGAGTGAGATTTGGCCAGCAACAAGTAACCGATTGGCTTGTGAATTTGCAATCGATCCTGGATACCAAAGGTCATCAGCCTAATGACAACTCTGTTTTTGACTTGCAGAACAGCTCAAGGGTGTGAATAATATAGTGAGAAACATTCAGACCTTTGGAAAGGTAGGTAGAGTGTGTGTCTCTCTCTCTCTCTCTGCACAATAAAAATACCGGAAGAAAGCCAGTTATTTTCTCTCACGACTTGCTGTTAGCTGTTGCCCTTAACCAGAAACTAAGAGACTTTGCAGTTAGTGTACCAACTGTCCTGTGCCTTTTGTGAAGAAGTGAACACATGAACAAATGAATTAGGAACCGGAGTAGGGCATTTGGCCCCTTGAGCCTACCTAGCCATTAGATAAGCTCATGAATGATCTGTTGTGATTTTTAAAAATTTATTCATGTGATTGCTGGCTAGGTCAGCATTGACTGCCCCCATCCCTAGTCGCCTTTTGGCAAAGTGCTGGTGAGCTGCCTTCTTGAATCGTTAACCCTAACCCTCAACTCCACTTTCCTATCTTCCCTCAACAGCTTTTCACTCAATTCTCAGTCAAAAATCTATCTACCGCTGCCCTAGTTCTAATCTCTCACAAGGGAAAACATTCTTTCCACATCTATGATGTCAAATCCCCTCAGGCTCATACATGCTTCAATAACATCACCTTGCAGTCATCTGAATGACAATGGATAAAGGCCCAATCCAACCTTTCTCCATTAGATAACTCCTCCATGCCAGTAACCATTTGATTAACCATTCTCTGAACTATTTCTAACAGAAGTATGTCTTTTCTTCAATAAGATGAATTAATTGTATACAGTACTCCTGGATGTGGATGGGAAGATGGTGGCATTCTGGTAATGTCACTGGACTAGTAATCCATACCCAAGTTTAATTCTCTGGGGAATCCCATCATGTCAGATAGTGAAATCTGAATTTGATGGAAAAAATCTGGAATAAAAATCAAGGATTATGGCGATCATGTAACCACTTTCAATTGCTGTAGAAACCCAACTAGTTCACTAATGTCCTTTAGGGAATGAAATGTGTTGCCCTTGCCTGGTCTAGCCTACATGTGACTCTAGCGCCACAACAATGGGTTTTAACTGCTTCCGGGCAATTAGGAACAGACAATAAATGTTAGACTAGCCAGTAGTGCCCATATCTCATAAATGAACTTTTTTAGAAACATCAAGGCCCTATTCACCTTCCATGAAGAACCTGGAGAAAACAATTTGAAGAATACAAAGTCCTGGGAAACCAAAAGGATCAACTGTGGGATATTTGGAGACTGGTGCTAATGAACAGTGATTCCCAGTTTCTTTCCCCTCCTCACATAAAGCCTAGTCTTTTTGTTAGTCTGTGTGAGGAGGGGGTTTAAAATGAAAGGCAAGAGTTTTAACTAGTAGAACCCATGTATTAACAGTTCATAGTTGTTAACTTGTGATTAGAATTTACTCATTTATAACAAACGGTAAAGTACAGGGACAACAAGGTGCAGGGCTGGATGAACACAGCAGGACAAGCAGCATCATAGGAGCAGAGAGGCTGACGCTTCGGGCCGAGACCCTTCATCAGAAAAGGGGGAGGGGAAGGGGGTTCTGAAATAAATAGGGAGAGAGTGGGAGGCAGATAGAAGAGGGATAGAGGAGAGGATAGGTGGAGAGGAAACAAACAGGTCAAAGAGGCGGGGATGGAGCCAGTGAAGGTGAGTGTAGGTAGGGAGTTAGGAAGGGGATAGGTCAGTCCAGGGAGGACGGACAGGTCAAGGGGGCGGGATGAGGTTGGTCGGTAGGAGATGGAGGTGGGGCTTGAGGTGGGAGGAGGGGATAGGTGGGACGAAGAACAGGTTAGGGAGGCAGGGAAGAGCTGGACTGGTTTTGGGATGCGGTAGGGGGAGGGGAGATTTTGAAACTTGTGAAATCCACATTGATACCATTGGGCTGCAGGGTTCCCAAGCGGAATATGAGTTGCTGTTCCTGCAACCTTCGGGTGGCATCGTTGTGGCACTGCAGGAGGAACAGGATGGACATGTCGTCTGAGGAATGGAAGGGGGAGTTGAAATGGTTCGCGACTGGGAGGTGCAGTTGTTTATTGCGAACCGAGCGTAGGTGTTCTGCAAAGCGGTCCGAGCCTCCGCTTGGTTTCCCCGATGTAGAGGAAGCCACACCGGGTACAGCGGATGCAGTATACCACATTGGCAGATGTGCAGGTGAACATCTGCTTGATGTGGAAAGTCTTCTTGGGGCCTGGGATGGGGGTGAGGGAGGAGGTATGGGGGCAGGTGTAGCACTTCCTGCGGTTGCAGGGAAAAGTGCCGGGTGTAGTGGAGCTGGAGGGGAGTGTGGAGCGGACAAGGGAGTCATGGAGAGACTTGTCCCTACCAACCTCATCCCGCCCCCTTGACCTGTCCGTCCTCCCTGGACTGACCTATCCCCTTCCTAACTCCCTACCTACACTCACCTTCACTGGCTCCATCCCCGCCTCTTTGACCTGTTTGTTTCCTCTCCACCTATCCTCTCCTCTATCCCTCTTCTATCCGCCTCCCACTCTCTCCCTATTTATTTCAGAACCCCTTTCCCCTCCCCCTTTTCTGATGAAGGGTCTAGGCCCGAAACGTCAGCCTCTCTGCTCCTATGATGCTGCTTGGCCTGCTGTGTTCATCCAGCCCTGCACCTTGTTGTCTCGGATTCTCCAG
Organism: Rhincodon typus; assembly: GCF_021869965.1. Taxonomy (NCBI): domain Eukaryota; kingdom Metazoa; phylum Chordata; class Chondrichthyes; order Orectolobiformes; family Rhincodontidae; genus Rhincodon; species Rhincodon typus. The sequence goes on along the minus strand of NC_063345.1, from coordinate 439,676 downwards.
CATCTGCAGTTCCTGCTATCTCTGGTAAAGTACAGGAACCTGATCAGTGTTTTCCAATAACTTCAGTCCCAGGTAAATCACGGACTTTACGTGCTTTGATTAAATCTTTCTAATGAGATGATCCAGGATTAGTGGGTCTAGGGAATCAGTTCACCTGATCAATTGAGTCATAACAAGAGGAGATTTTCTAGTTCTGGTTCTAGTCTCTCCTACAAAGGGAAACATCCTCTCAGAATCCACCCTATCAAGTCCTCTCAGGATCTTATATGTTATACCTTACACACATGATGAGATTATCTCTCATTCTTCTGAACTCCAACGAATACCAACCTTTCTTCATAAGCCCTTCATTCCAGGAATGAGCCAAGTGAATCTTCTCTGAACTGCTTCTAACACAATCATAGATACTTGAAATCAACATGTTCAGTCATGCTACACCACATGTCTAGGGTAGGTGGGACTTTAACCCAGACTCTAATGCAATGATATCCTTTCTCAAATAAGAGACCAAAATTATACCTCTGTCCATCAGGTACTCCATTATGGTTACTTGGTGCAGTGCATTCCACATTCTCTCAAAAAGAAAGGATATGGAGGCAATCGAGAAAGTGAAAAAATTTACAAGGAAGATATTGCAACTGACCAGTTATACCCATGAAGAACAAACTGAACAGGTTGGAGTTCTCTTCTCTAGAAAAGAGAAGTTGAGAGTCGGGGGCACCAGTGGTCTTTAACGTTCGGAAATAGTTTGTTACATTTATGAATGTAATATTGATCTCAGCTGCCAGTGGAGTCGTCATCTGCACATCTAGACCATCAAACTATTAATAAATCGTGGAGGAAATTTAGGAACAACTCCTTTCCCCAGGGATTGGCAAGGATATTGAAAGCACAACCAAAGGAACTAGTTGAGTCAAATAACACAGATACATTCAACAAGAATTTAGATAGGTTCTTGACAGAGAAAGAAATAGAGCAGATTTGTGACACAAAGTTTGACAGGACAGTGAGCTGTAAGGAGGATGCAGAGATGCTTCAGTCCAATTTCGACAAGCTGAATGAGTGATCAAATGTATGGCAAATCATTATAATGTGGATAAGTGTGAGGTTATTCTCTTTGGTATCCAAATCGAATGGCAAATTATCCGAATGGCTGTAAATTGAGAGAGGGGAATGTGCAACAAGACCTGGGTATCCTTGTACACCAGTCACTGAAATTAAGCAAGCACGTTCTGCAGGCAGCGAAGGAGGCAAATGGCATGTTAGCCTTCATACCGAGAGCAGGGATATCATTCTGTAATTATTCAGGGCCTTGGTGAGACCACAACTGGAATATTGCATACAGTTTTGGTCTTATTTGCAGAAGGATGTTCTTGCTATAAAGGGAGTGCAATGAAGGTTTACCGTACTGATTCCTGAGATGATGTATGAGGAGAGGTTGCATCATTTAAGATTATATTCGCTAGAGTTCAGAAGAATAACGTTATCTTACAGAACCCTACAAAACCCTAACAAGACTAGACAACATACATGCAGAAAGGATGTTCCCAATGGCAGGGGAGTCCAGAACCAGGGGAACAGTTTAAGGTTAAGGGGTAGATTATTTAGGATTGAGATGAAGAGCAATTTCTTCACCCAGAAAGTGGTGAGCCTTTAAAATTTGCTTCCACAGAAAACAATCAAGGCCAAAACACTGTATGATTTCAAGAAGGAGTTGTAGTTAGCACTTGGGGCTAAAGGGATCAAAGGATATTGGGAAAGTTCTACTGAGTTAGATGATCAGCCATGATCATAACAAATGATTGAATGGGCTTTAAATGTTGAATGGCCAACTCCTGCTCCTATTTTCTATGATATTGGGAGAAAGCGGGAGAATGGGGTTGAGGAACTTATCAGCCATGATTGAATGGCAGAGCAGATTCGATGGGCCGAATGGCCTAATTTCTGCTCCTATGTCTTATGATATGTTGATAGGGAAGGATGAAGTAGTGTGGAAGGAAGCTGCAGCATAAACACATAGTCCACAACTGCCTACTCTCCCATTCACTGATGAGGAGGAGACTCAGTCTGGGTGTCCAGAGAAATCCCATAGATACAGAATCATTGGACACTTCATAAAGAAAAATACAAAATCACGAAAGTACCTACATTGCAAAAAGTGTGACTATTTGAAGGAAAAACTATTTTTGCCACAACAGCATTGATTTGTTGAAATTGTAGTCAATTTGCCAAGTAACTTGATACAATTGAGCTTAAAACACTGTTAGCTAAGGTCTGTTTCAGAAGCTCTTGGGTCTTCAGGTTTAGTGGCTACATTAATTTCCTCTCTAGGCTCTGTACATACATTCTGATCCCAATTCCAAGTGAACCAAACTTCACTTTTGATTTCTCCTAGTCCAGTTCTGTCAGTGAAAGTATTACTTACAACTCTGAAATCACCGTCAATATCAGAGTCATCGAGAACCTCCTCCTGAGGCACATTTCGTCTCTTTAGCAAGTGTTCATCTCGCTTATTCTGAAAAGACAAAAATTTAACATAAAGAACAGGCAGAAATTCTGTGACAAGCACTTTATTGGTACATCTCTAGTAGAATACTAAACACCAAACCACTTCACAAAAATAACAAACTGTTCATAACAAAACATCTAAATGGATGATCTTCCACCCAATACCAATCCATTAATCACATTAGACAATTTGCTGAAAAATGTTAAAGTAATGCTCCATCAACATTCACGGTTGAAAGTTGTGCAACCAGATAACCCCAGATGTGGAAGTAGCACCAAGGCTAATGTAGCTTCTCTTGCAAAGTCTTTGATTTTATCCTCAGGGTACTGAAGGAAATCTCTTGCTTTCTCTCAGACAGAGACAAAGCAGTTCGTAAACATGTTACATCACATCTCCTCTAAATCTCCTATACCTTACCTTAAATCTATGCCCCTGGTCACTGATCCCTCCACCAAGGAGGATGTTCCTTCCAGTCTACCCTGTCCATGCCCCTCATAATTTTATACAACTCAATCGCGTCTCCCTCAGTCTCCCCTGCTCCAAGGAAAACAATTGGAAGCGTCCCGACCCGAACCATCAACTTTCCTGCTCCTCTGATGCTGCCTGGCGTGCTGTATTCCTCCAGCTCCACACCGTGTTATCTCAGACTCCAGCATCGGCAGTTCTTACTATCTCGCAGTCTGTCAAATCTCTTTTCATAAGTGAAACTCTCCAGCCCAGCAACATCCTGATAAATCTCATCTGCACCCTCTCCAGTGCAGTCACAATCCTCCTCTAAGTGTGAATTGCACATTTGAACTTCATATAATACTCTTACCTGTGGCCTAACCAACATTTTACACAGTTCCAGCATAACCACCCTACTTTTAAATTCTATGCCTCAGTTAATAAAGGCAGGTATTCCACATGCCATTTTAGCCACTTTATCTATCTATCCCGCTACCTTAAGGGATGGGTGTACATGCAGACCAAGGTGCCTCTGATCCTCAGTGGTTCGCAGAGTCCTATCATTCGTGTGTTCCCTTGCCTTGTTTGTCTCTTCCCATCCAGCCCACCTATTCCCTTCTTCAGCACAAAGCTAAGGCTCCAATACTTGCCTTTCGTAATTCAATCGTGATTTCATTTCGCTGTTTTCTCATAGTCTATAACATCAAAAAGACATAATGCAACATTAGTCAGTGATCAAAATTGACATCATTTCTTCGTAATGAACTGAGTCCTTCACAGTAATGCCTACACAAAGTGCACAATATTTCTTGTTATGAGGATTCGAGATATATTATTATTTGGAAATTTGGGTCGTAAATGACATCCCCTGTAGGGTATGTGGCTGCAGAGTCACTGTGTAGCTCTATGCACACTGATCGACATGCTAACAAACGGCTTCCATTTCCGGGAGCCACTGCCGAGTGCAGACCTCTGCACAACAGTAAAAATGTTACAGGGTATGACGGCTCTGAAGTGGACAGAACGTGTAGAGCTTTGAATCTGATTTGTATTTCTATATTGTAAGTGATAGGAAAGGGAAGATGGGAGTTTCACTTTTGAATTCTGAGAGTGGAGTCAGGGTATTGGAAATTTGTTCGATTGCGAGTATTTTAATGTGGTGGTTAAACCACTGAACAGAACAGCTCAGTGCATGAGCAAACCAAAACAATAGAAAAAAATTGTTGTTACCTAGCGACAGGAATTCAGCAACACAGACACTATCCAGAAGATGAGGCCGTGTGCAGGCTCAATGGGACAGAAAAGGTCCTTAGCAACAGGAATTTTGTTAACAATTGTCTTCAACACATATAGGGATTGGAAAAAAAAGTCTTGAGTTGCTAAAGAGAACTCCAGAAGTAGAAAGGTGCACAAGACATGGATTTTGTCAGCTGCTTTAACAGTTTGTTGAGGAAGAGGCAATAACTAAAGAAAATAGCACTTTTGTGAATGCAAGTACAGCAAATGTTTTATTAATTAGCACCTATGGGACCAGGAGTGCACCAGTTGATCAAGAGGTCCACATAATCAATGTAAACACACTCACTAAGTAATGAAACATAATCCAGGGGTATGCACATCACTGCTGTACTTTATTTACAACATAAATCACTTAAATAATGCAACTTTGCCTTATATAAAAATTACTGGCAGAGAGCCTTCTCGCTCACATTCTCAACTGGTTACTTGGACATCGAAAGATCGCAATGATACACAAAACTTTCAGTATTTCAGGTTCATAATTTTGGCTGTTTATTGAGTGTGTCGGTTCATAAGGTGCAAGTTAAAAAAAAGTTTGTTGCATTTGTTGGAAAAACCCAATTACAGATGTGCCACTGAACAAGGGCCTTTAAAGTGGAGATAGGTTAACTCTTCAGGAAAGGGCTGATTAGAGATAGCCAGCATGGCTTTGTGCGTGGGAAGTCATGTCTCACTAACTTGATTGAGTATTTTGAAGAAGTAACAAAGAGGATTGATGAGGGCAGAGCAGTGGATGTGATTTATATGGAATTCAGTAAGGCATTCGACAAGGTTTTGCATTGTAGACTGGTTAGCAAGGTTAGACAACATGGAATACAGGGAGAACTAGTTAATTGGATACAGAACTGACTCAAAGGTGGAAGATAGACTGTGGTGGTGGAGGGGTGCTTTTCAGACCAGTGGTGTGCCAAAAGGATCGGTGCTGGGTCCACTGCTTTTTGTCATTTATATAAATGATTTGGATGTGAACACAGGAGGTATGGTTAGTAAGTTTGCAGATGACACTAAAACTGGACTTGTAGTGAACAGCGAAAAAAGTTACCTCAAAGTACAATGGGATCTTGATCAGATGGGCCAATGAGTTTCAGATGGAGTTTAATTTAGATAAATGTGAGGTGCTGCATTTTGGAAAGGCAAATAAGGGCCTGGGGAGTGTTGCTGAACAAAGAGACCTTGGATTGCAGGTTCATAGTTCCTTGAAGTGGAGTCGCAAGTAGACAGGATAGTGAAGGGGATGTTTGGTATGCTTGCCTTTATTGGTCGGTGCACTGAGCACAGGAGTTGGGAGGTCGTGTAAAGAGACAACGTCTTTTCCCTGAGGTGGGGGAGTCTAAAACTAGACAGCATTGGTTTAAGGTGAGAGGGGAAAGATATAAAAGGGGCAACATTTTCACAGAGGGTGGTGCATATATGGAATGAGCTGCCAGAGGAAGTGGTGGAGGCTGGTACAATTACAACATTTAAAAGGCATCCAGATGGATATATGAATAGTTAGGGCTTAGAGGGATATGGGCCAAATGCTGGCAAACGGGACTAGAATTATAAAGGATATCTAGTCAGCAAGGACGAGTTGGACTGAAGGGTCTTCCTTCCATGACTCTATGACTCTTCACTAAGGTTTGAGTATCTGTAAAGTTGTTGTTGAGAGTAAAAGGATTCAATCTTCTTCATTTATATCTGTAATATGACTGTTTTAAATAGATCTTGTGTAGTTTGTTTTATTCACTCATGGGATGTGAGCCTTCTAATACCAACTCTTTACCCGCACTTCTCCATGCTGTGATCTTTGAGGAAGTGACAAAGTTGATAGATGAGGGAAGGGCTGTAGATGTCATATACATGGACTTCAGTAAGGCACAAAAACAAAGTTGCTGGAAAAGCTCAGCAGGTCTGGCAGCATCTGTGGAGGAGAAAACAGAGTTAACATTTCAGGTCCGGTGACCCTTCCTCAGTAAAGCGTTTGATAAGGTTCCCCATGGTAGGCTGATGGAGAAAGTGAAGTTGCATGGGGTCCAGGGTGTACTAGCTAGATGGATAGAGAACTGGCTGGGCAACAGGAGACACAGGGTTGTAGTGGAAGGGCATTTCTCAAAATGGAGAACTGTGACCAGTGGTGTTCCACGGGGATCCGTGTTGGGACCACTGTTGTTTGTGATATACATAAATGATCTGGAGGAAGGTATAGATGGTCTGATTAGCAAGTTTGCAGATGACACTAAGATTGGCAGAGTAGCAGACAGTGAAGGGGACTGTCAGAGAATGCAGCAGAATATAGATAGATTGGAGAGTTGGGCAGAGAAATGGCAGATGGAGTTCAATCCAGGCAAATGCGAGATGATGCATTTTGGAAGATCCAATTCAAGAGCAAACTATACGGCAAATGGAAAAGCCCTGGGGAAAATTGATGCACAGAGAGATCTGGGTGTTCAAGTCCATTGTACCCTGAAGGTGACAACACAGGTCGATAGAGTGGTCAAGAAGGCATACGGCATGCTTTCATTCATCGGACGGGGTATTGAGTACAAGAGTTGGCAAGTCATGTTGCAGTTGTATAGGACTTTGGTTCGACCACATTTGGCATATTACGTACAGTTCTGGTCGCCACATTACCAAAAGGATGTGGATGCTTTGGAGAGGGTGCAGAGGAGGTTCACCAGGATGTTGCCGTACATGGAGGACGCTAGCTATGAAGAGAGGTTGAGTAGATTAGGATTATTTACATTAGAAAGACGGAGGTTGAGGGGTGACCTGATTGAGGTCTACAAAATCATGAGAGGTATAGACAGGGTGGATAGCAAGAAGCTTTTTCCCAGAGTGGGGGACTCAATTACTAGGGGTCACAATTTCAAGGTGAGAGGGGAAAAGTTTAAGGGAGATATGCGTGGAAAGTTCTTCATGTAGAAGGTGGTGGGTGCCTGGAACGCGTTGCCAGCGGAGGTGGTAGAGGTGGGCACGATAGCGTCATTTAAGATGTATCTAGACAGATACATGAACGGGCAGGGAGCAGAGGGATACAGATCCCTGGAAAATAGGCGACAGGTTTAGACAAAGGATCTGGATCGGCGCAGGCTTGGAGGGCCGAAGGGCCTATTCCTGTGCTGTAATTTTCTTTGTTCTTTGTAAGACACGAAAAACCTGAACGGCCTTTGCTGCCTCAGTCAAGATTGAAAATATTCTGCCAGGATGGAGTCTCATACATGGAACGATACCAGTCTGCAGGTATTCCAGCACGTTTCTGTTAGAGTCAGCAGCAATTCTCTTAGCTGGGTCATGTGATCCAAATGGATGAAAGCTACATTCTCGAAGACATGCTGTATAGGGAGCTTAGTATCAGCACAAGACCAACCGATCCTACATGTCAGTGATACAAGGATACCTGTAAGCAAGGTCTCAAGTTGACCAGTATTGGAACTAATGCTAAGTGCTTGCTGCTATCCGGAGTGCCTGAAGACAAGAGAAACAGCAGCTATAATGAACAGCAGGGGGAAAGACTGCTCTCTCTCTACTATCAGACAGGATATGGAGATTTAAGAACACTGGAAGATTTACCCTGAACCAGCAAGAACAACTTACTGGAGAGGGCATCACTGCTGGAAGTCTGTTTAGGGATTCAATGAGGGTTGGGAAGAACATTTTGATGATTATTGAATTTAGACTCGGTGAAATGGGGAGAACTGAGCCTGTTGGACGGGGTCAGTAACTTTGGACTAGTCCTCTAAAATATGAATTCTGTGCAGAATACAGTATAATGTATTGGAGAGTGTCTTAGGTCATGTTAGGAAGTCAAAGTGGGCAGAGATATTTTTTCTGTCGCTTACTGTATTAGTTGCTGACTGAATGATGTTTAAACAATATTGAATTAGTGTCTTCTTTACAATCAGAGTACAAAATTTCGACAAAGCTTGGCAGTTAACTGTCAATCATCTAATTACTACGTTCCCTGTGGCAATGCCTCCACTATCAGAGTCCACTCGCCACCAATCAACACGGTCTTCTCATACAACATAAATGTTTTCCCTTTACTTTGGTACTTTTTACATAATCAGTTAAAAAGTTCATTCAGAATGTTACAAGCTTGGCGGATTATAAGGCAATGAACCAGTAGATGTAATATACTCGTACTTTCAAAAGGTATTTGATAAGGCATCACCTAAAGGATAATTGCATGGGACAGGAGCTCATTGAGTCAGTAAAAAAAAATCATGGTTTTCTTGTATGTGAATCTCAAAACTTTAGCATGCAAATGCAGCAAATAATAATGAATGCAAATGGAATCTTCAAAGTAATGGAGTACAAAAATAGGCAAGTCTTGCTCCAATTGTACAGGGCTTGGCTAAGACCACATCTGGAGTACTGTGTATAGATTGGTCTCGTTGTTTAAGAACAGATTATATTGGATACTGGAATCAGTACAAAGCAGGTTCTCTAGGCTGCTCTGTGGAGTGATGGACTTGACTTATAAAGAAAAGATGAGAAGTTTAGAAGAATAAGAGATTTTATTGAAACATTAAATTCTGAGAGGGCTGGGCAGGTGAAATGAGGAAATTGTGAATACTTTGAACAAGTACTTAATCCTTTTTTCACAGTAAAAGACCCAAAAGCACCGCAAAAATATTATAATATCAAGAGGCCAGAGGGATCAGTGAACTCAAAACAATCACAAGAGAAAAAATACTGGGAAAACTAATGGGACTAAAGACTGACAGTACTCTGTACTTCATGACTTGTAATTCCTGTGCCTTAACAGAATTACTGCAGAGATAACTGTTGAGTGAGTTGCAATTGTCTAAAATTGCAAAGATTCAGGATACATTGCAGCATACTAGAATAGAACAAACGCAACACCTTCATCCAATAGATCAGAGGGGAGAAGAGGAGGAGGACAGACGAAAATCACAAGACCCGCTGGGAACTATTGTTAAGATAACAGGAGTACATTTAGAAATCATAAAATATTCATGCAGAGTCAACCTGCTTCTATTGAACAGAAAAGGCATTTAACACATTGATCAGAATCTTTGACAATGGAAAAAGCAGGGTGGATAAGGGACAACCAATAGATATGGCGTATTTGGATTTCTAAAATGCATTTGATGACATGCCACACAAAAGGTTGCAAAACAAAACAAGAATGCATGGTTCTAGGGTTAATATGTTACTTGAGCAATCCTTCACCTACACTAATAAATGGATTGTTTTCAGGTTAGCAAACTGAAACCGATGTAGCACACAACGATCAGTGCTGGGGTCTTAACTATTTACAATCTATGTTATTTACTGAAACAAACAGGAAGTGCTGGAGAAACTCAGCAGGTCAGCATCAGCATCAACAGAGATAGAAGCCGAGTTAAGGTTTCAAATCCAATGATCCTTCAGCAGAACTGCAATGTGCCCAAATTTGCTGATGGTACAAAGGGGAGGCAATGGCCTAGTGGTATTAACGCTAGACTACTAATCTAGAAACTCAGCTAATGTTCTGGGGACTCAGATTCAAATCTTGCCACAGCAGATGGTGGAATTTGAATTCAATAAAACAAAATCTCCAATTAAGAATCTACTGATGACCATGAAACCATCGTCAATTGTCAGGAAAGGCCCATCTGGCCCACTACTGTCCTTCAGGGAAGGAAATCTGCCTTCCTGGTCTGGCCTACATGTGACTCCAGACACCATAATGTAGCTGACTCTTAAACTGCCCTAGCAAGTCATTCAGATCGAAAGGACAGCTAGGGATGGGCAATAATTGCTGACTAGCTAGCAACGCCAACATCCCACGACTGAATTTTTTTAAAAAAAGCTAGTTGAAATGTAAGTTGAGAGGATATGGTAAGTGTGTGTGCACAAAACTAACAGATTTCTTTTTAATTTTGTTCACATTATGTGGCTATGGCTGGCTAAGGCACCAGTTATTGTTCAGAGGGTGGTTAAGAGGCAACCACATTGCTGTGGGTCTGGAATCCCATTAGGCCAGACCAGGTAAGCAGTTTCCTTCCCGAAATGGGCATTAGACAACCAGAGGAGTTTTTAAGAATGATCTACAGTGGTTATACTGACACAATCAGAGCAGCTCTTTATTCCAAAATTGTAACGAAATCTGTCATGGTGGGATTGAAATCCACGCATTCAGACTGAGGTTCTGAATTGCCAGCCAGTTGCATTACCACCGCCACCTGCCCCAACATATCATAATGTGGGAAGTGAGAGGTTATTTACTTTGGGATGGGTGAGATAAGGACATGGGACAAAATAGTTTTACTTTCCTTTCACAGGATGCAAGTGACACTGACTGGGTCAGCCCTGTTTACTGCCCATCCCTAAATGTCCAGAAGGTGGTGGAGAGCTGTCTTCTTGAACCACTGCAGTACAGACAGGAATTCCAAGACTTTGACCCAGTGACGGGTTTCTAAATCAGCACAATGTGTAAAGGTGCTGGTGTTCTCACATATCTGTTGCCCTTATCCTCCTAGATGGAAGTAGTCACGGGTTTGGAAGATGCTAATCATGGATCTTCGGTGAATTATCTGCAGTGCATCTTGCAGATGGGTCACACTGCTGCTACTGAGTGTCAGTGAAGGAGTAAACATTGAAGGTTGCAAACTGGGTGCCAGTCAGTCAGACAGCCTGGTAATTCCTAGGTAGTGTCAGATTTGACTGTTGTTGGGACTGCATTTAGCCAGGCAAGTGGGGAGTATTCCATCAAACTCCTGGCATGTGCCTTATATATGACAGGTGAACACCCCACTTCTGACCTTATAATGGAGAAATACTGATGAAGCAACTCAAAATAGTTCAGCTCAGACAACTACCTGGTCACTTTCAGGCAGTTTTCATCTGACTATATACCACTGTATCACCACCTCTGCTGGTGGGACAGAACATGCCGAAGGATGATGATAGTGGTGTTTGGACAAGGTCTGCAAAGAAACAGTATGAATAAATAGGTCTTTTTCTCAATGGCAGGCTGTGATTAGTGGGGTGCCACAGAGGCCACTGCTAGCATCTCTTGCTATTCACAACATATATTGATTTGGATGTGGGAAATAAATGTAAAATTCCAAAATTTGGTATGGGGGGGGGTCCAGAATCAGGGGTCACAGTTTAAGGATACAGGGTAAACTATCTGGGTCTGAAATTTGGTGAAATTTTATTGCCCAGAGAATAGCAAGCAGGTTAAATTCTCCACCACAGAAAGCAGTCAAAGCCAAAATATTGTATGGTTTCAAGGAAGAAGTAACACTTGGGACAAAAGGGATCAGGGGACATGGGGAAAAATTAGAAACAGGCTGCTGAATGGATGATCACCCATGACCATAATAAATGGTTAGAGTAGGTTCAAAGGGCAGAAGAGTCTACTCCGGTTTTGTATATGACTGTATGATCAATTAACCACATTCCTGTAGGTCTGGAGTCACAAACAGACAAGACCAGGTCAAGTCAGCAGCTTTCCCTCACTCAAAACCACTAGTGAACCCGATGAGTTTTTACAAAATCGAGAAATGGTTTCAGGGGCAGCATGAGCTTCGAATTCCAGAATTTTTATTGAATTGAAATGTCAGCATCTTCCATGGGCAGGAATCGAACCTTTGCCTCCAGAACAGAAGCTGGTGCCTCCGTGATAGGAGCAGGACACCAGCGCCCTCCCGGTGGTGGCTCGCGGGAGGCTGGGCCCTGGGAGGAGGCGGCGGCGGCCGCCGGTGAGAGGCCGAGGCCCGGTCCCGGTTTCCCAGTGACCCTCCCCCGCCTCCCGGGGCCAACACTAAGCCCCCACCTTCCCCCAGTATCGGAGTGATTCGGGCCCCCGGGATTAAGGCCCAGTCACCGGCCTGGCCTAGCACACGCATCCCCCCCACGGCCCCGGTACCTCGACATCACGGCCCTTGTTTTTGAAGTTCCGGATGCGGTGGTTCTCCAGCCGCTCCGGCTCCGACATGGCGCCGCTTCCCTGGCGCTGAGCGGAATGCGGGCGCGGCCCCGCGGCTGCCACTACCCCGGGGCGCGCGCACGGCCCCGCCCCACCCTCAGCGGGAGCGCGCCAGCCAGTGGGCGGGGCCGTGACCTTTGGGGGCGGGGCTGTGGTTAGGAAGAGCAGGAAGAAGCCAGGCAGCATGTTGCGGGTGGGAATGTTCCAGCTATTACCCTTCTTCAGGACTAGGTGCTGGGTCATTGATAGGGAGAGGCCTATCGATGCAGAGGGGGCTTTGAATTACAATGCCACGTTCAGTTCTTGTCGCCCTGCTTAAGGAAAGATGTTGCGAAACTTGAAAAGGTTCAGAAAAGATTTACGAGGATGTTGCCAGGCTTGGAGGGTTTGAGCTATAGGCTGGGGCTATTTTCCCTGGAGCATCAGAGGCTGAGGGGGTGACCTTATTAGAGGTTTATAAAGTCATTAGGGGCATGGATAGGGTGAATAACCAATGTCTTTTTCCCAAGGTAGGGGTATCCAAAACTAGAAGGGCATAGATTTAAGGTGAGAGGGAAAGATTTAAAAGGGTTGAGGGGTAACCTTATTGAGGTTCATAAAATCATGAGGGGCGTAGATAAGGTGAATAGCAAAGGTCTTTTCCCTAAAGTGGTGAGTTCAAAGCTAGGGGGCATATTTTTAAAGTGAGAGAAGAAAGTTTTAAAAGGAACCTGAGGGGCAACTTTTTCACACAGAGGGCCATTTGTGTGTGGAATAAACTGCCAGAGGAAGTGGTAGATGCAGGTACAATTACAACATTTGAAAGACATTTGGATATGTACATGAATAGGAAAGGTTTAGAGGGATATGGTCCAAACACCGGTGTTATGGACCAGACCAAACCCTTTTAAAATATATTAAGAATATAGCCTAGATATTAACTTTTTCTTATTGTAAAGGTAAGTATAAAGCATTGTGTTCAAAATGCAATTTGATTGGTCAAACTACTCGACTTTAAGTAAAACATGCTTTATTTTTACACGAGTTAAAATATAGACAAAATACAAACAAAAGAATATGCTGAACTGTAACTCTATCGAAGTGCTTAACAAAATAATATATGTATTAACCACTACTAATGAACTGTTCTAATATCATAACATCCCATAAACACACCCTTAGCAAAGGCAAATTCAGTAAAATAGATTGTCTCATGTGCAATTCTAGCAGCAGGAAGAGAACCCCAGCTTTTAGCTGTAACAGAAAGGAATAAGAGCTTCCACATCCAGCTTCAAGATCCTAGCAACTGCTGAAAGCTAAAACTAAAAATCCTGCTTCTGTGGGAGCTAGACTCCACCCATTCAGGCTGCTTCTATTGTTCCAACTTTTAAAAAACGCAAGGCCTCACAAGCTGTTTTCTCTGTTGGCTTTGAGCAGACTGCTTGACATCTCTGTCTCAATCTCTCTTCATGAAAAAAAAGGACAAAATACACCTCTTAAAGTTGCAGTATCATTACCTAGCCCCTTAAAAATGAACTATCTATATATGGAGATAGTAGGAACTGCCGATGCCAGAGAATCTGAGATAACAAGGTGTAGAGCTGGATGAACACAGCAGGCGAAGCAGCATCAGAAGAGCAGGAAGACTGACGTTTTGGGTCTGGACCCTTCTTCAGAAATTTTCTCAAGAAGGGTCCAGACCCGAAATGTTAGCTTTCCTGCTCCTCTGATGCTGCTTGGCCTGCTGTGTGCATCCAGCCCTACACCTTGTTATCTATATACAAAGATTGCTTCATTTTGAAAATCCTTTAGTCTTACAGTATTAGTATACTACAATACATGTACATTACATTGACACTAAGCATGCAAACATTCACTACTACAGTCCATTTCACTCCAGTTTTCCCCACCACCTCTTCCTTTATCAAAATCACCACAACACATCAGCAATTACATTCTCTCATCCTGCCACGTGTATAATTCAGAAATTAAATAGCTGCAACAATAAGCTCCATCTAAACAGTCTGGAATTTTTATCATTAATTTCTTTTCCAAAAATATTAATAGGTTATGATCAGCATATATAATTGTCTCAGACACATTACTGGCAATATAAATGCTGAAATGTTGCAATGCCAGCTCCAAACTTGAGGTCTTCTTCTCAATTAGGGAGTATTTCTGTTGATAATTATTTAATTTTCTGGGAAAAAACACCCAATAGTAGGGTGGAGATAGTAGGAACTGCAATGCTGGAGAATCTGAGATAACAAGGTGTAGAGCTGGATGAACACAGCAGGCCAAGCAGCATCATAGGAGCAGGAAGGCTGACATTTCGGGCCTCACCCCCATCCCAGGCCCCAAGAAGACTTTCCACATCAAGCAGATGTTCACCTGCACATCTGCTAATGTGGTATACTGTATCCGCTGTTCCCGTTGTGGCCTCCTCTACATCGGGGAAACCAAGCGGAGGCTTGGGGACTGTTTTGCAGAACACCTACGCTCGGTTCGCACTAAACAACTACACCTCCCAGTCACGAACTATTTCAACTCCCCTCCCGTTCCTCAGACGACATGTCCATCCTGGGCCTCCTGCAGTGCCACAACGATGCCACCCGAAGGTTGCAGGAACAACAACTCATATTCCGCTTGGGAACCCTGCAGCCCAATGGTATCAATGTGGATTTCACAAGCTTCAAAATCTCCCCTCCCCCTACCGCATCCCAAAACCAGCCCAGTTTGTCCCCGCCTCCCTAACCTGTCCTTCCTCCCATCTATCCCCTCCTCCCACCTCAAGCCCCACCCCCATCTCCTGCCTACTAACCTCATCCCGCCCCCTTGACCTGTCCGTCCTCCCTGCACTGACCTATCTCCTCCCTACCTCCCCACCTACACTCACCTTTACTGGCTCCATCCCCGCCTCTTCGACCTGTCTGTTTCCTCTCCACCTATCTTTTCCTCTATCCATCTTCTATCCGCCTCCCCCTCTTTCCCTATTTATTTCAGAACGCCCTTCCCCTCCCCCATTTCTGAAGAAGGGTCTAGGCCCGAAATGTCAGCCTTCCTGCTCCTATGATGCTGCTTGGCCTGCTGTGTTCATCCAGCTCTACACTGTGTTATCCCAATAGGTCTTTCTATCTTATTGTCCCCTTGCGAGAGTACAGCATGGACACCCACATCACTCCTATTGATAGCCACCTTGAATGGCTTTGTGTAATTAGGTGTGGCTAACACTAGCACAGTAATTACCACAGCTTTCAGGCTGTCAAATGCCTTCTTACATTCCTCTGTCCACTTCTTCAACAAGTCTGTCAATGGAGCAACCACACTGTTAACATTCAGAACAAACTTCCAATAAAAACCACACAATCCCAGGAATCATAATACTTCCCTCTTCATTGATGGTAATGGGAATCTCTCTAATAACTTTTGTTTTCACATCCCATGGGGCCATCTGTCCATGTTCAATAACTTGGGCTTTTGTAAACTCACTCTTAGCCAGGATTATCACCAAGCCAGCCCCGCAAAGTCCATCAAACAATTCTGATAAATGCTCCAAATGTTTCTTCCACGTGTAACTAAAAATTACCAGATTGTCGATGTACCCCACACAATTAGGTAATCCTGAAATGATTTTATTGGTTAGTCTTTCAAATGTGGCTGGTGCATTTTTCTACCAAATGGCATGAACTTAAACTGGTACAGTCCATACAGCTTCATGAAAGCCAAAATTCCCTTGACTCTTTCAGATAAACGTACCTAGCAGTATCCTCTGAGTAAATCTAACTTAGAAATATAAGTTGCTTGTCCCACCTTCTCAATGCAGTCTTCCAAACAAATAGACTTTTTAACTACATTGACTTTTGTGATAATCCACACATAATTGTTGGGTACCATCTGGTTTTTTCACCATTACCGTGGGTGAGCTCCATTCACTGCAACTCATTTCAATTACATTATCTTTAAGCATGCGTTCAATCTCTTTTGAACCTGTGCCAACTTTAGAGGGTTAATACTATAAGGATGTTGCTTAATGGAACAGATTTCCTATATCTACATCATGCATTATCAGATTAGTACATCCAAGCTTATTCCCACACATCTCCCTGTATGATTGTAATAATTCTTGCAGGTCATTTTGATATTCTTCTGGAAGGAAACTCAATAATTTATTCCAATTTTTGAAACTTCCTTATTGTCCAATTTAATTTGAGGAACTTGGTTCTTCACTCTGTGTTGTAACAGTCTCCTTTTGCTTTCCTTCCCTATCAAAATGTCTTTTGAACATATTCACAGGATACACTGTGAGAGTTCTTTCTACCTGGCATTCTTATCAAATAATTCATCTCACTCAATTTCCTTTTGATTGAATAATGCCCACTAAACCTTGTTTTTAAAAGTTCACCTATCACTGGGAATAGCACTAACACTTTATCTCCATGAGCAAAATTGCGAATTTTTGATTTCTTCTCTGCTTCCTGTTTCATCACATGCTGTGTTACTTTTAAATGCTGTCTAGCCAACTCACCCGCTCCATTTAATCCTTCCCTAAAATTTGACACATAGTCCAAATATGCAGTCTCTGAACTCTTACTCACCGATTTCTCCTTAATTAATTCCAGTGGTCCTCTCACCTCATGCCCAAAACCTAATTCAAATGGACTGAATTTAGTTGATTGATCAAGTGCATTCCCAATTGCAAAATGTACAAATGGATTCCTTTATTCCAATCCTCTGGATAATCTTGACTATAAACCCTCAACATGTTTGATGCCACTATTCTAATGCTCCCTGTAATTCTGGATGGTACACAGTAGATTTGAATTGTTTTATTCTTAAGCTATCCATTAACTTTCTTGAGTAATTTTGATGTTAAATTTGACCCTTCTGTGGGTAGTCCATATCTAGTTAAAAAAATGAGTAACTCTTCAAGAAAAGATAGTAGGAACTGCCGATGCTAGAGAATCTGAGATAACAAGGTGTAGAGCTGGATGAACACAGCAGGCCAAGCAGCATCAGAGGAGCAGGAAAGCTGACATTTTGGGTCTGGACCCTTCTTCAGAAATGCTTTTTTGAAGCATGTTTCTTGTCGAATTTGGCCTCATCTGAACATATGCGACAGAGACAGAGGAACTGAGAGAATGGGATGGAGTCTTTACAGGAAGTGGGGTGTGAGGATGTATAGTCCAGGTAGCTGTGGGAGTCAGTGGGTTTATAGTGGATATTAGCGGCCAGTCTATCCCCAGAAATGGAAACAGAAATATCGAGGAAGGAAAGGGGGAGTCAGAGATGGACGAGGTGAAAGTGAGGGCAGGGTGGAAATTGGAGGCGAAATTGATGAAGTTTTCCAATTCCAGATGAGAGAGAGAAGCAGCACCAATGATACCATCGATATATCGGAGAAAGAGTTGTGGGTGGGGGCCGGAATAGGACTGGAACAAGGAATGTTCCACGTACCCCACGAAGAGACAGGCATAACTAGGGCCCATGCGGGTACCCATGGCAACCCCTCTTACCTGAAGAAAATGAGAGGAGTCTGCATATAAACTGACGTTTTCCCAGCCACTATCAGTTCTGAGGAAGGTCACCGGACCCGAACCGTTAACTCTGTTTTTTCCTTCACAGATGCTGCCAGACCTGCTGAACTTTACCAGCAACTTTGGTTTTGTTTAACTCCAACCTCAACTTGTTTTCCAATTCTGAAAGCTTTGCCTTGCTCACTTTCTATAAAACACCTGAAGTGACATCTTCCACCTCCAGGAAACTCTTAGTGACTGAAACAGCCATTACTACACAAAGCACATCCTGTTTAAACCAATCAAATGCAAAACACCACTCACTGCCTTTGAGTCTAATAATCCTAAACCTAACCTGGAACTAGAGATTTTAATCCAGACAAGAGCCCCAATTTGTTATGAACCAGACCAAACTCCCTCAAAATATGTTAAGAGGATAGTCTAGACCCTAATTTTTTCTTATTGTAAAGGTAAGTGTAAGGCATTGCATTCCAGTTGCAATTCAATTGGTCAAACTATTTGACTTTAAACAAAACACACTTTATTGTTACACTATATTTGTAATACAGACAAAATACAAATAAAAGAATTGTCTTAATTGTAATGCAATCAAAATACTTAACATATATATTGACTGCTACTAATTAATTGTTGAAATATAGTAGCCCATAAACACACCTTTGGCAAAGGCAAATTCAGTAAAATAGATTGCCTCATGTGCAATTCTAGCAGCAAGAAGAGAACCCCAGCTTTTAGTTGTCTCAACCTTTCTTCATTACAAAACCAGGACAAATACATCTCTTAAAGTCATTGTATCATCATATAGGCAATTGGGTCTAGTTTAGTTTGGGAAACTTGGTCGGCATTGGCGATTTGGACCAAGGGGTCTGTTTCCGTGCTGTATGACTCTATAAGTACAGGAGCAGGAATGTCTTGCTGCAATTGCACCTGGAGTATTGTGTGCAGTTCTGGTCTCCTTATCTGAGGAAAGATATTCTAGCTAATGAGGGAATGTAGCGAAGATTTACCAGACTAATTCCTGTGATGGCAGACTGATGGATGAAGGCAGACTGGATCGGTTAGGATTATATTCACTGGAGTTTAGAAGAATGAGGAGGGGATCTCACAGGACTAAACAGGGTAAACACAGGAAAGATGTTACCAATGACCAGACAGTCTAGAACCAAAGGTCATAATCCAAGGATAAGGGGGAGGCAATTTAGGACTTAGATGAGGTGAAATTTCTTCACCCAGAGAGTGGTGAACATGTGGAATTCTCTGTCATAGAAAGCAGTTGAGGCCAAAACATTGAACGGTTTCAAGGAGTTAGATACAGTTGTTAGGGCTAAAGAGGTCAAAGGGTATGGGGAAAAAGCAAGAACAGGGTCCTGAGTTGGATGATCAGCCATGACCATATTGAATGGTAAGGCAAGCTTGATAGGCCAGATGGCCTATCCCACTCATATATACTGTTTCTATGACTCTTTCTCTCATGAATGTGATTGTTTCAAGTTCCTGAAGTTTCTACTACTATTGAAGTCATAGAAACATAGACACAGGATATGAGTAGACCATTTTGGCCCTTCAAGCCTGATCCATTGTTCAGTAAGATCATGGCTGATCGAGTTCTGGTCTCAGCTCCATTTTCCTCTCTGCCACCATAATCTTCAAAACCCATATCCATCTGGAATCTAATTCAGCCCTGAATAAGTTTGCTGCCCCAATAAATTTGTTCACCGGGGAAAAAATTCCCATAAAGTAACAGCACTTCAAGAAAAAAAATCTTCCTCTTCTAAACTGTTATCTTAACTGTTCCCCACAAGAGGAAACATCCTCCTAGTATCCACCCTGTCAATACCCTCAAGATCTTGTATGTTTCCAAAAAATTACATTTCATTCAATACTGGTACATATCAGCTATACCTGTGCAATTTTTCTTCATAAGATAATTCCCTTCTTCCCAGGAGTGAGTTGTGTGAATATCCTCTGAACTGTTTCTAACGTAGTTGCATTATTTTTAAAATAACTAAACTGAAACTGCACAGTTTTCCAAGTGGGACCTCACTGATATTGCAGTAAAGTTTCCTGACCTATTCCCTTGAGATTTCATTTACCAGGACACACAGATTCCTCTTTTTTCTCGACTCTCTCTGCCGAAGATGACAAGTTCACACTTTCCCACAGTGTGCCAGAAGTTTGCCAGCTCACTTAAACCTACCCATATCCTTTTATGGACTCAGTTCCTCTTGACAACTAATTTTCATACCTATCTTGGTGTTATCAGCAAGATGAGTTAGAATACATTTGTTTCCTTTATCAACACATTGCCATAAAAAGTAAATAGTTGGGGCCTCAGGACTGACTCCTGTGGCCTTCCAATTGTTTCAGTTTGTCAATTCAAAAATGATGACTCATTTATCCCCATGCTCTGCTTCCTGTTAGTTAGCCAATCTTTTCTCTTTGCTGATATATCGCTCTCTATACCATTCAGTGTGGCAACTTATCAAATGCCTCCATCCAGATGTACATCTTTATTCAGCTTGATTGTTACTGCATTAAAATAATTCTCATGAATTAGTCAAATATGATTTTTCTTCATAAATCTACAAATACACTTCCTGATCACATTATGATTTTCTAAATATCCTGCTATAACCTCCTTAATGGATTCCAGCAAATTCCATGGTACAGCTGTTAGATTAATGAGCCTATATTTTCCTACATTCTGTCTCCCTCCTTTCTGAATAAAGATTGTTATATTGGCTATTTACCAATCCCCTGGGACCCTATCAGAATCGAAGAGGTTTGGCAAAATTATAACCAATACCTCTCTTAACTCAGTAGCCACTTCCTTTAGAACCCTGAGATGCAGACCATCTGGTCCTGGGGCTTTGGCAACTTTTAAGTATTTTCCCAGTATCTTTTCCCCACTGCTGGTTATTGTTTCCAGATTTTAATTTTCTTCTTTGGGAAGTTTCCTAATTCTTCTACCATGAAGACAAACAAAAAATTATTGTTCAACACTTCTGGCAGTCTTGCTCTCTAAAAGACCAGAAAGTGTGCTCAAAACTCAGGGGAGGCAATGACATGGTGGTATTGTCACTGATCTAGTAATCAAGAGATCCAAGTAGGGTTTTGGGAGCCTAGGTTCAAATCCCACTGTGGCACCATGAAATAATTAATGTTAAAAACCCAGCTGGCTCTCTAATGCATTTAGGGAAAGAAAACTGCCATCTTTACCTGATCTGGCCAACATATGACTCCAGACCTACAGTGAAATGGTTGACTTGTAACTCTCTTTGAAATGACCTAAAAGTGCTGTCAGTTCAAGGGCATCTAGACATAAGCAACAAATGCTGCCACAACCAGTCATACCCACATCCCATGAATAAATAGAAGAAGCCCACAAGAATGTATCCAGAGGTGGGGAATTCCAATGGAAGGTGTCATCAACAATGCTATCAAGCAACATCTGCTCAGTGATGCCCAGTTTGGGTTCCTGTAGGGCCATTTGGTTCCAGACCTCATTACAGTTTTGGTTCAAACATGTGGTGAGAGGTCAGGTGAGAATTGACAGCCCTTGACATCAAGGCTACATTTGACCAAGTATGGCATCAAGAAGCCCAAGCAAAATAGGAATCGGGGAAAACTCTCTGCAGATTGGAGTCATACCTGGCACATAGGAAGATGGTTTTCATTTGTTGGATGTCTGCAATCTCAGCTCTGGGACATGTCTGCAGGAGTTCCTCAGGGTAGTGTCCTAGGCACAACAACCTTCAGCTGCTTTATTAATGATCTTTCCTCCATCATAGGCTCAGAAGTGTGGATGTTCTGCTTTGTTCACAATTCCTCAGATACTGAAGCAGTCCATGTCCAAAACCAACAAGATCTGGGCAATATCCAGACTTTAGCTGAAAAGTAGGAAGTAACACTTGCACCACACAAATGCCAGGCTATGAACATCTCCAATAAGAGGCAATCTAACCATCACCCCATGACAATCAATGGCATTACCATCACTGAATCCCCCATTATCAATATCCCTGGGATTACCATTGACAAGAAACTCAACTGGACCAGCTATATAAATACAGTGGCTAAAGGAGCAGGTCAGAGGCTAGGAATACTGTGGTGAGTAACACACCTCCTGACTCCCCAAAGCCTGTCCACCATCTACAAGGCACAAGTCAGGAGTGTGATGGAATACACCCCACTTGCCTGGATGAGTGCAGCTACAATGACACTCAAGAAACTTGAAACCATTCAGGACGAAGCAACCAACTTGACTGACACCACATCCACAAATATTCACGCTCTCCATCATTGATGCTAAGTACCAGCAGTGTGTACTATCTACAAGATGCACTGCAGAAATTCACCAAGTTCCTCAGACAGTGCCTTCCAAAACCACAACCACATCCATCTAGATGGACAAGGGTAGCAGTTACAAGAGGACACCCCAACCTGAAGCCACGCACCATCCCGACTTGGAAATATTTCGCTGTTCATTCACTGAAGCTGGGTCAAAATTATGAAATTCCCTCTCTATATTATGGGTTAACCTACAGCACATGGACTGCAGCAGTTCAAGAAGGCAGCTCACAACCAGCTTCTCAAGGTCAACTAGGGACAGGCAATAAATACTGCCCATGTCCAACGAATGAATAAATAAAAAGACCAATTGAGGGCACAGTTTTAGGGTGAAAGGCAGGAGGTTTAAAGAGGATTTGAGGAAATACTTTTTCACCCAGAGGGCAGTAGGAACCTGGAAGGCATCGCCTGCAAGGGCAGTTAAGTTGGGAAATGTCACAACTTATAAAATGTACTTGGATGAGCATTTGAAATATCGGAACATTCAAGGCTATGGGCCAAGTGCTGACAAATAGTTTTTTTTAATCAGTGTACACTCGAAAGGCTGAAGGGCCTCTAGAGTACCGTATGATGTTAGAACAGCCTTTTTTTAAAAGAAGAGAAAGGAACAGAGAGGCCAAAATGAATGCAGACCCTTTAGCAAATGGGGCTGGGGAAATAATATTGGGGAATCAGGAAATGGCAGAGGAGTTGAGTAAATACTTTGCATCAGTCTTCATGGTAGAAGACACTAATAGCATTCCACAATTACAAAATATTCAAGCAGTAAAAGGAGGAGAGGAAGTAAATGCATAACCATCACGAGAGAAAAAGTACTAGAGAAACTCATGGGTCTAAAGACCGAGATGTCCCCCAGACCTGATGGGATGTATCAAAGAAGAACAAAGAACAAAGAAAATTACAGTACAGGAACAGGCCCTTTGGCCCTCCAAGCCTGCGCTGATCCAGATCCTCTATCTAAACCTGTTGCCTATTTTCCAAGGATCTGTATCCCTCTGCTCCCTGCCCGTTCATGTATCTGTCTAGATACATCTTAAATGACGCTATCGTGCCCACCTCTACCACCTCCGCTGGCAACGTGTTCCAGGCACCCTCCACCCTCTGCGTAAAGAACTTTCCACGCATATCTCCCTTAAACTTTTCCCGTCTCACCTTGAAATTGTGACCCCTAGTCCCCCACTCTGGGAAAAAGGTTCTTGCTATCCACCTTGTCTATACCTCTCATGATTTTGTAGACCTCAATCAGGTCCCCCCTCAACCTCCGTCTTTCTAATGTAAATAATCCTCATCTACTCAACCTCTCTTCATAGCTAGCGTCCTCCATACCAGGCAACATCCTGGTGAATCTCCCCTGCACCCTCTCCAAAGTATCCACATGTGGCAACCAGAACTGTTCACAGTATTCCAAATGTGGTTGAACCAAAGTCCTATACAACTACAACATGACCTGCCAACTCTTGTACTGAATACCCCGTCCGATGAATGAAAGCATGCCGTATGCCTTCTTGACCACTCTATCCACCTGCGTTGCCACCTTCAGGGTACAATGGACCTGAACACCCACATTCTCTCTGTGCATCAATTTTCCCCAAGGTTTTTCCATTTACCGAATAGTTCACTCTTGAATTGGATCTTCCAAAATGCATCACCTCGCGTTTGCCTGGATTGAATTCCATCTGCCATTTCTCCACCCAACTCTCCAATTTATCTATATTCTACTGCATTCTCCGACAGTCCCCTTCACTATCTGCTACTCCACCAATCTTAGTGTCATCTGCAAACTTGCTAATCAGACCATCTATACCTTCCTCCAGATCCTTTATGTATATCACAAACAATAGTGGTCCCAATACGGATCCCTGTGGAACACCACTGGTCACAGTTCTCAATTTTGAGAAACTCCCTTCCACTACAACTCTCTGTCTCCTGTTGCCCAGCCAGTTCTCTATCCATCTAGCTAGTACACCCTGGACCCCATGCGACTTCACTTTCTCCATCAGCCTACCATGGGGAACCTTATCAAACGCCTTACTGAAGTCCATGTATATGACATCTACAGCCCTTCCCTCGTCTATCAACTTTGTCACTTCCTCAAAGAATTCTATTAAGTTGGTAAGACATCACTTCCTCAAAGAATTCTTAGGATGTTAAAGAATGTAATGACAGAGATAGTGGATGCACTCATTGCAACCTTTGAGGGATCCTTAGATTCTGGAAAAGTTCCAGAGGTTTGGAAAATTGTCAATGGTTGCTTACTAAGAGCCCATGGTGTTGAGGGTAGTATATTATGATGCATGGAGGAATGGCTAACTCATTGAAGGCAAAGTTGGGATATGGGGGACATTTTCAGCATGGCAACCTGTAATAAGTGAAGTGTTAGAGAGATCAGTGCTGGGGCCACAATTATTTATTTGCAGTATTATACAATTCTACACAAAGTAGCTATGCCCCAACACAGATGAAGGATGACGCTGCCAAATCGAGATCCCCAGTGATTAACCAGAAGCATACAGGTACAAAAAAACAGAAAAATGTTTCAAAAACAAATGCGACATTAGAAAGGATTTCAGAGATAGTAAGAACTGCAGATGCTGCAGAATCTGAGATAACAAGGTGTAGAGGTGTAGACCTTCTTGGTCTAGGCCCGAAACATCAGCCTTCCTGCTCCTCTGATGCTGCTTGGCCTGCTGTGTTCATCCAGCTCTACACCTTGTTATGCCACATTAGAAAGCTTAGTACGAATACAGGACAAAGTGAAAAAAGGGAGAAATTAGAAAAATAAACAGAATACAAAACAACATTGACTGGTAAAATCAATACATAGTAAAGTACCATAGTCCCAACAGAGCACAAGGCTACTCTCTCATCAGAGAGAGACAATTGGTGGTTGTTTAATCTGAGGGTCACCATGCCTCGGGCAAGGAGAGGTTGAGAAGGCAACCTCAGCCAGGTTGGGAATTGAACCCACATTGTGGGCATCAACTCTGCATTACAAACCCACCACCTAGCCAACGGAGCTAACCAACTCCCTATCAGTACATTAAGACCAGGAGAATGACTAAGGGTCGGGCCTATCATTGATGCACAATGTAACTTGTGCTTGGTGCAGATGTGAGCAGGGATTTTATTGTGTATTTTGTCTGTCTTCACACAGCATAGGGATGAAGATGACATTCTAGTTAAAGGAGGGTGAAATATTAAAAATATGCGTTTGGGAAGGAAAGTACTGGAGGATCTGACCTTCCAGAAGGGGGATAAATCATCAGGGCCAGATTCATTGTATCTTAGGCTATTAACACCAACAGAAGCTCAGAAGAAAATAGCAGATGCTCTGAGGATCATTTTCCAATTTGCACAAGATACAGGTGAGGTACCAAAGGACTGGAGATCGACAAATATTGTTTCATTATTCACAAAGGCTGTGAGGTATAAGCCAAATAATTACAAGCCAGTCAGTCTGAACCATGGTGAAGTATGAATGTGGTGTTCCAATTCTGAGGAAGGGTCACTCAACCTGAAATGTTAACTCTAATTTCTCTACCCAGATGCTGCCAGACCTGCTGAGCTTTTCCAGCAACTTCCGATCTTGTTTACAGATTCATCAATGATTGCCAGCATGGTTTTAGGGGAAAGTTGAATCAAGTTTAATTGAATTTCTAAGGAATTAAAAGGATGATCGATGATGATTGTAGAGCAGGTTTATCTCTATGGATTTCAGTAAGGCATTCAACAAGGTCCCACTTAGCAGATAGGTCAGAAAAATTAAACAAAATGAGATACAGGGCGATATAGTGAGTTGGATCCAAAACTGGTTCAGTGACAGGAAACAAAGGGTGATGTGGAAAGGTTGTTTCACCTTATGGGAAAGTCTAGGATGAGAGGGCATAATCTCAGAATAAGAGGTCACCTATTTAAGCTGAAGGAAGAATTTCTTATAAGGAACCGAACCTGTGGAATTCTTTATCACAGAGGGCTATGGAGGCTGAATCATTAAGTGTATTCAAGGCCGAGATGGACAGATTTTTAATCAGTAAAGGAATTAAGTGTTATGTGGAAAAGGCAGGAAAGTGGAGTCAAGGAACGATCTCACAGCAGACTCGATGAACTGAATGGCTTACTTTTTTTGTGGGTCAGCCTGCTCCCCCATCTCATGGGCGATAGTTGACAAATGTTTTCTGTGAATGGAATGGGACTTCCAGTTGTGTTCCAAAGGCATGATTAGAAAGTTCACAGATGACACAAAATTGGCCAGGAAGTCAATAGTGAAGAAGTTGCTGCCCACTGCAGGATGATATCAAAGGTTAGGTTGAGTGGATGGAAAAGTGGTAAATAGGATTCAATCCAGAGAAGTGGGAGGTCGTGCATTTGGGGGGAGGCAAACAGAACAAAGGAACAATCTTGAGGAGAAAGCAGAGCTAACATCGAGTCTGAACTCAAAACATTAACTCTGCTTTCTCCCCACAAATGCTACCAGACCTGCTGAGTTTTGCCAGCAATTTCTGTTATTGTTTCAGATCTCCAGCAACCGCAGTTCTTTGTTTTATATTATTATAATAATAAATGGATGTTGAGAGGGGTAGAGAAAGTGAGAGACCTTGGAGTGAATTTCCACAGGTCCCTGAAGGCGGCAGGATGATAGAGAAGGTGGTTAAAAATGGGTTCTATTCCAGAATCCATTTGTAAGTCAGAATACAATGCAGGACAACATAAAGTAGTCGTTCATAAGTGACAGGAAATGTTTATATGTCGGAGAATTGAAATTACACTCTTGTACGAGATCGCATTTGTAAGTACATATTTGTAAGTTGAATATTCGTAAGTTGGGGACTCTCTGGGAGAACACAATTGCTCTAGGGACAGTAAAAAGGGAATTTATAAGAATATCGTCAGAGCTTGAACATTGCAGTGATCAGGAAAGATTGGATAGGTTAACATTATTATCCATAGAACAGAGCGGCTAAGGGATAACTCAATTGAGATATACAAAATAATGAGGGCCTTGGGGTAGAAAAGGCAGTGAAGACCTGTTTCCTCTGGTGGGGACACAGATTTAGGGTGATTGGTAGAAGGATTAGAGCAGACATGAGGAAGATATTTCACCCGGGGGTGATGACCAAGCTGCCTGGTTACATGTAGTTGCTCGTACCATCTTTTTTTTTGAAAGGTTCATTGGATGAGGGCATCGCTGGTTGGGCCAACATTTATGGTCCATCCCTAATTGCCCAGAGGACAGTTAAGAGTCAACCACATTGCTGTGGGTCCGGAGTCACATTGAGGCCAGTTTCCTTCCCTAAAGGACATTAGTGAGCCAGATGGGGTTTTACAACAATTGACAATAGATTCACGATCATCATTTAGATTTTTATTGAATTCAAATTCCACTAACTGCTGTGGCAGGATTTGAATCCAGATCCTCAGAATATTACCCAAGTTTCTGGATTTACAATCCACTGATAATACCACTAGGCTGTTGGATGTTGCCAACATCGTATACAGTTTTGACTTGTTTCCAGAGGATTTGCGAAGAAGAAATAAAACTAATGGGAACATTGGATGATGGGTGCCTGGAATTCACTGCTCAGTTTGGTGGGCAAGGCAGAAACTGCCATCACACTTAAAAGGATGTACCTGACATGCTGTAACCTGCAAAGCTAGGGACAACATTCTGAAAAACAGGATTAGAATGCGTGGCTAGTCTATTACAGCTTGCTTGAATGCCCTCTTTCTGTGATTTGTCTTTTTCTATGGCGTGTCTTTTCTTTCAACTTGATACAATCCTTAACTTCCTTAGTTACAGATTGATGACGCATCACAGCGTCTCTATCAATGGAGCATATCTTTGTGAGAATTACGAAATATCTTCTTACCGCTTCCCTAATCTCTTACCTTGTAGCTTGTTTGTTCAGTCCACCTGAGCCAATGTTTAATAAGGTAAAGTTTTGGTACCAATTCAGAAGGGAAATACAGACAGGATTACTCTCAGCTCATTGCTGAACAACAAACAGAACTTCATGTTGAAACATGGGCACCAACTGTAGTAAACTAGAGGTGCAAGAGTGCTACTGGAAATACTGACATGGGGGAAAGAGGGGGAAGGAAAAGGTACTTTATTCTTATCCCCGAGGTACTATTCAGCTCTCCTACGGCTAGGAAATGTTGGTCCATCAGACGTACCTCTCTTGGTCTTACTGTCCAGTGAGGGGCAATACCCCAATCCTATACATCACACAGCTCTGTCCAGTAGAATTTTAATTGGGGGACCACCATTAGTCCCCGATTTCTGTGCCACTACCTTGATAGCTCCTTCAGCTGTAATGAATTTTCAGAGAGTGGAAGAATCTCTTTGATAGCATCCCTTTGACAGAAAGACCAGCTCCAGTATCAGGAGTTAAGTCATAGGATATTGTAAACAATCATTATTCAAGCCACCATGGTGGAAACATTTGGTTTATCATGATTACTGCTATTTCAGGTTCTCTTACTGTTTCTCACTAATCATATGAAGTTTGCCAAAGCTTGCCAAATATTTTTTCAAGCAAACTTAATTCAAGCAATAACTGCAGAATGAAATGGATATACCAAAAGGTGATGATAGATTGGAACTTTATGTTTTACAGTACAAAAATAAAATACTTAAGCACATTCATGATGGGCCCTTAAATATCTAATTCACTGACAGTAACAAATACACAGCCCTAGAGATTATCTTCTAGACTGAATGTCTTCAGCTGATTTCAACCATCGCAATCCGACAGTCCATCGAAGTGTCACGCACCTCATGCCTTGTACTTCTCTCTTCCCTTTTCACTGATTACACAAATATGCTGAAAGAGAAAATAAGTCATGTCAATGCAGCAAGGAGTAAATGCTGAGCCTGTTCCAGTGTCCCGTTTATATCCACAACCTGAATTCAGATGTAAATGTAGTCAAGTGGAACAAACTTCTACAGGAGTAAAAGCATACAGGCTCCACAAATGGAAACATAAAGCAAGCAGCTATTAGAGTCAGAGATAACAACGTGTAGAGCTGGATGAACACAGCAGGCCAAGCAGCATCAGAGGAGCAGGAAAGCTGATGTTTCGGGCCTAGACCCTTCTTCATTTCTGAAGTTCATCCAGCTCTACACCTTGTTATCTCAGATTCTCCAGCATCTGCAGTTCCTACTATCTCTGAAACAGCTATCAGAGTCAGCATGGGTTTATGAAGGGTAAATTGTTTTTGACTAATTTGTTAGAGATTTCTTTGAAGATGTAGCAAGCAAAGTGGATAATGGGGGTACCATAGATATTGTATGTCTGGACTTCCAGAAAGCATTTGATAAAGAGCAGCACAAAAGATTAATTTTCTTTTTCTTTATTCATTCATGGCATGAGGGTGTATCTGGCTAGGCAGCATTTATGGCCCATCCCTATTTGCTCAGAGGACAGTTGAGAGTCAACCACATTGCTGTGGGTCTGGAGTCTCATGTAGGCCAGACCAGGTAAAGATGGCTGTTTCCTTCCCTAAAGGACATTAGTGAACCAGATGGGTTTTTCCGACAATCAACAATGGATTCACAGTCATCATTAGATTCTTAAGTCCACTATCTGCTGTGGCAGGATTTGAACCCGGGTCCCCAGAACATTAGTTGGGACTCTGGATTAACAGTCCAGCGATAATACCACTAGGCCATTGCCTCCCCTGTGAGGTGAGGCGAGGTGAGGCAAGGCAAGGCAAGGCAACACAAGGCAAGATGACATGGGGTTTGGGGGGTGATTTATTAGCATGGATAGAGGATTGGATAACCAACAGAAAGTGGAAGGTTCGGATGAACAGGTCTTTTTCTGGTTGACAAGATGCAGCTAGTGGGGGTGCCACAGGGTTTGCCCACTGCCCCAACTACTTGCAATCAATGTTAATTACTTGAGTGCAGGGTTAGAAATATGACAGCCAAATTTGCAGATGACACTCAACTGGGAAGGGAGTCGGGTGAAGTACGTTGCAATGAAAAATATAGAAATTTACAAATAGATATGCATAGGTTAGGTGAATAGGCCAAAATTTAGCAAATGAAATTTAATGTGAATAAATGTGAAGTTATCCATTTTGGTTGGAGGAAGAGAAGGCGACTTATTATCTAAATGGAGAGAAACTCCAAAGTGCTTCCCTGCAGAGGGATCTGGGTGTTCTCATGCATGAATCACAGAAAATTAGTATAGAGGTACAGCAGGTAATAAGCAAGACAATTGGAATTTTGGTATTTATTGCTAAAAGATCACAGTATACAACTGTGTTGCTGCAATTTTACAAGACTGTAGAAACCACACCCAGAGTACTGTGCACAGTTTTGGTCCCTTTACTTAAGAGATGTAGTTGTATTAGGTGCAGTTCAGAGGACGTTAAATCCTTCATCTCTGGAAGTAATCTATCTTATGAAGAGAGATTGAACAGTTTAGGCCTTTATTTACTAGAAGAATGAAAGGAATTCTAATTAAGGTAAATAAGATGATAAAGGGGATTGGTAAGGTAGGTGTAGAGAGAACGGTTCCTTTTGTGGGACAATCTAGAATAACAGGCGATTGTTTTAGCATAAGTGGTAACAGATTTAAAACAGAGATAAAGGAGAAATTACTTCTTTCAAAGGGTCACAAACCTGTGGAATTCACTTCCCCATAGTGCAGTGGATGCTGGGATATTGAGCAAATTTAAAAGGAGGATATATGCAGATTTTTAATTAGTAATGGGTTGCAGGTTTGCAGACTTGAGGTCGCCACAAGATCACCCATGACAGTATTAGGTGACAGAACAGGTTCGAGGGGCTGAGTGGCCTACTCCCGCTTCTAGTATTTTAACTGCACAGTCAGCATAATGCAATACAAGCCTGAGAAAGCTTTGATCAAACTGTACAGGGTTTCACTCACACCCACCTTGAGTACAAGGTCCCGTCCTGGTCACTGAAATGTGGGGGAGATTACAAAGCTAAAACAGAGCAGTGAGGAGCTACATGGCTGGTTCCTTATATCAGAGTCTGAGTTACGAATAACATTTAAAAGGCATCTGAACGGGTAATTGAATAGGAAGGGTTTAGATGGATATGGGCTAGATGCTGGCAAACGGGGCTAGGTCAGACTGTAATGTCTGGTTGGTGTGGACGAGTTGGACTGAAGGATCTGTTTCCCTGCTGTACGAATATGATTAGAAAAAGTTTCTTCACAAAGACAGGGGAGAACACTTGGTATTCCAAAATTCCAGGAAGGCAAATACAAATCCAGGATTCTTTTAAACAATTCATTATGATACAATGGGGGTAAGCAGGGATCCCTGGAAGGATGGATAAAGACAGGTCGAATGGTCATACTCAGCACTGACTAATTTAGGATTTGTGAGATGAATTAATGGAGATTTCCTTCTGTAAGTAGGAAAAGGTCAGAAGATGGTAATTCTGATCTCAATGGAGTGCAGCTAAATCAGGTTTAGAATCGCTGATATGTTCCCAAACAGGTGAAAACCAGAAAGAAACAGAAGCTACCTGGATTAGCCCAGTATACTGCAACAAAGGTATAGCCTTGAATATTCTTCACCGAAGAACATTAGCACAAGGAGACACTCAGCCAAAGACATCTCAGGACAGAGTAGAGTACCAGCTTCCGTCAAACTGATTCCTGAATGAGTCACTCGAAAGAGGTTGGATTAGTGCAGGACAACCAGCACCCTGTTCCTCACCCAGAGATTAAGCCAACTAGCAACATGTCTGGGTCGCTGCTTAGGACACAATGCAAGAATTTAGCAATGGTAATTGGTGGGTGGTGGATGGGACATATGCAATATTCAAATACAAACTTCAGTTTGAAAACCAATATTTAGTCAGACAAGAAAAAATGATTAGAATTAGGTGCACAAGGTCACAATTTCAAAATTAGCAGATTATATAACGTGGAGCACTGTGAGGTTGATAATAATAGACTACAGGAAGATCCAGATTATCCAGCAGAATGGACAGAGGAAACATGGTTGATGATATTCAATGCAGAGAAACGTGAAGTGATTCATTTCAGTAGGAGGAACAAGGAAAGGCAATATCAAACAAAGGGGATTCAAAAGGGGATACAGAAGCAGAAGGACCTAGTGGTGCACAGGAACACGAGAGTAAGCCATTCAGCCCATCGAGCTTGCTCCACCATTCAATGCAATCATGGCTGATCATCCACTTCTGTGCTTTTCCCCTTGCACAATTCCCATATCTCTTTACACCACTGGCATTTAGAAATCTGTGAATCTCTAAACATGCTCACAGCCCAAATTCACCGACAGCAGGACAGGTAGAGAAAGTGGTTAAAGTATGAAGCCTTATAAACAGAGACATAGGATGCTAAAGCAAGAACATGATGATAAACCTGGATAAGGTTCAGCCTCACTGGAATAATTTGTTCAGATCTGGAAAGACATGAAGGAATTAGAGACTATGTTAAAAAAAAATCACAAGAATATTTCGTGGGATGAGGGATTCTTGTCGCATGGATGGACTACAGCAGCTGGGTTTGTCCTCCTTGAGAAAGCACAGGTTAGGGAGAGATCTAGGATCAGATTTTCCAAGGATTGGCAATCTCACATAGACTCTCCTTTCATAACAAAAGGACAGAGCCCTGCATTTCTGACAGAAGATATTTCTCTCAGAAATATGAAGCTGTACTTCCACTCTGACAGTTCTGTTGTAAACAGGAGCTGTGAGGGGAAGGTGAACCAAGCCCCCTTTTCATGGCAGTTATCTGCTATATTCTGCAAGTTAAAGGTCCAGAATCACAGACAGCCACATTGATGCAAGGTTAGGGTGCAGGGAAAGTAGTGTGATTGGGGGTAGGGTGCCAGTTGGGTAAAGGGTAGAGTGCCAAGGAGTCAAGTGAGTGATGCAGTGTTTGAGGTGGATGGAGAAAAAAGGGTCTGGCAAAAGGGGTTGGGCAGGCAAAAGCAGATCTGCTCAAGAGGGAGGGAGGATGGGGATGAGCTCCTGGGGTTTGAAGGGGCTGTTGGTGTTGGTGCAGAGGGAGGAGATCGGGGGGCAGAATGGGGCAAGATCAGGTCCACAGGGAGTGTTCAGTCAGGGTCTGGGAAGAGCAAGGGGTCAGAGAGAGGTGTAGTTGGCTGTGTGCTAGGTTTGTACATGGTCAGTTGAATAGCTACTCAGAAGTTAGACCATATATTTAACAGACTAATTTTTTGGGACATTCTGAATTAAATGGAGACTTCTTGAGGGCTCCAAGCCCAGGAAAATTGTCCAGTGGAGTTGTCAATTTTCCTGGCAATTCCTTCACAGAGTGCTGCAATGGCGATTCCCCATGCACAGCCCCCATCTATGCTGGCATAGTGACTGGCTGGCCAATGGAAAATCCAGATCTTGCTGTTTGAGGGCACCCAAGTGTTCTGTCTCATAAGTCATTAAAAAGCTAATAAGCAAGTGCTGCAAGCAATTAGCAAGGCAGATGGTATGTTGGCCTTTACTGCAACAGGATTTGAGAACAGGCTGCACAGAGCTTTGGGAAGATCACACCTGGAATACTGCCTACAGTTTTGGTCTTCTCACCCAACGAAGAATATACTTGCAATAGATGGAGTGCCTCAGAAGTTCACGAGACTGATCCCTGGGATGGCATGATTGTCTTATGAAGAGAGATGGAGGGCAGTGGGCCTGTATTCTCTGATATGAGTTCCTTCACTCAGGATAATGAATCTTTTCAATTCTCTACTCCAACAGAAATGGAGGCTCAGTTGTTAAGGTTCAAGTCAGAAATGGATAGATTTCTAAATACTAGAGGTATTAGCAGATCTGGGGATAGAGAGGAAAAGGTACATTGAGGTAGAAAACCAGCCATGAACAATGGAAAATGCTCAAGGAGCTAAATAGCCTAGACCTCCTTCTACTTTTATAGTTCATATGGCAGATATATTCAAAATGCTAAAGGGTCAGACAGAGTAGATAGGGAGAAACAGTCTCCAGTGGCAGTTGAAAACCAGAGGCCACAGATTTAAAGTGACTTGCACAGTAGTAAGTGACATGGGGAAAAACTAACTGTTGCATGCAGTAAGTGGTCAGGATCTAGAAAACACTGGCTGAGAGTGTAGTAGAGGCAAATTCAGATGTAGTTTTCAATTAGCATTTGAAGGGAAAAATATTGCAGATTCAACAGCTCAAAAGGCCTCTCTCTGGACCATAGCAATTCTGAGTATATATACATTGAAACACGGACGCAGAGTAGACCATTCAGCCCTTTGAGCCTGGTCTGTCTTTCATTATGGCCATACAGTTCCAAATTATAAATTGTGAAACACTTACATTTAAGTCTCTAAAGTATTCGTTATAATCAAGTGCGTATCCAACCACAAACTTGTCAGGAACTTCAAAACCAACGACTGTAAGTAAAGTTCATCAAGATGAGTAAAATATTTGCAAAATAACAATTGATGCAAAGTTTAACCTGACAGTGTTGAACAACCAGCACAGCTTGGACCCTGTATTATGGGTGCCGATTCCCCAGTACCAATCTTTAACCACATTCACTGTCAACAATGTAGTATTTGAACAATCAGGAATAATTTCTTAATGCTTCATATTCAATCTAAGATTCAAGTAAGTACACAGAACAAAACTGACTCAAATGTTAAACTCCTGAGTCTTGGCTCTTTTGTAAACTAACCCAGGTTTGAACTGAAGTACAGTTTATTGAAGGAAATTCACCAATAGCTTAGAAAGTAGGATGTTAAAAAGGTCTGGAGCATGGCAGAGAGTTGGATATTAAAGGCTACAGGTGGTGAACAGGAAAGTGGATTTAGAAGTTAGGTATTACAGGGTACGAGGAGTTGGGCCAGTAGGTCTCTAATTAAGAGACATCAGAATTTTTGCCCTATTTTGTGGCCCTTTTCTACAGAAAGAGGATTTATTTAATGGATTTTACTTGAAACTGGAGCAATGATCAGTGATTGGATGAATTAATGCCAGCGCTTGGAGCTTAATTCAGGAAGGTATTTGGATAAATGGGCTGTGTTCTGAGCAACACTGCCTCTACAGTCATACAGCTCGGAAACAAACCCTTCAGTCCGACCAGTCCATGCTGACCATAATTCCCAATGAAACTAGTCCCATCTGCCAGCTCTGGGCCCATATCCCTCCAAACCTTTCCTATTCATATATCCATCCAAATATCTTTTAAATGTTGTAATTGTACCCGCATCCACCACTTCATCAGGAAGTTCATTCCACACGTGAACCACCCACTGCGTAAAAAATTTGCCTCATGTCTTTTTTAAATCTCTCTCCTCTCACCTTAAAAATGTGCCCCCTAGTCTTGAAATTCCCCATCTTAGGGAAAAGATAACTGCCACCACGTCCATCTATACCTCTCATCATTTTATAAACTTCTATCAGGTTATTTTATAATCTTCTAATTTGTTATTTGAAGTACACGAGCAACATATTTAAGTGTGTGACCCCTTTCTCACTCAGTAACCTAATGGGACTGATGTATCAGTGGTCTGTGTGGGGACTTTTGGCTTACTGCATTGCTTAGAGGTAATAATGATTCTGAGGCAATTACAGATTAACAGACGTCCTAATTCCAAATGCAATACTTACAATCTGGCCGATAGCCCACACTTCGAGGAGTTCGTTTAACCAGCAGACTATTAAGAAAGATGAGAGCATTTAGTGAAATGAAATGACAATTTCAGACACTTGACTGACCAGTAGAATCACAGAGTCAAGCAGAAGAATTTAAAAATAAGAACAATGGTAAATAAGAGTTCAATGGTTCCAACTTGCATGTAACTCTGAACCATTTGAGAAACACACAAGATTAGTCATTTCAGATTATATTAAATCCTGTTTCTCCAAATTCAACCCCCCCCCCCCCCCGATAGAGTATTAACAAAGGAAAATAATTAATAAATTAAACAAATTACTGGAAACATCCACACAAGGAAGTGTGATTTTGGGTATAAATGTGAGAGAAAAATAAGATTTGATGCAAATAGCTGAAGTAGAATTATATTTCTGTGACAGCAGGAGCAGTCCCCCTGAAGGTTTGGTGCCCCAAGCATTGGGACATGATCAGTTCAGCTCCAGGTTCAAGGCAGCTGTGGTGTCAGGGTTCATGGGATGTGAACTGAAATTAACAACAACACATGTAGTTTTGGAGATTCTGGAGCTGACAATAACACAAGGACATATGGTATTTAGGCAATGTACTACCCACTGTTTAAAATCAATCACTGGATAGGTTTCACACGATGCTTACCTCACCACTTTCACCATGTTGGGTTTGTAATCTTGCAACATGCTCAGCAGAGTCTGCATTGTTTTACCCGTATCGATTATATCCTGTGAAAAAGGGAGTAAGTTGACTCACAGAAAGCTGTGAGCCCAATACAATAATGCTCCCCAGACACATCCCCACTATATGTATATCAGTGCTACCCACTCCCCAGTGGCACCGTTTCCCCACCAGCCGACTGAACCCCTACAAGTGCCAGCATTGTCTCCCGCATACCCATTTGTCAGCATCAGTGCTCACCCCATGGCCCACCCCCATCCTTCTGTTAAACCTTTATTATCTACAGACTCAACTATTCCAACACGCGCTGAGACCACCGCCCATATTCCACGCCCCATAAATTTGAGCCGAACCAAAATCTTGTTGCAATTCCATAACTTGCAACAAGTACCATTCGCCTACATGTTACATTAGCTCCCTATAGCTCAAATTTAAGATTGGCATTCTCATGTTTCAATTTCTTTGTGAAATCACACTCCCTAATTATGTAACCTCCTCCAGCCATAGAGAACCCTGGTGCTCAGAATGACCCCTCACACAACCACCACCCTTCTCCATCAACAGTAGTCACGCCATCAGCAGCCTTTAGCTTAGTTGGTGGATGGCTGGTTTGCAATGCAGAGTGATGTCAATATTGTGGGTTCAATTCCTATTCTGGCTGAGGTTACCAGGAAGGATTCTTAAGTTCTGCCTTCTCCTGAGGCATTGTGATCCTCAGGTTAAAACGCTGACAATCATCTTTCTCTAATGAGAAACTGGTCCTATGGTCCTCTGGGGTCATGGCAACTTCATCTTTAATCCCTGGAATTTCTTTGGGAAAACTCTCCACCTCTTTCTCCAATGAAAAGATGCTCCTTAAAACTAACTCTTTGACTAAGCTTTTGGCCATCTGTCTTAATATATCATGTGGTTTAGCATCTATGATTGCTTTACTACATTTCAAGGTGACATACTTTGAGAGGACACGACAAGCTGGTGATGAAAGTATGTTTCTCCTTGTGGGAGACAGAATGAAAGGAGATAGTTTAAAACTAAGGGGTCTTAAACTTAAGACGATGAGGAGAATTCTTTCCTTCCAGAGGTTGAGTCATATTTTTAAGATAGAGGTTGGTAGAATTTTGACCAAGAGTCCAAGATTTGGGGACAGGCAGAATTGTGGAGTTTAGGCCTCAAATCAAATCAGCCATGGTCTCACTTTAAAAGTGTGAGGTGATTCATTTTGGAAGGACAAACTTGAAAGCAGAATACAGGGTTAACGGAAAGATTCTTGGCAGTGTGGAGGAGCAGAGGGATCTTGGGGTTCATGTTCACAGCTCCCTGAAAGCTGCCACCCAGGTGGATAGAGTTGTTAAGAAGGCGTATGGTGTGTTAGCTTTCATTAATGGAGGGAGCGAGTTCAAGAGCCGTGAAGTTATGCTCCAGCTATACAAAAGCCTGGTTCAGCCACATCTGGAGTATTGTGTCCAGTTCTGGTCGCCTCATTACAGGAAAGATGTGGAAGCGTTGGAAAAGGTGCAGAGGAGATTTACCAGGATGTTGCCTGGAACGAAGGGAAGGTCTTACGAGGAAAGGTTGAGAGAGCTACGGCTTTTCTCTTTAGAACGACGAAGGATGAGAGGTGACTTGATAGAGGTGTATAAAATGATCAGAGGTATAGATAGAGTGGACAGCCAGAGACTTTTTCCTAGGGTGGGGGTTGCTTTTACGAGGGGACTCAGAGTGGTAGGGGCATGGAATGCATTGCCGGAGAGGGTAGTGGAGTCGGCCTCATTAGGGGCATTTAAGCGGCTATTAGATAGGCATATGGATGATAGTATAAGGTAGCGGTGGAGGTTAGATAGACCTAAGGTTTTGGGTAAAAGTTCGGCACAACATTGTGGGCCGAAGGGCCTGTACGGTGCTGTACTGTTCTATATTCTATGTTCTATGAATGAAGGAGAAGGCTCAAGCAGCCATGGGGTGTACTCCTGTCCCTACTTCACATAGACACCCATATACAAATTGGGTTTTTTTGAAGGGCGCTGTATTTTGATCAAGGTTTTGCTGTTGAACCACTATCTAAACATTATATTTTAAAACGTCTGGTAGGACTCAGCATCAGGAATTGCTGTCCAAGCTTGCTCCACCATTCAATAAGATTGTGCTGATTTGATTATGGTTTCAGCTCCACCACTTAATACTTGACTGTCTTATAAAATACAGAACTGAACATCAAGGATAACACTAACACTTCTTTGAAACAGTGCAATGGGATCTTATACAACCTCCTGAAACAGCAGATCTCATTTAATGCCTCATGTAAAAGACAGCACCCCCAGTAGTGAAGCACTCCCACAGTACTGCACTGGAGCAACAGCAAAGATTATTCTGCTCATGTCTCTAGAGTAAGACGTGAACTACAACCTCCTGACTCAAAGGTTAGAGCATGGCCTACTGTGCACAGCAGAGAAAAATCTGTCAATTCAGAGATAAATCTGATCTTACCCTCCTCTCCTCCACTGTAAGTAGCCCCTACATTTTAGACTTTTCCCTCAATTCTTATATCATCCCTGGAATCATTCTGGTAAATCTCCAGTATATGCTCTCCATGGTTTTAATGTACATGTGGTAATGCAGCTTAATTCAGGAAACTATAGCTCACTATCACATATCTGTACAGTTACTCTGATCAAATTTTGGAAAACAGCTTTCTGCGAGAGGAGAAAAGAAAAGCCAAATACCACAAGGGAGATTCCAAGGTCAGACTATTTTGTCTCATTATCTTG
The DNA here is from genome assembly GCF_021869965.1 of Rhincodon typus. Lineage (NCBI taxonomy): Eukaryota > Metazoa > Chordata > Chondrichthyes > Orectolobiformes > Rhincodontidae > Rhincodon > Rhincodon typus. The sequence continues at coordinate 400,572 of NC_063345.1, read as the reverse complement.
AAAAGCAGAGTGGGACAGAATTCGAAAAATGAATGGTGTAAAAGCAGAAGTCAGCTCCCTGGAGAAGGGATTAAAAAATAGGCAGAAATGCCAGACCAGGTGGAGTTGTTAACACAAAGTAATCAGCAGTGCAATGCATAACATTAACACAAGCTTAAAATAAAAATACTGACCTCAACAATTAAAACATTCTGTCTCCCAGGGTTCCAAGATGGGAAAGAGAAAAAGAATTGTTAAACATTTTATTGTATCACAGATAAAACACCAACAATCCTCCACTACAAAACAAGCAAAAGCTTTTCTTGCTAAGTGCACATTATTACACTTTAAATTCTAATTTTTTTATGACATGGCAACATTCTGCGTACAAGTTTAACAAGTTGCTTTCTATTAAAAGAAAGTTTAATTCATGCAGGCTCTTTGGATTTCTTCATCAAGCTGTGAACTGAATGAATGTCATCTGATGGTTAAAAAGACTATTGGACTCTGAACACAAACACACACACACACACACACACACACAGAGTACATTCCACCCCACCTTGCCCCCTCCCTTGGCAACATACACATCCACAGCACTGACCATCAACCCCACTCTACCCTTGCCTGCACTCTGCTTGCTCGCTCCCTCTCTGGCTTAACAATATAACTGCATCCTTTCCCCTTGCGTCATTGCTTTCTGTGCAATTAGTGTTATTGATACAGTTGTACCTTTCCCGTTAGGGTTGAGAGGTTGTCTCCACCGATCACCTTTATCTCTCCAGTTGACTGATCATTCTGCGATTTAAAAACAAAACTGATTTACCTTACTTTACATTCAGAATGTGCAGTTTAATACAAATATTAAAGGCCAGTATTTATCATCTATCCTTGTTTCAAAGTTTTTTTGCAGAGGACAACTAAGAATCAAACACATTGCTGCAGGCTTAAAGTCACATGTAGGGCAGACCAGGCAAGGACAACAAATTTTCTTCCTTAAAGAGCATCGGTGAACTAGGCAGGGTTTTACAACAGTGTATTAGTTCAACAGCAACACAACATAACTTAGAAAAGGAACCAAGGTAGAGCAAGTTCAGCCATGTTGTGCCTAAAGGGATTAAGGTAAGGCTGAATAGCCTCTACTTTAAGGCCAAGTGTATTAGAGGTAAGACAGGCGGGTTAAGGGTGTAGATTGTAACATGTAACTGCAATGTTGTTAATCGCAGACATGCGTTCCAGGGCTTAGGATATTCAGGCATGACAGGGAAATATGCGAAAGTGGAGGTTGTGTCGATTATTAGTTAGGGAGTCAGTTACTGTACTAAGGAGGGATGATATCTTGGAAGAGTCATCAAATGAGGCTTTGTGAGTAGAATTTAGGAACAAAATGGGGCAGTCACACTGTTAGGAGTGTATTATAGGCCCCCAAGCAGTCAGCAGGCAATACAGGTGCAGATATTTAGTCAATTTGCTATGTAATTCTCTAAGGCGTGTAAAAACAATAATAGGATAAGTGCATTAGGGGATTTCAACCCCCTCAATATTAATTGGAATAATCATCACATAAAAGGTCTAGAGGGGGCAGATTTCAGAAATATACACAAGACACCTTTCTATATCAACATGTAGATGGTCTTACAAGGGTTGATGCAGTGTTGGGCTTAACTCTCAGGAATGAAGCTGGACAGGTGTTTGAGGTGACAGTGGGGAGTAATTTACTGATAGTGATACAACACTACGCATTTTAAATTTGTTATGGAAGAGGAAAAAGATGAGGGAGGGCAGATTTTATTAAACGGTGGCAGGATCTGGGAACAGCTTATTGAGCATGAATCGACAGAACGGTGGGAGGCTATCAGACAGTACTACACAGAGTATAAGCCTAACATGTTCTCTTCAGGATCAAATTTAGGAGCAATAAACCCACAGAGCCCTGGATGCCTAGGCATATTTAGGGCTGAATAAAAAGGAAAAGAGGTCTAACAGGTACAAGGGAGCAAATCAACAGAGGCCCTAGTGGAGTAGTGTGTGTGGGTGCAACACAAGAAAGCAATTAGGACAGCAATGAGGGGGCATGACAATACACTGGCTAGCAAGATAAGGGAGAATCCCAAGATATTCTGTAGGTATACCTGGAGAAGAGAATAGCCAGGGAGAGGAGAAAGCCTATTTGGGACCAAGGGGGAATTCTGCGCATAAAACCAGAGGACACTGGGAGAGTATTAAATGAGTTCTTCAAATCTCTCTTTACTCAGAAAGAGGATACAAGGATAGAATTTGAGAAGATGGATTGTGAAGTTCTTGAGCAGACTGATATAACAAGCGAGGAGGTACTGGAGGATCTAAAAGTGGACAAATCCCCAGGGTCTGGATGAGTTGTATCCCAAGCTGCTGTGGGAGGAAAGGGTGCAAATTACAAAGGCCTTGACCCAAATTGTTACTGGCCCTAGGAGAGGTACCAGAGGACTGGAGAACATTTAATGTGGTTCAACTTTACAAGAAGGGTGGCAGAGATAGATAGTGAACTACAAACCAGCAAGTGTCACATCAGTGGTAGAGAAACTAGTGAGAAAATAGGGAAGGAGAAAGTTAATCTCCACTTAGTAAGGCATGGTTAGATCAGGGATAGGCAGCAGGAGGCTTTGTCAGAAGGTGGTCATGGCTAACAAATCTGGTGGAATTTTTTTGAGGAGGTGACCAGGTGTATGGATGAGGGTAGTGCAGTTAATGTAGTTTATATGGATTTCAGTGAAGCCTTTTGACAAGGCTTCTTTGACAAGAAACTGATAAGATGATCTAGAGTAGAGATAGTAAGACTGCCAATGCTGGAGTCAGAGATAACACAGTAGGCCAAGCAGCATCAGAGGAGCAGGAAAGTTGACGTTTCATGTCAGAACCCTTCCTCAGAAAAAAAGTTCCTTTCTGCTGTGTTCCTCCTGCTCCACATTGTGTTATCTAGGATCTACAGTAACTTGGGAAGATAGACCGAAAAACAGCTTAGTGACAGCAGACAGAAGGTGGTGGTAGAAGGCTGCCTGACTGGAGCCCAGTGTGCAATCGCATACCACTGGGATCTGTGCTGGGCTCCTTATTGTTTCCGATATGCATAAATGATGTCAACAAGAATGTGGGAGGGATCATAAGTTTGCTGATAACAGCATAAGACCATAAAATGCAGGAGCAAATTTGGCCATTCGGCCCATCAAGTCTGCTCTACCATTCAATCATGGCTGAAATGTCAACACCATTCTCCCACCTTCTCCCTGTAACCTCTCATCCCGTTATTAAATCGAGAACCTATCTATTTCTGTATTTAAATATGCTCAATGACTAAACCCCCACAGCCTTCTGCAATGAGTTCCACAGATTCACCACCCTCCAAATGAAGAAATTCCCCCCATCTCAGTTCTGAAGGCTCGTCCCTTCACTCTAAAGCTGTGCCCTTGGGTCCAAGTCTCTCCTACTAATGGAAACATCTTCTCCACATCCACTCTATCCAGGCCTCTCAGTATCCTGCAAGTTTCAACCAGATCCCCCCCATCCTCGTCTTTCTAAATTTCATGAAGTACAGACCCAGAATCCTCAACTGCTCCTCATATGACAAGGCCCTCATCCCCAGGATCATTCTTGTAAACCCCCTCTGGAGCCCCCTCCAACACCAACACATCCTTCTTTAGATACGAGACCCGAAACCACTCAAAATATTCCAAATGTAGTCTGACCAGAGCCTTATACAGCCTCTGCAGTACATCTCTGCTCTTGTTTTCTAGCCCTCTCAAAATGAATGCTAACATTGCAAATGCCTTCCTAACTACTAACTGAACCTGCCTGTTAAGGTTAACAGAATCTTTTCCCCCTTTAGAAAATTGTCTATATCTGCATTCTTTCTACCAAAGTGCATAACCTCTCAATTATCCATATTTTATTCCATCTACCACTTCTCTGCCCACTTTCTTAGCCCAAGTCCTTCTGCAGCCTCCCTTCTTCCTCAACACCACCTGTCCCTCCATTTTCTTGGTGTCATCTGCAAACTTAGTAAAGCCTTCAGTTCCTTTATCCACGTATAACAAGAATAGTTGTGCTGCCAAAGATTGGCTGGGTGGTTGACAATGAGGAGGAATGCCTTAGGTTAGAGGAGGATATAAACGGATTGGTCAGATGGCATTCAACCTTGAGAAATATGAGGTGATGCACTTTGGAAGAAGGAACAAGGCAAAGGAATACTCAATGTATGGCAAAACACAAGGAAGCTCACAAGAACAGAGGGATCTTGGGATGATGTCTACAGGACAGGTTAATGGGGTAAGTAAGGCAACGTATGAGACATTTGCTTTTATCAGTTGTGGCATAGATCGTGTGATCTGGGAGGTCATGGTGGAGCTGTACAGCTAGAGTACTGTCTGCAGTTTTGGTCACAATGCTATGGGAAGGATGTGATTCAGTGGAGTGGGTGCAGCAGAGATTCACCAGGATGCTGCTTGGGATGCAGTATTTCAGCTATGAGGAGAGGCTGGATAAGCTCAGGTTGTTTTCTTTGGAGCAGAGAAGGTTCATGGGGGTACCTGTTGAAGATGTATAAGATTATGAGGGGGATGCACAGGTGAATAGAAAGCAGCTGTTCCCCTTAGCTGAAGGGTCAACAACAAGGGGGCATCATTTTAAAATGAAAGGCAGGTAGTTTAGAGGGGATTTGAGGAAAACCATTTTCACACAGAGGGTGGTTGGGGTCTGAAATGCATTGCCTGGGAGTTCTGGACTGAATAGTTCTGAAGGAGGACTGGAAGCAACAGGTTGGCTTTCTCTCCACAGATGCTGCTAGATCGATTTTGAGTGTTTTCAGCAAGTTCCGCCTTTGTTCTGATGTCTATCTTAATGTCAGGTCTGTCTGCAGTACTTCACAGCCAATTGAGTGCAGTCACTTCTGTAATGCAAGAAACATGGTGGCCAGACTGTACAACACCAGGTGTGAATTGTAGAAATTAAAACTTAGTGGGGAGCAGTCATTGGATAACAATGTGAGCATATGTAAACAGACACCTGTGTTCCAATTTTTGTTTCAGTTACTGACTGACAGCCTACAAACACCAGTTAATTATTGACATTTTAGTTTATTCAAAAGAATAAATAGAGGCACTTACGCCTCTGCTACCAACATTCCTCCTTCCATTTATAACATGCTTATAAAAACCATGCCACAGCAACTCCGAGTGAACTACAAAAAGTCATTTATTGACATTGACAGTTGGATTGTAGGGTGGATTGTGTTAGGAGTTATACATTTGAGAATAATTCTCAAACCGAGTACAGTTTGACTTCTAGTCTGACACCAACTGGCTGTCAGACAAGGTTCCATAAACACCAAATGAGAATTCAGAAATTAGGTGAAGTTATACTAAAATTATAATTCTTTAAAATGATTACCAAGATTTCCTTTACAAGTCAAATAATTGGAACTATCAGGCTGCCTGGGAGGTTCCATGATTCAATTCTGTGTTTTTTTTTAAATTCATTCATGGGATGAGCATGTCACTGGCTAAGCCAGCATTTATTACCCATCCCTAATTACCCATAGGGCAGTTAAGAGTTGACCACATTGCTTTGGGTCAGGAGTCACATGTAGGCCAGATCAAGTAAGGATGGCAGTTTCCTGCCCTGAAGGGCATTAGTGAACATGACAGGTTTTTCCAACAATTGACAATGGATTCACAGTCATCATGTGACTCTAATTTAAGGACTTTTCTTAAAACTGAATTTAAATTCCACCACCTGTGTGGCAGGATTCGGAACCCAGGTTCCCAGAATATTATCTGGTTCTTAGGATTAACAGCTCAGCGATAATACCACGAGGCATCATCACCCTTTTCGGCACCAGAAAGACTGTGCCTGTCCCATTTTCTTGCAGATCCATTCAACATTGAGGCCAAATGGGATCAGAGTGATTTTAGACAGTTTGATACGAATTAAACTATATTGGACGTTCAAAGTGTAATCTAGCAGCACCTACAGTTCTGCTAATCAACAGCAGTGGAAGTATCAATCAAGATAAGGCTAGGAGATTATTCCTTCCATTTATAACACGCTCATAAAAACCATGCCACAGCAGCTCCAAGTGAACTACAAAAAGACATTTATTGACACTGATGGTTGGATTGTAGGGTGGATAGTGTTAGGAGTTGTACATTTGTGAATAATTACAGCAGAACGATGACTGGGAATGTCATTTCCTGGACACGTTTGTAGTGTTAAATTTACATTAGGTATCAGGTACCATTTCAGACAGAGCTCCAAACATAGCCTCACCAATAAATGTAGTCTCAAAACTCTTCCCAAAAAACCTGTGACGTACAGACTTAGGGTTTCCATTCAACTTTACAAAACTGAACTGGAAACACTAGACTTGGAGTCATTGATAGGTGAAAGCTCATTAACTTTCATACAGTGCGCGCCCCAAGGCCCAATGCACACTGCGTGACCTATCACATACCCAAGTGCACGCTGCCTTAGCTATAAAACAATACAAACCCAAGACAAACAGAGCGCAATGTGACTCCCTCCCCCACCCCCCCAAGACAGTCACAGGGTGCAATGTGACCACCACCGCTTCCCCCCCTGCCCCAAGACAGACCCAGGGTGCAGTGTACTGTTTAAAAGCCAAAAATAATGAGGGAGTAAACAAACTGAGAATAAACTATCAAGTAATATAAAAATGGCATGGTGGCTCAGTGGTTAGCACTGCTGCCTCACATTGCCAGGGACCCACGTTTGAGTCCAGCCTCGGGTGACTTTGTGGATTTTGCACATTCTCCCAGCGTCTGTGTGGGTTTCCTTTGGGACCTTTGGTTTCCTCCCATGGTCCAAAGATGTGCAAGATTGGCCATGCTAAATGCAGTGTTTTGGGGATAGGGCGAGGGCTGGGTCTGGGTGGAATGGTCTTTGTAGCATCAGTGCAGTTTCATTGAACCAAATGGCCTTCTTCTGCACATAAGGAATTCTATGATTCTACTCTAAAACAGCAAGAGCTTCTGAACGTAAGCGCCTTCGCGAATGATGCTGGGAAAGTAATACTGGGGAAGTTGAAGTGGGAGAGCAGGAATCCAGTTGGCTTTGTTCACATTGGTACCAATGCATTCATAGGACTAGAGACAAGATTTTGCTGGAAGATTTTGAACAGTTAGGAGCTAAACTGAAAAGCCGAACCTCCAAGGTAAGATTTTTGGGATTACTAAATGAGCCATGAGCAAACTAGCTCAAGGTAAATAAAGTCAGAGTTTATTGCATGGCTCAAAGAACAGTGTGTGGGGAGTGCATTTCTTGGGGCACTGGCACTGGTACTGGGGTAGAAATGTTCTGGTTCTACAGGTTTCATAAGGTCCCACGAGGGAGATTGATAGCAAAGCTAAGAGTTCATAGATCCAAGGAAATTTAGTTAACCAGATCAAGAACTGGCTGAGTGGTAGGAAGCAAACGGTGATGGTCAAGAGTGTTTCTGTGACTGGAAGACTGTCTCCTGTGGGGCTCCGCACGGATCAGTGTTGGAACCTTGTTGCTTATGGTATATGTAAACAACTTAGACTTGAATGTAGGAGGGTTACCATTAAGTTTGCAGATGATATGAAAATTGATGGGTTGGTAAATAGTGTGGAGGACAGCCTTAGATTATAGGAAGGATAAAGACATGTTGATCAGATGGGCAGAACAGTGGCAAATGGAATTCAATACGGATAAGCATGAAATGATGCACTTGGAGAAAATAAACAAGGCAAGAAAATACATGATGAACAGTAGGGACCTTGGGAAGCACCGAGGAAGCAAGGAGGACTTTCCAGGGTCAACAAGTTTGGGTGTGTTGTACCGGTGCCTAGGTCATCCTACTTCACTCCATTCTTTGGATTTTTTTACTGGTTTTGATTCAATGGTGTGGCCTTTACAGAGGTTAAATAAGAATCAACCACATTACTGTGGGCTTGGAATCACCTGTAGGCCAGACTAGGGAAGAATGACAGATTTCCTTCGTTAAAGGATTTTAGTGAAACAGATGGCACTTGTTTTTAAAACAATTGACAATAGTTACATGGTCATCATTCAACTCATTTATGATTCCAAATTTTTTAAAGAAAGCAACGATCACCATCTGCTCTGGTGGAATTTGAAACCATGTCCCCAGAACATTAGCCAAGGATTCTGCATCACTAGTCCTGTCACATCACTACTATACCACCATTTCCCTTTCCTTGGTGTACTGCCCATGGCAACGTTTTGACCCCGAGTTGACTTGCTAAGCAAGTACAACCCTTCTTTCGTTCAGTGTTGCTCACTCTGAAGTTCGGTGTTCTTGCAGATCTCCTGATGAGTGCAAGATGAAAAGCTTTGAAAGCATTCATGTTTTTACAGCATCACTCAGGTCGGCACTATCAAGCAAGAATTCAAAATTTGGTTAAAAATCCTTACACAGTAACTCTTCAAGCGGATGAAGTCTACCGTCATTGGAATTGATTGGTCACTGTTCCGATTCAATGCTTTGATGTAGTCTAAAAGGTCAGCAAAAAATTTATAGCCACCCTTGAGTACACAAAGGGCAACAATATGGTGATTTCCCATGGCTTTCATTATATCCCTTGCCAAACGTTCAGTCCTGTGGATAAAGAAAGAGATTTGTGCTCACACCTCTTTGAAATGGTCTAAAATGGAGAAATCAGCACAAAAATATTGAAATATTTAAAACTGTACGACACAGGAATGGACCCTTCGCCCCACAATCTGATTTGCATCCTTGAACCAAATTCTTCCAAAGAGTCAGTTGAATTTTACTTACAAATGATTCCTCTCCTCACAATCAAAACCAACACCTCCAAACTAATTCAGGCACAAAACTAAAGTCTATGTAAAATTAACTCCTACTTCAAGGGGCAAATAGAGCACGAGTCCCCTGTGGTCATTCCTCTCTCAAGCAGGTATACTGTTTTGGGTACTATTGGGGGCAAGGTCTGTCAGAGGAAAGCAAAGCAGCAGCCAGATCAGTGGCATCACGACTGGCACTGTTGTACAGCAGGGAGGGTCAAAGTGTAGGCATGTGGTAGTGATCAGGGACTCTATAGTCAGGGGCACAGATAGGAGTTTCTGTGGTCATGAACAAGACTCTAGGATGGTATACTGCCTCTCTGATGCCAGGGTCAAGAATGATTCTGTGAAAGCACAGGATATTCTGAAGGGGGAGGGTGAGCAGCCAGAGGTTGTGGTCCATGTTAGTACTAACAACCTAGGCAGGAAGAATGAAGCCCTGCCTAAGGGAACTTCAGGAGTTAGAAAGTTGAAAAGCAGGGCCTCTAGGGTTGTAGTCTTGGGATTATTTCCTGCGACATGTGCTAGGGAAGCCAGAAATAGGAAGATAGGGGGAGGCGATGGCCTAGCGGTATTAAAGCTGGACTGTTAATCCGGAGACCCAGATAATGATTTCTGAAGAAGGGTCTAGGCCCGAAACGTCAGCATTCCTGCTCCTATGATGCTGCTTGGCCTGCTGTGTTCATCCAGCTCTACACCGTGTTATCTGTAATGATTTGGGGACCTGGGTTTGAATCCTGCCACGGCAGATGGTGAAATCTGAATCCAATAAATATCTGGAATTAGCAGTCTAACGATGACCATGAATCCATTGTCGATTGTTAGAACATAGAACATTACAGCACAGTACAGGCCCTTCGGCCCTCGATGTTGCGCCGACCTGTGAAACCAATCTGAAGCCCATCTAACCTAAACTATTCCATTATCATCCATACGTTTATCCAATGACCATTTAAATGCCCTTAAAGTTGGCGAGTCTACTACTTTTGCAGGCAGGGCATTCCACGCCCTTACTACTCTGAGTAAAGAACCTACCTCTGACATCTGTCCTATATCTATCACCCCTCAATTTAAAGCTATGTCCCCTCGTGCTAGCCATCACCATCCGAGGAAAAAGGCTCCCACTGTCCACCCACCTGGTTCACTAATGTCCTTCAGGGAAGGAAACTGCCATCCTTACCTGGTCTGGCCTACATGTGACACCAGACCCACAGCAATGTGGTTAACTCTGAACTGCCCTCTGGGCAATTAGGGATGGGCAATAAATGCTGCCTAGCCAGCTATGTCCCTCATCCAGTGAATGAATAAAGGAAGAAAAATATTACAGTTGAATGTGTAGCTGAAAAGTTAGTGTGGAAGGGAGGGCTTCAGATATCTGGATCATTGGGATCTCTTCCAGTGCAGGAGGGATCTTTTCAAGAAGGATGGGTTACACTTAAACTGTAAGGGCACCAATATGCTTGCACATGGGACTTGCTAGTGCCAAATTAGTGTTGTGGGGATGGAAACAAAAGCAGTAAGTCAGCATTTGGAGTGACTGAGAAGATGACAGACGTCAAGTCAAGTTAGTCGAACAGGAAGAACAGGCAGGACCAAGCAAATTAGCACGACTCTAGTGGTCTGAAATGTATTTATTTTAATGCAAGAAGGTTAACAGATAAGGCAGAAGAACTTAGAGCCTGGATTGGCACATGGAACTATAATGTTGCAACCACTATAGAAACTTGGTTGATACAAGGACTGGACTGACAGCTCAATGTTCCAGGTGAGATAGAGAGGGATGTAAAAGGGATGGGGGAGTTGCATTACTGATTAAGGAGAATGTCATAGCTGTACTAAGAGAGGACATCTTGGAGGGCTCATCCAGAGAGGCCATATGGGTACAACTCACAAATTGGAAAGGTGCACTCACTATGATGGTGTTACACTATAGATAGCAGTTGGGAGCTAGAGGAACAGATATGTAAGCTGATAATGGAAAAATGCACCAACAACAGGGTTATTCGTAGTGGGTGATTTTAACTTCCCCAACATTGATTGGCAGACATAAAACAGGGACTTGGATGGGGCAGAATTTATTTGGTGCATCCAAGAGAGTTTCTTGAAATAATATGTAGATTGTCCAATGAGGGAAGGGGCCATACTACACCTTGTATTGGGAAATGAGCCTGGCCAAGTGATCGAAGTTTTAGTGGGGGACCATTTTGGGAACAGTGATCATAATTCCATAAGTTTTAAGATAGTTATGGATAAGGATAAGACTGGTCCTTGAGTGAAAATGCTAAATTGGGGGAAGGTTAATTATACCAGTATCAGGCAGGAACTGGAGAAATTAGACTGGGGGCTGCTTTGAGGATAAATCCACGTCTGACATGTGGGAGTCTTTTAAAGGTCAGTTAGTTAGAGTTCAGGACCAACATGTTCACATGACAATGAAAGTAAAGGATGACAAGATTCAGGAACTCTGGATGTCAAGAGATATTGAAAGTTTAGTCAAAAAAAAGGAAAAGGAAGCGTGTGTAAGGTTTAGGAAACTGAAAAATCAGACAATGCTCCTGAGGAGAATAAAGGAAGCAGGAAAATATTTAAACAAGGAATTAGGAGGGCTAAAAGCAGTCATGAAATGTCATTGGCAAGTAGGATGAAGTAGAAACCCAATGAATGTTATACATATATTAGGAGCAAGAGGCGAGCTAGGGAAAGGGTAGATCCACTCAAGGGCAAAGGAACCAATTTGTGTGGAGCCAGAGAAAGTCGGGGTGAGGTCCTTAATGAGTACTTGGCATGAGTGCTCACCAAGGAGGAGGACATGGATGATGGTAAGATTAAGGAAGGGTATGTTGATAGGACACGATGGGATCTGACGCAGGATACTAAGGGAAGCAGGGGAGGAGATTGCTGGGGCTTTGACAGAGTTCTTTGTATCCTCTTTAGCTACAGGCAAGGTCCAGCAGACTGGAGAATAGGTAAAATTGTTCCTTTGTTAAGAAGGGCAACAGGGAAAATCCAAGAAACTATAGGCTGGTGAGCAGTGCATTAGTGGTAGGGAAATTAGTGAAGATTCTTTGGGACAGATTTACTCACATTTGGAAAAAAATGGATTTATTAGGGATACTCCCTAATTAGGCTGCCCCCATTAGTTGAAGGGTCAATAATGACAGTAATATTTCAAACTTGTGCTCTCTCCTGCTTTTTGAAATCCCTGAAGTTCTTCCACTGTCACCAGTTTAAGTTGTTATATTGTTCATTATTAAATTGGGGTGAAGGGACTTCAAATACGAAGATAGATTAGAGAAAGTGGGTTTGCCCTTAGAAAAGGACAAACCCACTTCGGGCCAAAGGGCCTATACTGTGCTGTGCTGTTCTAGAAGAGAAGGGTGAGAGAAACATTAAAATAAAATAAAGAACTGCAGATGGTGGAAATCAGAAACAAGAACAGAAATTGTTGGAGAAGCTTAGCATATCAGGCAATATCTGTAGGGAGTGAGGCTCCTTGTAGAAGCTGGCAACATCAGAATAGATGTGACAGAGACAGAAAAACTGGGAGAATGGAATAGGGTTGTTACAGGAAGCAAGGCGTCCTCAAATGGAAATGTCCACCTTCTTCCTCAACCAAGGATTCCCCATCGCTGTGGTCGACAGGGCCCTCAGTAATGTCTGACCTATCTTCAGCCCGCTCTTCGCTCCCACGACAACGAGGGGGTCCCCCGGTGGTCCTCACTTACCACCTCACCCGCATCCACATCCACATCCACATCCAAGGGATCATTTCTGCCACTTCCAACAAGATGCCACCACCTGACACACATTCCCTTTCCCTCTTTTATCAGCATTCCGCAGGGACTATTCCATCCGGGACAGCCTGGTCCACTCCTCCTCCACTCTCAACACTTCCCCACACCCCCATGGCACCTTCCCATGCAATTGCAGATGGTGTAACACTTGACTGTTTACACCCCTCCTCAGTATCCAAGGCCTCATGACACACCTTCCAGGAGAAGTACACTTCACCTGCACTTTAGTTAATCTAGTCTACTGCATTTGCTGCTCACAACATGATCTCCTCTACACTGGGGAGACAAAATGCAAACTGGGCAAAAGCTTTGCAGAACACCTACGTTCTGTCCATAAAAAAGACCCCGAACTTCCAGTTGCCTGCGACTTCGACACACTACCATGTTCCTCAGGCTTGCTGCAATGGTCCAGTAAAGCTCAGTGCAAGCTGGAAGAACTGCACCTCATTTTCCACTTGGGAACTCTGCAGCCTTCAGGTCTCAATATCAAGTTCAATAATTTTAGGGCCTTAGCACCCTCTCCCTTGTCCCTAAGCAACCCCACACACCAGACCTTGTCATCACATGGACTGTTACCACAAGCAACCCATTGTCAGCTAATCACTCTCATTCCTTTGTCTGCCCAATTGCTTCTCTCTCTCTGGGCTCCATCTCCACCTAACCAATTACTCCTCCCCCATTTCCCCACCTCTCCATCGTAAATACTATCTTTCTCCTAGCTACAATCAGGTTCTGACCTGATCACTGGACCCAAAACGCTAACTCCGTTTTCTCCCCACAGATGCTCCCAGAACGGCTGAATTTTTCCAATTTCTACAGGAAATACTTTCACATAAGACAGGAGTTCACAATACTGGGGACAATCATGAATTCAGGATTGATTAATATAAAGAAGACAGAATAAGGATTAACTCATTTTTTCAGGTTGTAAAGATGTATCTAGTGCAGTTCCATAAGGATCAGTCTGAGGAAATGATGGAAACAGTGAGGTCTTACACTTTGATTGGAAAAGATTTAGAAAAAAAAGAGCTTTAAGTGGAGAGAGATTCCAAAAAAAAAAGTACAGCCCAGAAGGATCTGTGCATAAAACACAAAACGTTAAACATGTGGGTGCAACAATTAATTCAGGCAACCTGAATTTTGGCCTTTATTGCCAGAGGTTTGGAGTTTAAAAATAGGAAGTCTTGTTACACTGTTGGTGAGGCAGTACCTGGAATTGTGTGTTCAGTTTTGGACCAAAACAGAAATTGCTCGAAAAATTCAACATGTCTATGCAGAGAAAGCAAAGTCAATGTTTCGGGTCCAGTGACTCTTAGATCTCCAGCAACCATAGTTCTTTGTTTTATTTTAGTGTTTAATGTACTTCCACATCTCTTTCAAGTATTCCCACCTTGAAGAAGTTCCGTGCATCTCTACGGCAAGATTTCTGTTCTAACCTTTCTTCTTGTTCTCCATCTTTACTTTTGTTTTCTCTCCTTGTATGTGAAGCCTATTATCAAATTATATGGGCTCCATTCAGCGCAGCTCACCCATTCGTTCCTACTCTTACTTCAACATTTATTCAGCTTTTCTTTTGTCTAGGCCTGCTATCCATCATCACCTTGTTTACCCATCCCTTTCATAGCTCTCTCTCTCTCTGGGCTATATCTCCACCTGTGAGCTCACATCCAAACAACTCCACCCACACCATTCACTCCCCACACCCTGCAAGCTTTGTCTTCAGCATGAATATCATCTTTTTCTACTTGCTAACTGTTCTGATGAAGAGTCATCAGATACAAAACGTTAACTCTGCTTTCTTCCCACAAATGCTACCAGCCCTGCTGAGTTTCTCCAGCAATTTCGGTTTTTTATTTCACTTAACTGACTCTTGGAAAGGAGGTGTTACAATGAAAGATTGAACAGGCTATGTTCACTGGGGTTTAGAAGAATGAGAGGTGATCTTATCGAGACATGTAAGATCCTAAAGGGGCTGGATAGAGTGGATCCTGAAAACTGCTTTCTGTAGCGGGAACAGACTAGAATTTAGGGACAAAGTTAAGAAGTTCTAAATATGAAGTGAGAGAGATTTGACAGGACAATGTAATTAAGAAACTCAAGAGGGCAACAGAGCCACAATTCAAAATAATCAAAGAAAGCTGACAAGGCTTGTTTATTTTCTTGGAGCCAAGTTCTCATGCTGATGTCATTTGTAAGTTTCTTTCAAAAGGTAGGTTATTAGAAGGAATAGGCAGTGAATATAGAGATCAACATATGAGAGCCGAGCATAGGTACTGGTTCACGTAGTGTGATGTAGTCTCCTTAAAGACCCTATACTATTCTGGGTCACGTGTCTGCACTCTAACACCTAAAGCAGGAGACAAATTAGGAAAATAAACTAGTCACAACAGCTAGCACAGACATTTATTCCTGTATTCAACATCAGCCTAAATCTAAAAACAAAAATAGAAATTTGTGGAGGGAAAGCAGAGTTAATGTGTTCTGAAGGGGGCTGACTGGATCCGAAATGTTCACTCTGCTTTCTCTCCACAGATTTCTATTTTTGCCAGATCTGCTGAGTTTTTTCCCAAGCAATTTCCATTTCTGATTAACAGCATCTGTAGTTTGTTGGTTTTCCAGCCTAAAAGAGCTGAGAGACCCCAGATGGTTTGTATACAGTTTTTGAAGAAAATGCAGTCAGTGTTAAGCAAAGAAAGCAATGAAGCTGATCAGAAAGCAATTCTGGAACAGCTAAGTGTTAATGACTGACTTCCCCAAAGCTTTCTGTCAAAGGTGTTTGACAGTTCCAAAGATACACGGTCAGGTATCAGCGTATCAGAAACCACTAACCTATCCATGATTAAACCATGAGGAATATATACTCTCTCCAGATCATTTGAGTAATGCTTTGGGATGCAAAACAGATCGAGGTCATAGCCTTGTTCATCATCAGTGATCTGCAAAATACAATCATGCAAAATTATTTCATTCTTCTTCTGAACACATTCATTGGATTTACATTAAAAACTTTAAATTCTTCTGAAGCAGTTTGGTGGTAGAGATCAGCACTTGAAGTTTCTACGTATTAGCTTTAGGAGCTGAACAGATTCCGCCAATCCAGCATCACTGGCTGGAGTTAGGACTTCTTTTAAAAATTCAATCATCACAGGATGAGGCCAGTATTTATTGCCTATCCTTAAGTGTCCAGGGGGCAGTTAAGAGTCAAACACATTGGCCTACATGTGACTGCAGACCAACAGCAGACGAGGTAAGGATGGCAGTTTCCTTCTCTAAAAGACATTAGCGAACCAGATGGGATTTCCACCAATCGGCAATGGATTCATGGTTACCATTAAACTCTTCATTCCAGATTTTTATTGAATTCAAATTCCACCAGCTTTGGTGGTCTTCAGAACCGGGTCCCCAGAACAAGACGTGGGCCTCTGGATTAACATTGCCTCCTCTAATGGCTTCTGCCCAATCTAACAACACTGGCTTGAGAGACAAACGGACTTTTTCCCGATTCAGTGCCATAGATTCAAGAGAACCGAAATGAATTTTTAAAAAATATTACCTGGGGTATGTGGGCTACAGGGGCTGGGGTAGCATTTGCTGCCCAGCTGTAATTGCCCTTGATGGTGGTGGGCCACTCTCGATCGGATGCTGTCCGTGTAGGTAGACCTACATCGCTGCTAAGGAAGGGGTTCCAGCATCACTGAAGAAAGGTCACATACTCCAAGTCAGAATGGCATGGAAAATAGGAGAGTTGGGCCTTTCAGCCTATCAAGCCCACTCCACCATTCAACATGATCTGCTGAAGCCAGAGCATGCTAAATCTGTGAAACTTGACCACCACAACCCTCTGTGGCAGTGAAGTCATTGAGTGTCTTGAAGACAGATACATATAGGGTTGCGGCAGCATCTGTGAAGAAAAAAACATCAGAGTTAACGTTTCAGGTCCGGTAACCCTTCCTCAGACCCGAGAGTTAACTCTGATATTTTCTTCACAGTTGCTGCCAGACCTGCTGAGTTTTTCCAGCAACTTTGTTTTTGTTCCTGATTTACAGCATCCGCAGTCCTTTCAGTTTTTAGATAGGGGTGTTCTTGATTAGTAAAGGAATCAAAGGTTACAGGGTGAAGGCAGCAGAATGGGGTTGAGAAACATATCAGCCATGACTGAATGGCTCAATAGGCTAATGGCCTAATTCTACACCTACATCTTATGATTGTGACTTATCCTTTATCTCAACACCATGTTCCTGCTTTCTTCCAAGGAACTTTAACACCTTCAGCTTCTAGAAATCTATTTCTTTCTTGAATATATTCAGTGACCTCACCTCATCTCCACAACCATCTGCGGTAGGAAATTCCATAGATTCACCACCCCGAATGACAAAATCCCTCATGTCAGTCAGAAATGGCCTACTGCGTATTCCTGAGACTGTGACCCCTTATTCGGGAGACGCCAGGCACAAGAATCATCATTCCTGCATCCAATCCATCCCACCTCATCACTTTTTTACTCCCCCACTTGTGGGACATAGGCAATAAATACTGGCCCAGCCAGTGATGCCCATCTCTAGTAGCCCTTGAAATGTTGGTGGTGAGCTACCTTCGAACCACTATAGTTCATGTTCCGCAAGTGGACCCACAATGCCCTTAGGAAGGGAGTTCCAGGATTTTAACCCAGGGACACTAAAGGAACAGTGATATATTTTCAAGTTTCTTTTTATTCATTCACAGAATGAGCACATCGCTGACCAGGCCAGCATTTATTGCCTATCCCTAATTGCCCAGAGGACAGTTCAGAGTCAACCACATTGCTACGGGTCTGGAGTCACATGTAGGCCAGACGAGGTAAGGATGGCAGTTTCCTTCCCTAAAACACATTTGCAAAACAGATGGTTTGCAAAATCGACAATGGTTCCATGGTCATCATTAGACTCTTGATTCCAGACTTTTATTGAATTCAAATCCCACCATGTGCTGTAGCAGGATTCAAATCCAGGTCCCAAGAAAACTACCTGGGTCTCTGGATCAGCTGTCGAGAATAATACCACTAGGCCACTGCCTACATCAATGAATGGTCATAGGCTTGGAGGGGAACCTGCAGGTAGGGGTATTCCCACGTGTTTGCTGCCCTTGTCTTTCTAGATGGCAATTGTCACAGATTTGGAAGGTGCTCTCTAAAGATCTTTGGTGAATTTCTGCAGAGCATCTTGTAAAGGGAAGGTGATGGCTTAGTGGCTTTATCGTTAGACTGTTAAGTCTTACCTGGTCTGGCCTACATGTGACTCCATACCCACAGCAATGTGGTTGACTCTTAACTGCCTCTTGGTAAGTAAGGATGAGCAATAAATGCTGGCTTAGCCAGCGATGCCCACTTACTGTGAACAAATAAAACAAAAGGTACCACGCTGTTACTACTGAGCATTGGTGGTGGGGGGGGTCTGAAAATTTTTGGATCTGGTGCCCATCAAGTGGGCTGCTTTGTCCTGGATGATGTCAAGGTTCTTGATGTTGTTGGATCCGCACTCATCCAGGGAAGTGGGGAGTATTCCATTTTATTCCTGACTTGTGCCTTGTAGGTGGTGGACAGGCTTTGCGGAGTCAGG
The DNA here is from genome assembly GCF_021869965.1 of Rhincodon typus. Classification (NCBI taxonomy): domain Eukaryota; kingdom Metazoa; phylum Chordata; class Chondrichthyes; order Orectolobiformes; family Rhincodontidae; genus Rhincodon; species Rhincodon typus. Next base: position 382,367 of record NC_063345.1, on the reverse strand, counting down.
AGGTGAATTACTCACTGCAGTATTCCTAGCCTCTGACCTGGTCTTGTAGACATTGTGTTTATGTGGCGAGTCCTGTTCAGGTTCTGATGACACCTAATTCCAGAGAATGATTTTTAAACATGGTCGAATACACACTGTCATTTACTGTGGGGTCCAGTGCCAGCCAAGTTCAAGACCCTGTGTGCACTGCCTGAGCTAACGGTTCGAGTATACAAACTTTAGACTGCGCTAGCATGCAAAGCTAGCGGTCAAGAGAATTTTTAAAAGTAAGGATTAAAGGTAATCTATCCAAATAAAGACACTAGTTACAACAAAGTGAATGAATTGACAGTACATGTAGAAGTAAATGGGCTGGATCCAATTGCCAGAATGGAAAAAGGCAACAGGATGAGCAAGATTGGGAACTGAATACTCCAACAGTATTTGACATTTAGAAAGGCCAGGTTTGATCAGGGATAATCAGCAATGGCTTTGTTACAGGGTGGTCATGCCTAAAAAATTTGACTGAATTTTGAGGCGATCAGTCATGTAGATGAGGGCAGTGCAGCTGAATTAGTTTATACGGATTTAAGCAAGGCCTTTGTCAAGGTCCCACATGGGAGACTGATAAAGAACGTAAAACCATATTGGATCCAAGGTGATTTGACAAGTTGGATCCATGATTGGCTTAGTGATAGGAGACAGAGGGTGGTGGTAGTAGGCTGTTTGGGTGGCTGGAGGCCACTGTTCAACGGTGTGCCACAGGGATATCTCCCTTATTGTGAGAAATATAAAAAATTCAGAGGAGAATGTTGGCGAGGCAGAGGAGATGATCAGCAAGTTTGTGGATTACATGGAGATTGTTAGGTGGCTGACATTGAGGAATAAGGTCTTAAATTACAGGAGGATATAGATGGATTGGTCAAATGGACAGATTAGTGGTAAGGGTCAAGACAAGGATGTACTCAACAAATGGTACAACACTAGGAAGCTCATGGGGAGCTTGTCCACAGATCCTTGAAGGTGGCAGGACAGTTAACAGAATAGTTAAGCATAGGAGAATACTTGCCTTTATCTGTCGTGACATAGATTATAAGGGCAGGGAGGTTAGGTTGGAGCTGAATAAAACTTTGGTTAGGCCCCAGCTGAAGTCATGTGTGCAGTTCTGGTCCCCACACTATAGGAAGAATGTGACTGCACTAGAGGGGGTGCAGAGGACATAGCCTCTGATGGAGCAGATTAGCTAATGAAGAGAGGCTGGATAAGCTCGGGTTGTTTTCTTTAGAGCAGAGAAGGTTGAACCTGATAGAGGTGTATAAGATTATGAAGTGCATGGACAGGCTGGATAGGAAGGAGCTGTTCCCCTTAGTCAAAGGGTCAATAACTAGGGGGTATAATTTTAAAGTGAAAGGCAGGAGGTTTAGACAGGGTATGAGGAAACTTTTTTTTCCACTCACAGGGCAGAGGAGGTCCGGAATGCACTGCCTGGGAGAGCAGTTGAAGCAGGAAACTTCACAACCTCTGGACAGTACTTGAATGAGCATTTGAAATGTCACAACCTTCAAGGCTATCGGCCTAGTGCTGGAAATTAGGACGAGTGTAGATTTAGAGGTTTTTTTTTGGTCAATTAGCCAAATGGCCCCATTTGTACGATATAATTCTATAACAGGCAAAAAGGAATAGGTAGTTGGATAATGCTGTTAATAAAGGATCAGATAAGGAGATAAGCAACAGCGAGAGTCTTTGATAAAACATCAAGGTATAGAATCTTTCATGGAGCCATAATACAGCAAGGGGCAGCAAACATTCGCAGTACTTTGTAGACAAACAATGATGGTTATGTAGAGCACAATAGAAATCAGGTAATGAGGCCTGCATATAACATCAGTCATACAATAATCACATGGACTGGGTATATCTAATAAGCATTACAATCATAGAGTGAATTCCTGGAATCCATTCTAGATGGCTTTCTAGAACATTATGTTGAGGAAAAACCTAGACCACAGGTTATTTGAGATCTATCACAGACTGAGAATGAGATAATTAATGTAGTAAAAACATAGAAAATACAAAAAAAAAGGCCTTTTGCTCCTTTAAGTCTAGTTCACCCAGAGGCTAGTGAGTCAGTGGTATTCACTACTGCAGAAAGCAGCCAAGGCCAAAACACTGTATGGTTTCAAGAAGGAGTTGTATATAGCACTTGGGAGGAAAGGGATCAAAAACTTGGAGGGAGAAGAGCAGGAACAGGCTATTGAGTTACATATCAGCCATGACCATAAAGAATGGATGGCAGGATCAAAGGGTTGAATGGCCTACTCCCATGCCTACTGGGGTGGCACAGGGGCTCAGTGATTAGCACTGCTGCCTCTCAGTACCCAGGACGTGGGTTCGATTCCACCCTCGGGTGACTGTCTGTGTAGAGTTTCCACATTTTCCTGTGTCTGCGTTGGTTTCCTCCAGGTGCTCCGGTTTCCTCCCACAGTCCACAAGCAGACAAGGGTGGATTGGCTATGCTAAATTGTCCCACAGTGTCCAGGGATGTGCAGGTTAGGACGGATTGGCCATGCTAAATTGTCCCATAGTGTCCAGGGATGTGCAGGCTTAGGTGAGTTAGCTATGGGAAGTGCAGGGTTACAGGGATAGGGGTAGGGGAGTGGGTCTGGGTGGGATGCTGTTTTGGACTTAATTGTTTTTTTTGCAACAGAAAATTCCAAAGGCTCCCCACTCTCTAAATGAATAGATTTCTGATCTCAGTCCTAAATGGCCTACCCTGGTATCCTTAGACTGTGACCTCTGGTTCTGGACTCCTCATAATCAGAGCTGTCCTGCTTTATCCTGTCTAGTCCTGTTGTAATTTTATAGATATTTATATGAGATCCCTCCTCATTCTTCGAAACTCCTGAGAATATAATCTTAACCGATCCAGTCTCTCCTCTTATGCCCATCCTCCCCACCTAGGAATTAGTCTGGTAAACCTTCACTGCACTCCCTCCATCGCCAGAACATCTTTCTTCAGTTAGGGAGATCAAAACTGCACACAATACTCCAGGTGTGGTCTCACTAGCGTCCTGTACAATTGCAGCAAGACATCCCTGTCCCTGTACTCTAATCCTCTCACTATGAAGGCCAACAAACCTTTTACCTTCTTCAGTGCCTGCTGCAATTGATTGTTTATCTTCAGCGACTGGTGTCCAAACACATTCATGTCTCATTGAAAAGTGATAGATTCAATGAACAGACCATAATCTGCCTTCTGGTTTTTGTTGCCAAAGTAGCTAATGTCACATTATACTCTATCTTCCATACATGTGCCCACTCACGCAACTTATCCAAATCACACTGAAGGATCTCTGCTTCTTTCTCATAGTTCAATCTCCTGTCCAGCTCTGTGCTGTCAGCAAACGTGAAGAACTTACACTAAGATCTCTCAGCTAATTGTGAATAGCTGGGTTCAAGCAACGATCTGTTTGCCGGCCAGTTCTCAAGCAATGACAGTACTCTATGACTCTAACCTGCAACCCTTAAATTTTACATATGTGGGACGTTATTGGTGTGAAGCTACACTAAGATGTGTGGCAGCAGTTAGGTAATAGCTCTTAATATTAATTTATTGTTGTAAACAATCTACATTCCACTGAGGGACCAAAACACAGCAGAAAAGATAATACAATAATGACTAATAAGAGGAGTTCACTCCTGACTTGTGCCTTGTAGATGGTGGACAGGCTTTGTGGCGTCAGGAAGTGAGTTACTCACCACAGTATTCCTAGCTTCTGACCTGCTCTTGTAGTCATTGTGTCTATGTGGTGAGTCCAGCTGAGTTTCAGGTCAATGATAACCCCCAGGATGAATAGGGGACAGTGATGGTAACACTGTCGAAAGCCAAGGGGCAGTGGTTAGATTGTCTCTTATTGGTGATAGTCATGCCCTGGCATTTGTGTGGCACGAATGTTACTTGCCACTTGTCAGTCCAAGCCTGGATATTGTCCAGATCTTGTTGCATTTGAACACGGGCTGCTTCAGTATCTGAAGAGTCACAAGTGGTGCTGAACATTGTGCAATCATCAGCAAACATCACCACATCCCTTCATTATGATGGAAGAAAGGTCATTGATGAAGCAGCTGAGATGGTTGGGGCGAGGACACCACCCTGAGGAACTCCTGCTGAGATGTCCTGGAGCTGAGATGATTGACCTCCAAAAACCACGACCATCTTCCTATGTGTCAGGTATGACTCCAACCAATGGAGAGTTTGCCCCGATACCCATTGATTCCAATTTTGCTAGGGCTCCTTGATGCCACACTCAGTTGAACGGAGCCTTGATGTCAAGGACTGTCACTGTCACTCTCACCTCACCTCTGGAATTCAGCTCTTTTGTCCATGTTTGAACCAAGGCTGTAATGAGGTCAGGAGCTGAGTGACCCTGGCGGAACCCAAACTGGGTGTCACTGAGCAGGTGCTGCTTGATAGCACTGTTACTGACACCTTCCATCACTTTACTGATGATTGAAAGGAGACTGATGGGGCGGTAATTGGCCGGGTTGGATTTGTCCTTCTTTTTGTTTACAGGATATACTTGGGTAATTTTCCACATTGTCAAACATAGTGAATGGCCTCTTTGTGTGAAGTAATGTTTTACAGTTTTAAATAGCAGCATTTTAAGGATTCAACAAAGGAAGGACAAGGCACTGATAAGGAAGGATAATAAATTATGAAAGTAACTAGCGAAAGTAAACTAAATTTTATAGATAAGTATAAAGGAGAAGATGAGCAAAGTCAAATGCTGGTCCAGTAGAGAGAAGAGAATCTATAAACAAGGAAGAAGAAAATAGCAGAGAAATTAAACCAACATAACGTGCCACTTCCATTGAGGATACACAAGGAAACCTCCCAGATTTACAGGAGAACCAGGGGACTAATGAGAATGTGGAACTGAAAGAAATTAATAATAGTTTAATAAAGAACTGATAAAATTAAAAAGTGATTGAATTTTGATAAAACCCCTGGAACTGTTACTGTACATCTCCAGTTGATGAAACTGGATGAACTCCAGTGGCAGAGTTCCTAGATGCTTTGGTGCTAAAGTGGTTGGAGAGGCTTTAAACTAAAACGAGAGACAGAGATGGGAACCAATGCAAGGAGTCAGAGTAAGGGGAATCAAGGACAATGACAAAAGACGGAGAAGGAATAAGAAAAGTGATAGGCAAAGAAATCAAAGACCAGGATCAAACAGTAAAACAGCGAGAAGAAATGAACAGGACAGAAAATGCTAAAAAGACAAGCCCTGAGGTTCTGTGCCTAAATGCATAGAGCTTTCAAAGCAAAATGGATAAATTACTGTGATTAACTTGGTCTTAATTTCACATTTTTTTTTATTATGTATGACTTCTGTAACTGATGTAGGCACTGTGATGGGGAAACTTATAAAACTTTTCACTGTATTTTTCATGTAAAAGTACACATGACAATAAATTTCTATTCTAAGTAAATCATGGAAATAGATGCAAGGTGACCAGGGACGGGAATTCAATATCCAAGAGTATTCAATATTTATGAAGGACAGGCAAAAAGGAAAAGATGATGGACTTGCACTGCTGTTTAAAGAGGAAATTATCACAATAGTGAAGTAGAACTTGTTCTTTGTAGAATTGAGAAATGTCAAGGGTCAAAAAATAAAAACCAGTCGGGATATATACAGACACCCAAACTGTAGGGGAGATGTTGGAAATGGCATTAAACAGAAAATTAGAGATGCATGATTAAGTGAATGTCTGTAATTATGGGTGACATAATTTGCATACAGATTGAGAAAATCAAATTAGTAACAACACTGCAGAGGAGAAATTCCTTGAACATATATGGGATGGTTTTCTCGAATGATACACTAAGGAACATACTAGAAAACAGGCCATCCAAGACTAAGTATTGTGTAATGAGAAAAGCATTCTAGTTGTGTGTCACCCATACCTCTGGACCAGGGGACCCAGGTTCAAGTCCCACCTGCTCCAGAGGTATGTTACAATATCTCCGAACAAGTTGATTAGAAAATGTTTTGAGAGTGAGCAACCGCCACAGATTGAAAATTCTCCACACAGGAGCTGCTAAAATTCCTTGCACTGTCATAAATTTCCAGTCTGCAACTCTAGTCTGAGGATCCGTGTGTCACTGGTAGGAGTAGTCGAGAGGGCTCCCAACAGTAGCTATCTGGTAGGACAGGGAATAAATCAGGAGGTATGGAGGCAGTACATTAATCATGGGTGACTATTCTTCACATAGAAAGAGCAGTCAGATTGGCAGAAGAAAACATGAGGAAGAATTGAATGAGTGCATTCAGAAAACTTTCCTAGAACAACATGTTGTGGATCGAACCAAGGATTCCAAAATTAATAAGTATTTAAAGGGTAAAAACAGGACAGAAAATAAATGCAATAACTATCACAACAGAAAAACTGCTAGGGAAACTAATGGGGCTAAATATCAGTTCAGCCTCTGGACCTAGGATGTTAAAGAAAGTAGCTACTAGGATGCACTGGCAGTAATTTCATGCTTTTCCAGTATGCCTGTTACCTCCGAGACAGATCACAATAGGAAGACACAACACAACCAGACTCACTAATCACCCTACCATACATGAAGGACATTTCAGAGATGACCACAAGACTACTCAGACCCCTAGGTATCAGAGTAGCCCACAAACCAACAACCACCCTACAACAGCTACTGACGAACATAAAGGATCCCATACCCAAAACCAGCAAAACCGGGGTAACATACAAAATACCATGCAAGGACTGTGAGAAACATTACAAAGGCCAAACCGGAAGAAAACTGATAATACAGATACACGAACACCAACAAGCCACCAAGAGACACGACCAATTCTCACTCGTCTCACTACACACGGACAACGAGGGACACAAATTTGACTGGGACAACGCATCGATAATCGCACAAGCCAAACAGAGACGTGCCAAGGAATTCCTGGAGGCCTGGTATTCCAACCGGAACTTCATCAAAACATACATTGAATTAGACCCTGTGTACAAACCACTGAAAAACAGAACTGGAAGTATACCAACCACCCCAGCAAACCGAGGCATATAAATAACAAGCGGGACAGAACACTGACACTTCACTAGACGCACACAGACGATGTTACCTAGCAGGGTGACGAAACGTCTGCAACCAAACCCACCGGCTCGGCGAGCATGGCTACAACCTCATCCACAACCCGAGCTACAAATCTTCTCATAAACTATTGTATTGTTAAAATAAAATCCGCAAAATTCAGTGCTCATGCTTCAGCAAAAAACCATCTGCCATGTATTTGCCCACACTCAACTTGTCTAAATTACCTGACTTCTGATTGTAAAGGGCCTACATTTATTTTTAATCTTCATATCTTCACATATTTACAGATGCTTTTACAGTCAGTTTTTATGTTCACCACAAGTTTGCTGTCTGACTTTTTCTCATTTTAAGTCAACCTTTTGTCCTCTTTTGCTAAGTTCTAATATTTGATTGGCACCACACAGACAAACACTCACTTCCTCCACCACCAACATTGAGTACACACTGCTGCTACTATCTACAAGATGCACTGCAGGAATTCAAAGTTCCTCACACAAAACCTACCAACCAAAGCCATGACCACCACCACCTATAAGGATAAGGGCAGCATATATATCGGAACACGGCCTTCTGCAAGTTCCCTTCCAAGCCACTCACCATTCTGACTTGCAAATATATCACCTTTCCTTCAGTGTCACAGGGACAAAATCCTGGAATTCCTCAGTAAGGGAATTGTTGGGGTCAACCTAGAGTATAGACTGCAGCGGTTCAAGAAAGCAGCTCACCACCACCTTCTCAAGTGCAACGAGGGACAGGAATAAATGCAGCCCAGCCAGTGTTACCCACATCCCGCAAACGAATAAAATGTACAGAGAAAGTTCAGCCAACTGATCCTCGAAACTACGTGCATGCAAGGAGGACATGGGGTTTAAGGGGTGGGGGTGGTTGTTGTTTATCATGTGAAAAACGGTTGAACAGGCATGTCCTGTATCTGAGAGGTGATTTAATATAATACCACAGGTTTTCACAGGTTAGATGCTGAAAGTCTGGCTCTCCTTGTGGGTGGGACTAGAACTGAGGGTCACAGTTTAAAAATAAGAGGTCTCCCATTTCAAACAGAGGTGAAGACGAATTATTTCCCTGAAAGGCACAAACAGCTGTGGAGCTGGTCATTAATCTTACAGCAGAGCATGATTGACTCTTGACAACCAAGGGTGGAGTTGAGACAACCATCAGATCAGTCAGGAGCTTATTGTATAATAGAACAGGCCAACAGACTCCGAGTCATACAGCACGCAAAAGACCCTTTGGCCCATCAAGTCTGCACTGACGTAACTACCACTAAAGCACGCTCATCCCAATTTTTTGAACTCGTCCCATATCCTAGGATGTTATGATATTTCAAGTGCTCATCCAAATTTTTTTTAATGTTTGTTTCCGGCCTCCACTACTTTGCCAGGCAGTGCGTTCCAGATTCCTACTACACCGAGTGAAATTCTTTTCCCACCAAACTCCCTCCGAATCTCCTGCTCCTTACAAAGGACATAGAACAGTACAGGCCCTTCGGCCCACAATGTTGTGCAGAACTTTTACCCTAATCCTAAGGTCTATCTAACCTCCACCCCTACCTTACACTATCATCCATATGCCTATCTAATAGCCGCTTAAATGCCCCGAATGAGGCCGACTCCACTACCCTCTCCGGCAATGCATTCCACGCCCTGACCACTCTCTGAGCAAAGAACCTACCTCTGACGTCTCCCTTATATCTACCTTTAAAACTATGCCCCCTTGTAATAGTTACCTCCACCCTAGGAAAAAGTCTCTGGCTTTCTACGCTATCTATACCTCTGATCATTTTGTACACCTCTATCAAGTCACCTCTCTTCCTTCGTCGTTCTAAAGAGAAAAGCCCTAGCTCTCTCAACCTTTCCTCGTAAGACCTTCCCTTCGTTCCAGGCAACATCCTGGTAAATCTCCTCTGCACCTTTTCCAACGCTTCCACATCTTTCCTGTAATGAGGCGACCTGAACTGGACACAATACTCCAGATGTGGCTGAACCAGGCTTTTGTATAGCTGGAGCATAACTTCACGGCTCTTGAACTCAATCCCTCCATTAATGAAAGCTAACACACCATACGCCTTCTTAACAACTCTATCCACCTGGGTGGCAGCTCTCAGGGAACTGTGAACATGAACCCCAAGATCCCTCTGCTCCTCCACACTGCCAAGAATCTTTCCATTAACCCTGTATTCTGCTTTCAAGTTTGTCCTTCCAAAATGAATCACCTCACACTTTTCAGGGTTAAACTCCATCTGCCACTTCTCAGCCCAGCTCTGCATCCTATCAACGTCCCTTTGTAACCTAGAACAGCCCTCCGCACTATGCACAACTCGACCCACCTTCGTATCGTCTGTGAACTTACTAATCCACCCTTCCACTCCTACATCCAACTCATTTACAAAATCACAAATAGAAGAGGACCCAGAGCAGATCCTTGTGGTACACCACTCGTAACTGAGCACCATGTTGAATATTTTCCGTCCACTTTGTATTCCAAGGGTCAACAAGTTCTGAATCCAATCTGCCACATTTCCCCCTATCCATTGCCTCCTTACCTTCTGCATGAGTCTACCATGGGGAACCTTATCAAACGCCTTACTTAAATCCATGTATACCACATCCACTGCTCCACCTTCATCCACGTGTTTGGTCACCTCTTCAAAGAATTCAATAAGGTTTGTGAGGCATGATCTATTCCTCACAAATCCATGCTGACTATCACGAATCAAACTGTGCCTATCCAAGTGACAATAACTCCTATCTCTCAGAGCCCCTTCCAATAATTTGCCCACCACTGACATAAGACTAACTGGCCTGTAATTTCCAGGGTTATCGCTATTCCCTTTTTTGAACAAGGCAATGACATTTGCCTCTTTCCAATCTTCCGGCACTATACCCGTGGACAGTGAAGACGAAAAGATCATCGCCAAAGGCCCTGCGACCTCTTCGCTCGCTTCCCATAGAATCCTTAGATAAATCCCATCATGCCCGGGGGACTTATCTATCTTCAACTTCCTCGTACAGCTTCCTTACTAACATCAACCTCCTCTAGCCTACCAGCCTGTTTCACACGGTCCTCCTCTACAACTAGGTACCACTCAGTTGTGAATACTGAAGAAAAGTATTCATCAAGGACCTCTCCTATCTCTTTAGGCTCCGTGCACAAATTCCCTTTACAATCCTTGATTGGCCCTACCCTTTCTCTGGTCATTCTCTTATTCCTCACGTACTTGTAAAAAGCCTTGGAGTTTTCCTTGATCCTGTCTGCCAAGGTTCTCTCATGCCCCCTTATAGCTCTCCTAAGCCCTTTCTTCAGCTCCTTCCTGGCTAACTTGTATCCCGCTTGAGCCTTTTCCAATCTTTGTTTCCTAAACCTTACATAAGCATCCTTCTTCCTCTGAACCAGTCATTCGACCTCTCTCGAGAACTAAGGCTCCCTCGCTCGACTGCATCTTCCCTGCCTGCTAAGGACAAATATATCGAGCACACGCAGTATGCATTCCTTAAACGATCTCCACATTTCTATTGCGCTTTTCCCTGACAGCATCTGTTTCCATTTTATGTTACCTATTTCTTGCCTAACAGAATTATAATTACCCTTCCCCCCAATTATAAACCTTACCCTGCTGTATGGACCGATTCTTTTCCATGACTATTGTAAAAGTAACAGAGTTATGATCGCTACCGTCAAAATGCTCTCCTACCAACAGGTCTAACACTTGGCCTGGTTCATTGCCAAACACCAAATCCAAAGTGGCCTCTCCTCTTGTTGGTCCATTTACATACTGTGTCAGGAATCCTTCCTGAACGCACTGGACAAAATCCGCTCCATCTAAACTATTACAACTAAAAAGTTTCCAATCAATATCTGGAAAGTTGAAGTCACCCATGACTACAACCCTGTGACTTCTGCATCTTCCCAGTATCTGCCTTCCAATCCGCTCCTCCACTTCTCTGCAACTATTAGGGGGTCTGTAAAAAACCCCCAAAGTGACTGCTCCTTTCTTGTTCCTGACCTCAACCCAAACTGACTCTGCAGACATATAATTACCATAAAACTATGCTCTCACATGATTGATCCTTAAAACAAGGGGAACAGCTGCCCTCTAACCACCTGGTCCATACCCCTCATAACCTTATACATCTCAATCAACCCCCCCCACCTCAGCCTTCTCTGCTCCAAAGAAAACAATCTGAGCCAATCTAGTGTCTCCTTATAGCTCAATTTCTCCATCCCAGGTAACATCCTGGTGAACCTCCTCTGTACCCCCTCTAGTGCTATCACATCCTTCCTGTAGTGAGGTGACCAGAACTGTACTCCAGCTGCAGCCTGAATAACACACTGTACAACTCCAGCATTTACCTCCTTGCTCCTGATACCATTTCTATTGAAAACAAGTGTCCCATGTGCCTCTTTAACAATCTTATTCACGTGCTCTGCCAACTTCAGGGATTTGTGAATAATTACCCCAAGATTCCTGCGTTCCTCTGAGCTACTCAGTGTCCTGCCATTCATTAAAATACTCCCTCAGCTTGTTTCTTCTTCCAGAGTGCATCACCTTGGGTTAAATACCATGTGCTACTGGCCTACCCACCTGAACAACCCTTCCATAGTTTCCTGTAACCAACAACCTTCTCCTCTGGTATTCATCACTCTACCAATCTTACCATTGTCTGCAAATTACATAGAACATAACAGCGCAGTACAGGCCCTTCAGCCCTCGATATTGCGCCGACCTGTGAAACCAATCTGAAGCCCATCTAACCTAAACTATTCCATTATCATCCATATGTTTATCCAATGACCATTTAAATGCCCTTAAAGTGGGCGAGTCTACTATTTTTGCAGGCAGGGCATTCCACGCCCTTCCTACTCTCTGAGTAAAGAACCTACCTCTGACATCTGTCCTATATCTATCACCCCTCAATTTAAAGCTATGTCCCCTCGTGCTAGCCAGCACCATCCGAGGAAAAAGGCTCCCTCAGTCCACCCTATCTAATCCTCTGATCATCTTGTATGTCTCTATCAAGTCACCTCTTAACCTTCTTCTCTCTAACGGAAACAGCCTCAAGACCCTCAGCCTTTCCTCATAAGACCTTCCCTCCTTACCAGGCAACATCCTGGTAAATCTCCTCTGCACCCTTTCCAATGCTTCCACATCCTTCCTATAATGCGGTGACCAGAACTGTACGCAATACTCCAAGTGCGGCCGCACTAGAGTTTTGTACAGCTGCAACATGACCTCATGGCTCTGAAACTCAATCCCTCTACCAATAAAACCTAACATACTGTACACCTTCTTAACAATGCTATCAACCTGGGTGGCAACTTTCAGTGATCTATGCACATGGACACCGAGATCTTTCTGCTCATCCACACTACCAAGAATCTTACCATTAGCCCAGTACTCTGTATTCCTGTTATTCCTTCCAAAGTGAATCACCTCACACTTTTCCGCATTAAACTCCATTTGCCACCTCTCAGCCCAGCTCTGCAGCTTATCTATGTCCCTCTGTAACCTGCAACATCCTTCCGCACTATCCACAACTCCACCAACTTTGGTGTCATCCGCAAATTTACTAACCCATCCTTCTACGCCCTCATCCAGGTCATTTATAAGAATGACAAACAGCAGTGGCCCCAAAACAGATCCTTGCGGTACACCACTAGTAACTGAACTCCAGGATGAACATTTCCCATCAACCACCACCCTCTGTCTTCTTACAGCTAGCCAATTTCTGATACAAACCGCTAAATCACCCTCAATCCCATGCCTCCGTATTTTCTGCAATAGCCTACCATGGGGAACCTTATCAAACGCTTTACTGAAATCCAAATACACCACATCAACCGCTTTACCCTCATCCACCTGTTTGGTCACCTTCTCAAAGAACTCAATAAAGGTTTGTGAGGCACGACCTACCCTTCACAAAACCGTGTTGACTATTCCTAATCAAATTATTCCTTTCTAGATGATTATAAATCCTATCTCTTATAATCCTTTCCAACACTTTACCCACAACCGAAGTAAGGCTCACTGGTCTATAATTACCAGGGTTGTCTCTACTCCCCTTCTTGAAGAAGGGGACAACATTTGCTAGTCTCCAGTCTTCTGGCACTATTCCTGAAGACAATGATGACATAAAGATCAAAGCCAAAGGCTCTGCAATCTCCTCTCTAGCTTCCCAGAGAATCCTAGGATAAATCCCATCCGGCCCAGGGGACTTATCTATTTTCACACCTTCCAGAATTGCGAACACCTCCTCCTTATGAACCTCAATCCCGTCTAGTCTAATAGACTGTATCTCAGTATTCTCCTCGACTACATTGTCTTTTTCCTGTGTGAATACTGATGAAAAATATTCACTTAGCACCTCTCCTATCTCTTCAGACTCCACGCACAACTTCCCACTACTGTCCTTGACCGGCCCCAATCTTACTCTAGTCATTCTTTTATTCCTGACATACCTATAGAAAGCTTTAGGGTTTTCCTTGATCCTACCTGCTAAAGACTTCTCATGTCCCCTCCTGGCTCTTCTTAGCTCTCTCTTTAGGTCCTTCCTGGCTAACTTGTAACTCTCAAGTGCCCTAACTGAGCCTTCACGCCTCATCTCTACATAAGCCTCCTTCTTCCTCTTGACAAGAGATTCAACTTCTTTAGTAAACCACAGTTCCCTCGCTCGACCACTTCCTCCCTGCCTGACAGGAACATACTTCTCAAGGACACGCAGTAGCTGTCCCTTGAACAAGTTCCACATTTCAATTGTGCCCAGCCCCTGCAGTTTCCTTCTCCATCCTATGCATCCTAAATCTTGCCTCATCGCCTCATAATTGCCTTTCTCCCAGCTATAACTCTTGCCCTGCGGTATATACCGATCCCTTTCCGTCGCTAAATTTGCTTAACATTCCCATATTCTATATAATTTACATATATAACACCAGCCTGTCCCCTGCCGCTCCTCTGGTTTCAGGAGGAAACCCCGGTGTCAATGGGACAGGGTGGGGGAGGGGGATGATGGTGGATCACGCGGGATCCGGTCACGCTGGAGTACAGTGCCACCACAGAGAGGATGGGCCGAACGGTATCCTCATGTGGCAGTGCCCGCAGAGCCCCAGGCCTCAGTGAGTGTGTACTACCCCGCGGCACGATGCGGTAACATTAGGAACAGATTGAGCTGTGTCGCTGTGTCGCTGTGTCTGTGTCTCTCACTCACCACCACACAGTCAGACGCCGCCATGTCCTCTCCCTCTCTCTCCCCCAAAGGCCCCGCCTTCTCAGACCTGCTCCCACCCCATCAGCCAATCACAACCAATCACTGCCGGGCCACGCTGGCCAATCAAAGCCCGGATCTCTGGCGCTCTCTTTACCCGAAGCCACGATTGGTCCACTCATTAATCACGTGATACCACCGGTCCCAGCTTGGAGCCTATTGGATCGTGGCGACACCCCAAGCCCCGCCCTATCGCTGTGTAAGCCATTCAGCCCATCGTGCCTGTAGCTGACCTTTCGGTCCCACAGCCTATCCCCTGCCGTTGACCTGGAACCCTATTGAATGCTCTCATCTCCAGACTTTGCAAAGACCGACCATCCTGTGTCCTCCCCATCTCTAAAAATACAAAACAAATAACTGCAGATGAGCAAAATAAAAAGTACTGCACATACTCAGTAGGTCTGGCAGCATCTGAGTCAAATTGTGTCCAGTGCTCTTTGTTTCAACTACTTATCTCCAAACAGTACTGCATCCAATCAGAAACATCCTCTCAACAGCTGTTCTGTCAAACCCCCATCAATGACAAGAGAGAGCCAGGGTCTGCAATCATTAGTTCAATTATTTTAATTCACTCATGGGACGTGGGTGTCACTGGCTGGCCAGCATTTGTTACCCGTCCCTAGTTGCCCCTTGAGAAGGTGGTGGTGAGCTGCTTTCTTGAACCACTGCAGGTTCACACACAATGCCGTTAGGGAGGTAATTCCAGGATGTCAACACAGCAACAATAAATGAACAGCAATATATTTCCAAGTCAGGATGGTGAATGACTTGGAGGGGAACTTGCAGGGGGTGGTATTCCCATGTATCTGCTGCCCTTGTCCTTCTAGATGGAAGTGGTTGTGGGTTTGGAAGGTGCTGTCAGAGGATCTTTGATGAATTTCTGCAGTGCATCTTGTAGATAGTACACACCGCTGCTACTGAGCGTCAGTGGGGGAGAGAGTGGGATGTTTGTGGATGTGGTGCCAATCAATTGGGGCTGCTTTGTCCTGGATGGTGTTAAGCTTCTTGAGTGTTGTTGAGGCTGCACTCATCCAGGCAAGTGGGGAGTATTCCATCACACTCCTGACTTGTGCCTTGTAGATGGTGGACAGGCTTTGGGGAGTCAGGAGATGGCTAACTCGGTTCAAGATTCTTAGCCTCTGACTAACTCTTACAGTTAGTGTATTTTAACAGCAAGTCCAGTTCAGATTCTGTTCAATGGTAACCTTAGGTTGTCAATCGTGGTGGTGGTTGGGGTGGGGGGGGAGGTGGTGCCACTGAAAGTCAAGGGATAGTTAGATTCTCTCTTTTTGGAGATGGTCATTGCCTGGCATTTCTGTGGCACAATGTTACTTGCCACTGAAGATTCTTGCAAATGCTTCAGCCTTTTCTTTGCACTGATGGTTGGGCACTCCCATCATTGAGGATGAGGATATTTTTGGAGTCTCTTTCTCCAGTGAGTTGTTTGATTGTCCACCACTGTTCATGATTGGATGTGGCAGGACTGAAAAGCTTAGATCTGATCTATTGGTTGTGGAATCACTTAGCTCTGTCTAGCCCAAACAGGACGGGACAGGGTCAGCATTGGTTTATGAAGAGAATTCATGCTTAAAAAATACAGTGGAGTTTTTTGAGTGTGTAAACAGTAGATTGATATGGAAAAACCAGTGGAGGTGATGTATTTGAATTTTCAGAAGGCTTTTGATAAAGTCCTTCATAAGAGGTTAAATGGCAAAATTAATGCTGATGGGACAGGGGGTGATATATTCCTCGACCAGGTTATTGTCCCATCTACAATCCGAGCCCACCACCAAAGATATATTTCCCTTC
Source organism: Rhincodon typus (assembly GCF_021869965.1). Taxonomy (NCBI): domain Eukaryota; kingdom Metazoa; phylum Chordata; class Chondrichthyes; order Orectolobiformes; family Rhincodontidae; genus Rhincodon; species Rhincodon typus. Next base: position 366,167 of record NC_063345.1, on the reverse strand, counting down.
TCACTCCTATGTGCCTTTCATAGGGACTGCTCACTCCGTGACAATCTTGTCTGTTCCACACTCCCCACTAACCCCACCACACCCAGCACCATTCCCTGCAACCGCAGGAAGTGCTACACATGCCCCTACGCCTGCCCCCTCACCTCTATACGAGGCCCTTGACAAACTTTCGGCATCTGACATGGGCTCACCTGTACATTCTCCAACCTGGTCTACAGTATCCATTGCGCCCAATGTGGCCTCCTCTACATCAGTGAGACCAAACATAGACTCAGTGACAGATTTGCGGAGCATCTGCGCTCTGTACACTATAATCAACAACACCTTCCAGTCACGAACCATTTTAACACCTCCCCTCCCATTCCCTGGGTGACATGTCCATCCTGGGCCTCCTCCAGTGCCACAATGATGCCACGTGTAAACTGGAGCAACAACTCCTCATATTCTGCCTCGGGAGCCTACAGCACAATGGCCTAAACATAGAATTCACCAGTTTCAAAATCTGCCCCACCCCCAGCCTCATCCCATGTCCAACACTCAAAAACATAAGAACATAAGAACTAGGAGCAGGAGTAGGCCGTCTGGCCCTTCGATCCTGCTCCGCCATTCAATAAGATCATGGCTGATCCTTTCGTGGACTCAGATCCACTTACCCGCATTCTCACCGTATCCCTTAATTCCTTTATTGTTCAAAAAAAATCTACCTTTTTTATAACAACGTTTACTGAAGTAGCGTCAACTACTTCACTGGGCAAGGAATTCCATAGATTAACAACCCTCTGGGTGAAGAAGTTCCTTCTCAGTTCAGTCCTAAATCTGCTCCTCCTAATCTTGAGGCTATGCCCTCTTGTCCTAGCTTCACCTACCAGTGGAAACATCCTCTCTAATTCTATCTTATCTATTCTCTTCATAATTTTATACGTTTCTATAAGATCCCCCCTCAATCTTCTAAATTCCAATGAATATAATCCCAATCTACTCAGTCTCTCCTCATAAGCCAACCCCCTCAACTCCGGAATCAACCTAGTGAACCTCCTTTGCACCCCCTCCAGTGCCAGTACATCCTTTCTCAAGTAAGGAGACCAAAACTGCACACAGTACTCCAGGTGTGGCCTCACCAGCGCCTTGTACAGCTGCAACATAACCTCTCTGCTTTTAATTTCAATCCCTTTAGCAATGAAGGACAAAATTCCATTTGCCTTCCTAATTACTTGTTGTACCTGCAGACCTACCTTCTGTGATTCATGCACAAGGACACCCAGGTCCCTCTGCATAGCAGGATGCTGCAACTTTTTACCATTCAAGTAATAATCCTTTTTACTATTACTCCTACCAAAATGTATGACTTCACATTTATTTACATTATATTCCATCTGCCAGACCTTTGCCCACTCCCTCTCATTCCCGCCTCCTTGACCCGTCCATCTCCTTCCCCACCTATCCGCCCCACCCTCTCCACTGACCAATCCCCACTACCCTACCTGCATCCACCTATCACCATTCCACCTACTTTCCCCCAGCCCCACCCCTCCTCCCTCTATTAATTTCCCAGCTCCCTTCAGCTCCCCCCAAGTCCTGATGAATGGTCTAGGCCCAAAACATCAACTCTCTGCTCCTCTAACGCTGCCTGATCTGGTGCGTTCCTCCAGCTCGACACTGTATCGACTATTGTCCAACAGGTTCATTTGAAAACACAAGCTTTTGGGGTCTCACTGCTTCTTCAGGTGTTAGTGAGAGAGGTGGCATCTGACATGGAATTTATAAGGAAAAGATCAAAGGGTCATAGAACTGATGTGAATATATTGAACAAACCTTAGATGGCTGTTAAATCTTTAAGCAGTTAGATCCAGGTTTCAACTGATTAATATGCAAATCCCATAATTTCTTTCAAGTCACTGCCCCAAGATAACTAAAGATTTTATCAGCATACCAGAGGTGACATCTCAAGTCAGACAATGCCTTTTAGGTGAGAGGCCTTGATATATTGACCTGGATGGACAGACCAACTGGAAACAGAATGGGAACAATTGGGTCTTTTTCCAAGTGGCAGGTAGTGAGAAGTGGGGTACCACAAGGATCAGCTATTCACGATATCTATAAATGACCTGGATGAAGGAACCAGATGTAGCATTTCCAAGTTTGCTGACAACATAAATCTAGGTGGGATTGTGAGTCGTGAAGAGGCTTCAAGGTGTTTACATAAGTTGAGTAAGTGCAGCTACATGTGAAATTAGACATACCGGTGTGAAAAACAGAAAGGACAAGTTTTTTTCTTTATTCATTCATGGGATGAGGGTGTCACTGGCTAAGCAGCATTTATGGTCCATCCCTAATTGCCCAGAGGGCAGTTAAGAGTCAACCACATTGCTGTGGGTCTGGAGTCACATGTAGGCCAGACCAGGTAAGGATGTCAGTTTCCTTCCCTAAAGGACATTAGTGAACCAGAAGGGTTTTTCTGACAATCAGCAATGGGTTCATGGTCATCATTTGATTCTTAATTCCAGATATTTAATGAGTTCAAATTCCACCATCTGCTGTGGTGGGATTCGAACCCAGATCCCCAGAAAATTACCTGGGTCTCTAGATTAACAGTCCCATGATAATACCAGTAGGCCATTGCCTCCCCTGTACTATTTAAGTACTATTTAAATGGTGATACATTAGGAAGCGTAGATATACAATGGAATCTGGGTGCCCTCATACACCAGTCAATGAGATAGTAGATGCAGCAAGCAATTAAGAAGGCAAATGGTATGTTGTAAAGGGTTTTGGTGAGGCCACACCTGGAGTATTGTGTGCAGTTTCAGTCTCCCTCCCTCAGAGAGGATAAATTCCCCACTTGAGGGAGTGTAGTGGAGGGTCGCTCAGCTGACACTGGGGGCGGCAGGACTGTCCAAGGGAGAGATTGGTTCGACTGGGCCTGTATTCACTGAAGTTTAGGAGGATGAGAGAGGATCGGATTGAAATGTATTAAATTCTAACAGGGCTGGACAGACTGGGTGCAGGGAGGATTTTGATTTTGAATTGATTTATTATTGTCACATACTAAGATTCAGTGAAAAGTATTGTTCTAACCAGACAAATCATACCTTACCTAAGTCCATCAGGGTTTTTTTTCTTTTGTTCATTCACGAGATGAGGGTGTCGCTGGCCAGGCAGCATTTATTGCCCAGAGGACAGTTAAGAGTCAACCACATTGCTGTAGGTCTGGAGTCACATGAAGGCCAGACCAGGTAAGGATGGCAGTTTCCTTCCCTAAAGGACATTAGTGAACCAGATGGGTTTTTCCCCAACAATCAACAATGGATTCACAGTCATCGTTAGATTCTTAATTCCAACTACTTAGTGAATTCAAATTCCACCATCTGCTGTGGCGGGATTCGAACCCGGGTACCCAGAACATTATCTGGGTCTCTGGATTAACAGTCCAGTGACAATACCACTAGGCCATCACTTCCCCAATAGTAGAACAGGTAACAGAACAGAATACAGAATGTACAGCTACAGAGAAAGTGCAGAGAAAGATCCACTCTAATATATGAGAAGTCTGTTCATAAACCTGATAACAGCAGGGAAGAAGCTGTTCTTCAATCTGTTGGTACGTGTTTTCAGACTTCTGTATCTTCAGCCCAATGGAAGAGGGTGGAAGAGAGCATAAGTGAGATGGGAGGGGTTGTTGATTACGTTAGCTGCTTTCCCGAGGCAGTGGGAAACGTAGACGGAGTCAATGGACGAAAGGCTGGTTTTCGTGATGGACTGGGCTGCACTCACAACTCGCTTATATCTCGCAGTCTTGAGCAGAGAGCAGTTGCCATACGGACTTGTGATGCATCCGGATAGGATGGTTTCTAATGGTGCATCTGTAAAAATTGGTAAGTTTCCTTGGGGATGCGCCGTATTTCCTTAGCCTTCTGTAGGAGTAGAGGCATTGGTGTGTTTTTTTGACTGTAGTGTCAGTGTGGATGGACCAGGTCAGACTGATGGAAGCATTTATTCTGAGGAACCTGAAGCTACTGACCACCACCACCTCAGCACCACTGATACAGACAGGGGTGTGTCCTCCACTCCGTTTCCTAAAGTTCACAACTAGCTCCTTCGCTTTGCTCACATTGGAGGAGAAATTGATGTCTTTACGGCATGCCACTAAGCTGTCTAGCTCTTTCCTGTACTCTTGTCTTGTCGTTGTTTGATATCCAATCCACTGAGATGATGCCGTCAGCAAATTTGTAAATGGAGTTAGAGTGGAGTTTGGCCACACTGTTGAGAGTGTATAGGAGCATAGCAAAGATTGAGTGTGCAGCCTTGCAGGGCACTGGTGTTGAGGATTATTGTGGAAGAGGCGTTGTCACCCATCCTTACTGATTGCAGTCTGCAGGTCAGGAAGTCGAGTTGCAGAGGTGGAAGCAGCATCCTAGGTTTCAGAGTTTCGAGGTGGGTTGGGTTGGAATTATGGTGTTGAAGGTGGAGCTCAAGGCAATAATTAGAGCCTGACATAAGTGTCCTCGTTAACCAGACGTTTCAGGGATGAGTGTAGGACCAGGGAGAGTAGGTGCCTGCTGTGAGCCTGTTGCACTGGATGCTGGAGCTGATGTGGGCCATGACTAACCTCTCAAAGCTTTTCATAACGATGGATGTCAGAGCCATCAGGCAGTAGTCATTAAGGCACATTGCCTGTTTTTTTTGGCACTGGGATGATAGTGGTCTTCTTGAAGCAGGTGGGAACCTTACATCAGAGTAAGGAGAGGTTAAAAATGTCTGCAAATACTCCCACCAGGTGATCCGCACAGGATCTGAGTCATCGGCCAGCAACTCCATCTGGGCGCATCACTTTCCACGGGTTAAATCTCAAGGAGGTTAATCTGCCGTCTGTAGTGGTGACTGTGGGTATAGGTGCTCCCGAGGCTGACAGGGCAAGTGACATCATTTCACTGACCTTCTGTTCAAAATGAGCATAGAATGTATTGAGCTCATCGGGGGAGGGATGTTTTATTATCAGCGATTCTACTCGACTTCACTTTGTAGCTTGTTATATTGTGTAAGCCTTGCCATAGTCAAGGTTAGTCTGGGACTCTATTTCCGTCTGGTATTGTCTTTTGACATCCCTAATGGTTTTGTGAAAATCATACCTAGATTTCCTGTACAGGTCAGGGTCATCCAAATTGAACACCTCAGACCCAGAGTGAATCTCCCAATTCATCCACAGTTTCCAGTGGGGAACACTGGGATTAACTGTTGAGGTTGGTTGGCTTGCCTCAACACTCACAATCCGAGCTACAAATCTACTCCAAAACCTTAGAGACTGGGATTAACTTCTTGGACACAGAGTCCTCTACCCATTTACTGATGAAGTCTATGGTGTTAATGGCATTTTTAGGGTGGCCGCTGAGTTCCTGAATATGGACCAGTCCATCGACTCCAAGCAGTCACATAGAAGTTCTCCTGTTGCCCCAGACCAGGACTTTATGCCTTTCTGTACCAATCCTCGCACTTCAGTTTCTGCTTGTAAGCCAGGAGAAGGAGTGGTCTGATTTATCAAAATGTGGGTTGGAAATGGAGCAGTGGGATCTTTGGTGGTTGTGTAACAATGATCCAGGGTGTTTGGGCCTCTGGTAGGACAGGAGACATGTTGGTGGTATCTTGGTAGCACACCCTTGAATGTGGCCTGGTTGAAGTCACTGGCTACGATGAGCAAGGCTTGAGGTATTCTGTCTCATGGCTATTTATGGCGATATATACTTCATCAAGTGCATTCTTCATTTCTGCATGGGGTGGGATGTAAACTACTGTCAGGAAAGCGCAGGTGAACTGCGGCAGCAGGTAGTGGGGACAGCACTTCACCATTAGATATTCCAGGTCAGCGGGGCAGTAACTTGTCAGGGTCGTCATGTCTGAGCACCAAAAGGTGTTGGTTAGGAGGCAGAACTCTCTGCCTTTTGCCTTGCCTGAGGACACTGTATGGTCCATCCAGTGGAATGAAAAACCCTCAGGTTGAAAGGCACAGTCAGGTGTGGAAGGAATGAGCCATGTCTCTGCAAAACAGAGCACACAGCTGTCCCTTAGTAGGTGAATCTAGCTTCAAGTTTGTCCAGCTTCTTTTCAACAACTTGGACATTTAGCAGAAGGATGCTGGGAGGGAGGACAAGAAATGGTTTTGTTTTAGTCTCACCTGTAGGCCAGAGTATCTCTCATGCTTCCTGGGTAATTGGCTGCCTCTGATCGAGCCTGGGAGTCGGTGTGGATAGTCTGCTGTTCTGATGGTAAGTGGTTGAGTCCGGTGGGGTCTTGGGTGGTCCAGAGGATCTTGTATTCAGTCTGATTGGCCCACAAAGTTGGGTCACCAATCAATACCAGTAAGCAGCTGGTCTCTTTGCTAATGTGGTTGTTGTTCCAGCATTGGCAGTCGGGCCCCATTGGTTCTTGCAGTCAGGAGCTCCAGGCAGTCCTGGTCTTCGTTGGGTCAGATCCATTCAGGCCATTGGTTGTTTCCGGAAGAAGAAAGATTGCCAGAGTTAAACGTAGGTTTAAAAGAACCTTGTTAGTAATTCTGACAGACATTCAATTGGGATGTAAAAGAGTGGAACGATGATAAAAGTTGTGAGGGGATGATCAGCTGGGGACAACTCACAAAGAGTTGCCATGCTCAGCTGCCATCTTAGGAGGAGGATCCCCTGGGGCTGGGAATGTAGGACCACAGGTCACAGTCTCAGGATCCAGTATCGACCATCCAAGAATGAGATTAGGGAACATTTCTTCACATTATGGGGAGTGAACCTGTAGAATTCTCTATTACAGAAGGCTGTGGAGGCCAAGCCACTTAATATTTCCAAGAAAGAGACAGATTTTCTTTTAGATTTTAAAGGGATCAAGGGGTATAGGGAGAGCATGGGATTTGCATTGAGGTAGAGGAACACACATTGGTCATATTCAACATTGGAGCAGACTTGAAGGACCAAATTACCTATTTCTGCTCATAGTTTCTATGGTTCTGTTGTTTGCTGTTTATCCTGTTTGGCAAAAGAGAAGTAATTCAATCCTGAGGGATTGCCTAAGGTGATGGAATGTAGGTAGATCAGCTGTGATCTAATTAAATAGCAGAAAAGGCTCAAGCAGCTTTCCCTTGGTTCTAATGCTTTTGACATATCAGCACGTCTCCATTTCTGGCCTTTTGAGTAGTCCCATTGCTCCAGCATTGACAGCTGTGCCTGAATCGTAAAGTCTGGAATTCCCTAAGGTCTATTAACTCCAAATTAAATTAACAAAAGCAAATGACCAATATTGGATGGGCTTCACTGTAAAATTGAAAACAATTCCTGAATTCATAAACTGGGATTTAGAATTGCTATGCTGGGTGAGCTTCACTGTAAACAAATTTCTTTTTTCTTTAGATCATTCAAATTGCTTTTAACAAGCAGAAAGAATTTTTCTGATTCTGAAGCTTGTTACTGGCTCAGTTAATGAGTAGATTTAAAGTAGAGATTGGTAGATTTCTGATTACCAGTGGCATACAGTGTTATGGGGATGGCTGAGTAAAAGGCATTGAATTGCTCAATCATCCACGATCATGTTAAAAGGTGCAGCAGGCTCAACACTGAATGGTCAAGTGCTATTCCAATGCATTAAAGGGTGCAGATATGCAGTCATTGAATGTATTCAAGATAGATCAACTTTTAGACATTGAAATCAAGGATCTGGGGCTGGTAAAGTGAACTCCATATTGATAGCTTGCCATTAACTTACTGATTGATACAGGATGAAACTGAATGGTCCATTCTTGCATTTCACACATGCTGCCAACAGCTAGCATGAACTCACCACTTTTCTAAACTGATTCACTAAGCTGTCAGATCGTGTCTAGGCTCGACTAGTCCAAAAAAAAAATGCCTAAACAATTTTAGCCATTTATAAATTTTGGGCCATCTAAAATTCTGCTGCCCATATCCTAACTCTCACCGACTTTGATTCACGTGTCACCCTAAAGCTCACTCACTTACAAACTCAGGATAATCGGGAAGAGTCAGGATAATCTCATGAAAGGGAAATTGTGTTCAAGCAATTTATTGGACTTCTCTGAAGGAGTAACATTTGCTGTGGATAGAGGTGAACCTGTTGATGTACTATACTTGGATTTCCAGAAGTCATTTGACAAGGCTCTACATAAAAGGTTATTATGAACGTATGATGTAACATACTATATGGATAGAAGATTAGCTGGCTGCCCGAAAATAGAGTATGAATTTTGCTTTCTATGATTGGCAGGATATGATGAGCAAGTGAATACATCATTATTTATATTGGTCTTCATGTGTGTTGAGTGAATGGATAAAAATCTGACAGATGGCAGACGTAGGCGAATATAAAGATGTTCACTTTGGCAGGAAGAATAAAAAAAAAATTTCTTTTAAAAGAGGATGCATGCAAAATTTTGAACCGCTGAGGGTTCTAGGTGATCGAGTGCATGAGAGATAAAAAAAATTGATTTGCAGTTTGAGAAAATGTTTAAGGCTAATGGAATGTAACCTTAATTATGAAAGGAATTGAACAAAAAAAAGTTATTATTCACTTATTCAGGGCAATGATGAAACCACATTTCAAATATTTTGTGTAGATTTTGGTCTCCTTATTTAAGGAAGGATGGAAATAAATTGGAGATGGTTCAGAGGAGACTTACTGGATTGACACCTAGAAAGTCTAGGTGAATCAGAGGATGCACCTGCAGTTCTTAGTATCTCTGGGTGAATCAGAAGGCAGCTGAGTCATCAGTGGAATTCTGGGAGACATCACCGCAGTCATCACGACTGTGCAGCAGGTCTGACAGAACCTGGTGTTAAGGTGAGGTTAAACACAAAACACTACGTTGATGTTTCCCACCCTCTCTTCTCCTGTAACCAAACAGTAAAGGGGCTGGGGGAAGAATATACCCAACATTGCCCTCACACTAATGGCCACCTTTGGTGTGTGGCTGCATTAAGCTGTGCATAGTCCCTCAGTATACAAATACCAAGTGTCACTGTGTACTGAGGTTCTACCTGTCCTCGGTGTTGTGAAGGATGGGACTGGCCTCGCTGCCGTGGAACACTCCAAGTAGTTGGACCATTCTGAATCACCTGACATTTGTGGAGAAATTGGTAATGGACTTGTGGTCAAAGGTGTTTTCCATCAGGAAGTGGTCAGCACGCAGCATCCTTTAGGCCCTGAGGGAAAAAGAGAGGGTGAATCCCATCGCGTAGTTCCCTGAGCAGACTGTTAAAAGTCATTTGGCAGAATGCCTCAGCACCAAGGCTTTCCAACAAGCACCAAGACATTGCTTGGCTGATGGTGAGAAGGGCACTACCCGTGAGATCCTGTATGTATGCCTGGTTGGTCTTAGCCACTGCATGCTGCCCTCGAAGTGGTTCCACAGAGTTGAGACTGTAACACATCTCCTTCTGGAATATGCCTTTGCAAAGGAAGGCAGAGGGAAGATGCAGTGGTTTTTGTTGAGGTTCGTCCCGAGCAGTTCCGTGACACAGGACTCTGTGCTCTATGGTTTGTTCCTCAGGATGCAGACCGAGACAATATCAGTTGTGGCTCAGAGGACCATCAGTTTGGTGAAAGATGCTCTTTGGTCTGCCTGAACCTTGTCAGTCTTTCAGAACAAGGAGTTGACCCCAACTGAGCGTTGCAGACTGGCACATTCCAAGGTCCAGGACTAAGGGACATGCTGAGGGACACACTAAAGGTTGGGACAGCTGCCACCAAGGCGCAGTGGGGGAAGACCACTGTCTGAGGTCTTCCTGCTGAAGGTAAACGAGAGTTGTCAGACACTCCTAATGTGTCAAATATATGTGAATATTAGTATTGTACACGAGAGGGGTCTTTGGTTGTTTTTATATAGTCAATCTTCAATCTTCTTTACTCAGAGAGTAGTAAGGGCGTGGAATGCCCTGCCTGCAAAAATAGTAGACTCGCCAACTTTAAGGGCATTTAAATGGTCATTGGATAAACATATGGATGATAATGGAATAGTTTAGGTTAGATGGGCTTCAGATTGGTTTCACAGGTCGGCACAACATCGAGGGCTGAGAGGCCTGTACTGCGCTGTAATGTTCTATGTTTAATGTTTGTGTGTTTACTTGATATGCAACTGTGCAGAACAGAACCACTTTTGTGTCAATGCATATATACAAAAGATTTTTTAAGAAACAAAAAAAAAGTGACTCTGGGAAGGTAAAGGTGAACAAGGGAGCAGCCATTAAGAGTGTGGGCCAGTGTTAGAGTGGAAGTGCTGAGGTATTTGCTCAAGAGGTTTCGGCGTGAGGAGGCTGAGCACGGACACAGGTAAGAGCAGGTATAGGCTCTAACTCTACTTTCTTTCTGTCTAGACTGGAGGCAGTAGGGATGGCAGCTAGGGCAGTGGCATGCTCCTCTTGCAGGATGTGGGAGATCAGGGAGACTTCCAGTTTCCCTGGTGGCTACACCTGAGAGAAGTGCACCCAGCTGTATCTCCTGACAGACCGTGTTAGGGAACAGGAGCTGGATACAGAGAACATTGATAAGAACTATAGTGAAGTGGTCACTCCTAAGGTGCAGGCAGCTGGGTGGCCACCAAAAGAGGTGGAGCGGAAGACAGATAGTACAGGGTTCCCCTGTGGCCATTCCCCTCAATAACAGGTATACCACTTTGTATACTGTTGATAGGGGGTACGACTTTTCAGGGGGTATGACCTTTCAGGTGCTAGCAGTAGCAGCAGTCAGGTCAGTGGCACTGTAACTGGCTTGGAGGGAAAGACTGCAGTCAAACAGAGTAATACTGATTGGAGATTCTTTGGCTGCAGAAGAGAGAACATTCCCGGGTGCCAGGGTCAAGAATGTCTCCGAGCAGTTGCATGACATTCTGAAGGGGGAAGAGAGTGAACAGCCAGAGGTCGTTGTGCACATCGGTACAAATGACATAGGTAAACAAAGCGATGGGGTCCTGAAAAATGAGTATCGGGAGTTAGGTAAGAAGTTAAAAAGCAGGACCTCAAGGGTATTGATCTCTAGATTACTCCCAGTGCCACATGCCAGTGAGGATAGAAATAGAAACATAGGCCAGATGAATGTGTGGCTGAGGAGCTGGTATAGGGGGCATGGTTTTCAGTTCTTGGATCATTGGGATCTCTTCTGGGTTAGGGGTGACCAATATGCTTGCGGGGAGATTTGCTCGTGTTACCTGGAAGGGTTTAAACTAGTTTGTCCGGGGGTGGGGGGGTGGGAGTGGGTGGGGGTGTGTTGTGGTGTTGGTGGGTGTGTGAGATTCCAAATAAGAGAGGGGCCATCGAGAAGTCAGGGGAAAATACATTAGCTATCGGGAGCAAGTTTACTATTCAGGATAGTCAGGGGCACAGTAAATCTGAGTCACGGCATTGCGGGTTGGCAATGACACGGCATTGGAAGCATTTGTTTAATGGCACGGTGGCTCAGTGGTTAGCACTGCTGCCTCACAGCGCCAGGGACCCGGGTCTGATTCCAGCCTTGGGCGACTGTCTGTGTGGAGTTTGCACGTTCTCCCCATGTCTGCGTGGGTTTCCTCCAGGTGCTCCGGTTTCCTCCCACAGTCCAAAGATGTGCAGGTTAGGTGGATTGGCCATGCTAAATTGCCCATAGTACTCAGGGATGTGCAGATTAGGTGGGTTACAAGGTCTGGGTGGGATGCTCTGAGGTTCGGTGTGGACTTGTTGGGCCGAAGGGCCTGTTTCCACACTAGGGATTCTATACAAAAAAAGGGAGGGAAAAAGGCTTCTGGTGTGAAGTGCATTTATTTCAACATGAGGCCGGATTAGTAGGGCAGATGAGCTCAGAGCATGGATTAGCTCTGGGGATATTATAGTCTTAACAGAAACAGGGCTGAGAGAAGGGCAAGACTGGCAACTCCGTGTTCCAGGATACAGAAGCTACAGGTGTGACAGAAGTACAAGTGAGGAGGGTAAGAGAGGACATAACAACTACTTAGAGAGGATATTCTTAAGGGGTCATCAAATGAGGCCATATGGTTAGAACGCAGAAACAAGGAGGGGACGGTCACTCTGCTGGGACTAGACTGTAGACCCCCCAAATAGCCAGCAGGTCCTAGAGGAGCAGATGTGTAGAGAGATTGCAGATACCTGTGTTGGTTGGAGATTTTAATTTCCCCTGTATTGACTGGGCCACCCAGAGTGTAAAAGGCCCAGACGGTGTGGAATTTGTCAAATATGTCCAAGGGAGTTTCTTAAATCAATAAGTAGAAGGCCCTACTCGGCAACACTGAACCTCCTCTTAGGAAAGGAGGTCAGGCAAGTGACTGAAGTGTCAGTCGGAGAGCACTTTGGGTCCAGTGGCCATAACTCTCTTAGTTTTAACACAGTTATAGAAAAAGATAGGACAGGTCCAAAGGTTAAGGTGCTAAACTGGAGCAGGGCCAATTTTGGGGCCATTAGGCAAGATCTACCAGAGGTCGATTGGGTGAGTCTTTTTGAAGGAAAAGGAATGACTGACAAATGGGAGACTTTTAAAAGTGTGGTATCAAGAGTTCAGGGACAATGTGCGCTTAAGCAATGTTACACCCAATGTCAATTTTTCCAAGGTCTTGTCTATGAAATTCCAGTGAATCTGCAACTACAATGATGAGCATACAAGTTCAATCGAAGGCAGATATACTTTTATTAAAAACATTCAATGACTAAGTGTTTTAGACAAAAAGTAACACAATGATACTTCAAAACTAAAAATGTTAAACACATTTAAAAAAAGGGAATGTGGCAACTTTTTCTTGGTATTTTGTGTCAAATGTCAAAGGCAATTTTATCTCCACATGGATTCAAAGCTGCAATACCCAATAGTGAGCATTTTACATTTTCAGTCCTAACTTTGAGTAAGCATTCCATCACTGCATGCAAACAGAATCACTATTATACATTTACTGCACAGGGCAAAAAAGAAACGTTCATTTAAACATTTCGCAACTGTGTCCTACAGCTACTACAGAGCAAAGTCTCAGGAAGAAAGGGGAACATTTCCAAGCACTCAAAAAAAAGTGTCAAACATAACAACGAGATGAAGAGATACAGATTATAAAATAGGTTCAAGAGCGACCAGGCCACATACATCACCGGAAACTGCAGGATTTATTAACAGTGCAGTTTTAAAGAAGTTCACCAACACTTGTGGCAAAACAGCTCCTTTAAAGGGGCAGTTTAAACACTCAAAAATGCTGATGCACCATTTGGCATTGAAACCTGATTAGGTTTAAAATGTATCTTTGCTCAAAGTTGATGCTAATTGTGGGCTATTTATTCTCAAATCCAGTGGCAATGCTTTGTGAATTCCTAAAATTTCATCGATTATGTAGCCACATGATATGACCAGCATTTATTGCCCATTCCAAAAAAAATTAAGTGGCACTGGACCTTATTTTTGAATGTTATTTTGAAGCAGTTTGATGTCAAGTCAACTGAGTGACTTGCTTGGTTACTTCAATGGGTAATTAAGAATCAACCACATTAGTGTAGACTGAAGCCTCAAAATGTTTCAGATCAGACAAATATGGCAGATTTCCTTCCTCAAAAGGGCTTCAATGCTGAGTTGGGTTTTTACAACCCATAGCTTTATGGTGAATTTTACAAATTTTAAAACTGGAGTTCAAATTCAGATGAGGTTTCAGTTCACATTCTCTGGATTATTAACTCGAGACTCTGGCAGTAACAACCCACTAACAAGTGCACCACTGAACTTGCTTTTACAAAGCAAGACAACCAACAGAGATAACAAGGTGTAGAGCTGGATAAACACAGCTGGCCAAGCAGCATCAGAGGAGCAGGAAAGCTGACGTTT
>NC_063345.1:336610-342340 GCF_021869965.1 Rhincodon typus | reverse complement strand
GGAAAAGTGCCGGGTGTGGTGGAGCTGGAGGGGAGTGTGGAGCGGACGAGGGAGTCACGGAGAGAGTTGTCCCTCCGGAAAGCAGATAAAGGTGGGGAGGGAAAGATGTCTTTGGTGGTGGGGTCGGATTGCAGATGGCGGAAGTGTCGGAGGATGATGCGTTGGATCCGGAGGTTGGTGGGGTGGTACGTGAGGACGAGGGGGATTCTTTTTTGGTTTTTATTGCGTGGACGGGGTGTGAGGGATGAGGTGCGGGAGACACGGTTGAGGGCGTTCTCGACCACCGAGGAGGGGAAGTTACGGTCCTTGAAAAACGAGGACAACTGAGATGTACGGGAGTGGAATGCCTCATCCTGGGAGCAGATGCGGCGGAGGCGAAGGAATTGGGAATAGGGGATAGCATTTTTGCAGGAAGGTGGGTGGGAGGAGGAGTATTCTAGGTAGCTGTGGGAGTCGGTGGGCTTGAAATGAATATCGGTTTCTAGGTGGTTGCCCGATATGGAGACAGAGAGGTCCAGGAAGGGGAGAGAGGTGTTAGAGATGGTCCAGGTAAATTTAAGGTTGGGGTGGAAGGTGTTAGTGAAGTGTATGAACTGTTCGAGCTCCTCGTGGGAGCACGAGGCGGCACCGATACAGTCATCAATGTAACGGAGGAAGAGGTGGGGTTTAGGGCCGGTGTAGGTACGGAAGAGGGATTGTTCCACGTAACCTACAAAGAGGCAGGCGTAGCTTGGGCCCATGCGGGTACCCATGGCTACCCCCTTTGTCTGTAGGAAGTGGGAGGAATTGAAAGAGAAGTTGTTGAGTGTGAGGACGAGTTCGGCTAAGCGGATGAGGGTGTCAGTGGAGGGGGACTGGTCGGGCCTGCGGGACAGGAAGAAGCGGAGGGCCTTAAGGCCATCTGCATGGGGAATGCAGGTGTAGAGGGACTGGACGTCCATGGTAAAGATGAGGTGTTGGGGACCGGGGAATTGGAAGTTCTGGAGGAGGTGGAGGGCGTGGGTGGTGTCACGGACATAGGTAGGGAGTTCCTGGACCAAGGGGGAGAAAATGGAGTCGAGGTAGTTGGAGATCAGTTCGGTGGGGCAGGAGCAGGCGGAGACAATGGGTCGACCAGGGCATTCAGGTTTGTGGATTTTGGGAAGGAGATAGAAGCGGGCAGTGCGAGGTTGGGGAACGATGAGGTTGGAGGCCGTGGGTGGGAGGTCACCTGAGGTGATGAGGTTGTGGATGGTTTGCGAGATGATGGTTTGGTGCTCAGGGGTGGGGTCATGATCAAGGGGGCGGTAGGAGGAGGTGTCGGAGAGTTGGCGTCCGGCCTCGGCGATGTAGAGGTCAGTGCGCCATACTACAACTGCACCTCCCTTGTCCGCGGGTTTTATGGTGAGGTTGGGATTGGAGCGGAGGGAGCGGAGGGCTGCACGTTCTGCGGGGGAGAGGTTGGAGTGGGTGAGAGGGGTGGAGAGGTTGAGGCGATTGATGTCTCGACGGCAGTTGGAGATGAAGAGGTCGAGGGAGGGTAGGAGGCCTTGGGGTGGTGTCCAGGAGGAGGGGGTGTGTTGGAAACGGGAGAAGGGGTCAGTAGAGGGAGGGTTAGGTTCACGGTCAAATATCATTGCAGTCAGTTTTTTTAGAAATTAATTTGTAGGTCTAGCTGTAATCTAGTCTACTGCATTCGCTGCTCACAGTGTGCACTCCTCTACACTGGGGAAACGAAGCGTAGACTTGGCGACCGCTTTGCAGAACATCGACGTTCTGCTCGCAAAAAAGACCCTTAACTACCTGTTGCCTGCCACTTTAACGCACCACCCTGCTCCCTGGCCAACATCTCTATCTCTGGCTTGCTGCAGTGTTCCAGCAAAGCCCAACGCAAGCTGGAGGAACAACACCTCATTTTCCACTTGGGGACCCTACAGTCTTCCAGACTCAATATCGAGTTCAATAATTTTAGGGCCTAAACTCTTCTGTGTCCCAGCCCCCTACCCCACACAACAGGCCTTGTTACCACATAGCCTGCCATTACACACCCCCTGTTGTTAGTCCCCATCAACAACTATTCACCCTCCTAGCCTGAACGTCATCAACTCCTTTGTCTGTCCAACTGTCTGTCTCTCTGGGCTCTAACCTCTCCTGCAAACGCACCTCTCCACCCGCACCCACCCTCACTCACAATCCTCCTGCCCCCCCACCCCCCCTCTCCCTCCCCCCCCCCCCCCCACACACACACACACCCTCTCCTCCTACCCCCACCCCACTCACACACAAATCTTGGGGTGAATTTGTATTTGCAGATATGTTCCATTTGTTCAAAAAGCACACAATTTAGAGACAGTCAATGTGGCATTTCATAAACTCCTACTTCAGAAATAAAACCAGTCTGACTCCAAAGTAAAACACAAAGATTCTAAACAAGGCTTCACAACTAACATGCATTGTCTGACCTAAAATGTCACCTCTTCTTTATACTGAAAACCTTTATTCTCTCAGGACAGTGACTTCAAAGAAATTCAAGGATTTACATATACATATTAATCAATTAAAATCTTCTAACCCATTACAGATTTAACAGCCCCTTAGGTTTGTTTCGCATATCCTCATCAGCGGTGTGACCCTTTGATCTTTTACTTATAAATGGTGTCTGATACTACCTCTCTCACTAACACCTGGCGGACTGAGGCTCCTAAAGCTGGTGTTTTCAAATAAACCTGTTGGACGACGATTACTGATTACCTGGTGTCGTGTGATTTTTGACTTTCTCCACACCAGTCCAACACCGGCACCTCCACATCATAGATTAATTTAGGATATCTGGTCAGCATGGACGACTTTGACCGAAGGATCTGTTTCCGTGCTGTATATCTCTGACTCTTTGACCTGAATTTTCCACAATGGATGGAGAAATGTATTGCTCTACTCAACTTATATGTAACATGAGTTACGCAAAACCTAATGATAGGAATCCTGTGATATACAACTAATTTGACAAGCAGAACTCTGAAGTTTGGACACAAAGACTGGCCAAAACACATGACACCCCACACAATATCTTATCAGTGCCAATACCCAAAGTGCCTCCAACAGATTCAATCACCTTACCATGCATTTGTAATGTGCGGCAACCTTTTTAGCATTTGACGTGTGGAGTTTTCCTCTGGTTTCATTTTCTTCATCTCCAGCATGACAAAACCCACATTTCGGCCCTGTAATTGTGGGACTACTGCAGTGAGGAGACCGTTCCCTCTATAAAGAGAAACATACACGCAAAGCAAGGACAAAACAAAATTACAAACATAACACAATTTGGGGTTTCAGATGAGAGGCAGGACAGTGGGAGAAGGTGCAAGGGAGGAAGAGACATGATTATACTGAACAGAGTAGAAAAGGAGAGAGTGAAGATAAACTGGGTTTATCTCAGCCTTTAAATGGATAACCTGAGCTCGGAGATTAGTTCCAGTTCGTTAATGAGGTGGATGGTCAAAACTGGTTTTCAGAAGTTTGAATTCAGTAGTTTTTTTGAGAAGAGATAAAAACAGTCCTACCTCAGTGCTGCCTCATCTGAACTGAGCACAGAGAGTGTAAAGTGAGCCTTTCTTAAGGAAGGGAGCTTAGTGAGAAGGAGGAGGTGCTCTTATTCTACCTTTTCCAGCTTCCAATAATTGACTCTTGTTTTGTACAGGTGAAGAAGCCAGTGAGGAAAAAAAAATGTTATTTAAATTATTCTATTTGCAATTAACAGGTTTTAAATTTATGATAGGATAGGTCAATTCAACCAAGTGGAATGTACATCCTATAGAATGGGAAATGTTGTGGATGGGCCATGGGTCCTAGATGAACACATCTGCAGGACATGCTGCCACTGCATAGTCTGGAGCTCTGGGAATTGGAACTCTACTAGCAGATGGAGTCACTGTTGTGCATCCGTGAGGTCAAATACTGCATGGATAGTCCATTCAGGAGGTGGTCACACCTTAGGTTGAGAGCATACAAGCACAGAAGCAATATCAACCTCCAAGCAGTCTAAGACAGTCGTACAGGCAATGCAGCAGTCCTCAGGGACCATCTTGTGTGCAAATTGGTTTTTCATTCTGGTTACTGGTGAGGATGGCAGTTACTTGGGGGAGTACAGGCATAGTCAAGTTTGAGATACCAAGGACAATCCAGCTGCTCAGGAGGCAAGGAAGAGTGGAAAACTAACATTGAGGCAGGATTCCACAGTCAGGTGATCAGATGCTTCATTAAATGTATTGCCTCCAAGGCCAAGGTAAAGAATGTAACACAGGGGCCGCAAATAGAAAGAGGGGCAAGTTTCTGCAAGATTTTTGGAGTTAGGAAATTAGAAAGCAGAACATGAAGATTACTCCCAGTACCATGTGCTCGTGAGTGTAGAATATGGAAGTTTAATTGATTGGACTTACGTCTGGAGAATGATATTGGAGGGACGGGAATCAGATTTCTAAGGCATTAGAACCAGTATTGGGTCAGGTGGAACCGGCTTCAAACCAGACCCATTACACCTTAAGAGGACTGTAAACAGTACAGAGAACATTTACAAAAATGGATCCAGTGGTGAGGAGCTTGAGTTCTGAAGGTAGATTGAAGATGTTGGGACTGCTGTTCTTGGAGCAAAGATGGCCGAGGGGAGATTTTTCTTTTAATTCATCCATGGGATGTGAGCATTGCTGGCTGCACGAATATTGATTGCCAATTCCTAGTTGTCCTGAAGATGATGATGGTGAGTTGCTTTCTTGAACCACTGTAATCTATTTGCTGTTGGTAGATGCACAATGTATCAGGGAGAAAATTCCAAAACTTTGCTCACATGACACTGAAGGAACAGCAACCGTTTCCCAAGTCAGGATAGTGAGTAGCTTGGAGGGGATCTTCAAGTTGGTGGTGTTCACATATCTGCTGCCCTTATCCTTCTCGATGAAAGTGGACATGAGTTTGAAAGGTGCTGACTTAGGAGGTGAGGAGAGTCAGGAGAATGGCACTGAGTGAACTATGCAGTTGGAGAACTGCGCAGATACTGCGCAATGGCCACCTTCTGTAATGCAACAATTCTGTGATTCAGTGGCTTGGACTTGGAAGCAAGTAAAATTTCATATCTTACCAACGGCACCTAATTTGGAGTAGTTACAAACTGTAAGGATGACACCACCATCAGCAACAACAGGACATGAGGGAGCAGAATGCACAGACAAGTGGCAGAACTCTTCTGAACAGAATTGTTTGTCTGTCTATGCCAAATGAATTGCAGCAGCTCAAGAAGGCAGCTCACCATTAACTCTCAAGGGCAACTAGGGATGGATAATTCCTTGCATTCTACAAATGAAAACATGGGGAATTTAATGCAGACAAGTACAAGGTGATCAATTTTGGCATAAAGGACAGGACGAGACATAATGGACCTAATGGCCCAGTTCTAAAGTGTGTGCGGAGACAAAGACCTTGGGGGTACTTATACGAATCGACCTTTGAAGGAAGAGAAAACAAATTGGGATTGGTGAGCAAGTGTGTGGGATCGTGGGCTTCATAAATAGATACATCGAGTACAAAAGCAGGGAGGTATTACAAAAGCTTTATAAAACAGTGGTTTGGTCACAACCAGAGTTTTGCATCCAGTTCTGGTCACCACGCTACCCCAATTAATCACTTCACATTTCTCCAGATTGAACTTCATCTGTCTTTGGGACTGTGAGAGGAAACCCATGTAGATACAGGGAGCACTTC
>NC_063345.1:321938-336110 GCF_021869965.1 Rhincodon typus | reverse complement strand
AAACGTCAGCCTTCCTGCTCCTCTGATGCTGCTTGGCCAGCTGTGTTCATCCAGCTCTACACCTTGTATCTCAGATTCTCCAGCATCTGCAGTTCCTACTATCTCTAAGACAACCAACGTCATTAACTTCACCTTCTCCATTAAGGCTGGCATAAAACTGGTAAAACAGTTACGAGAGAAGCTATGTACTACAATTGAGAAACAAGGCAATCCACAGAGAGTCTGGAAGCCTCTGGTATTTGCATCCAATGAAATGGTTTTAGTTAAAACACTAAAATCAACAAGGGTCAAGAAATACTTTTCCCCATCTTGATTTGAAAGATGAGGGAGAAGTGGCTACAGCCAAACTACTGGAGACGTCAGAAGATTTGCCCCACTCGGATGGAATGGCAATTACAGTATAGTTGAGGATTTGATCACAACAAAATTCATATTTAAGGCACTTTCATGACCTTTAAATATAAACCTTGGATTTGCACAATTTTTAACAAGAAATTGGTTTTCAATGTTTACAAGATTAATAAAAATGAACTGGAAACAAGCTCATTTGCAGATTGCAAAATGCAGTTGGTAGATGTCATTTTGTTAGTACACAATCAGTTTAAAAAAAGAAAAATCAGAGTGGTGATACACAGGGAGGGAAATTTGCACCAACCAATGCTTTACAGGTGATATTATTATAGGAAGAGGAGCATATCGATCCTCCACAAATTTATATCATGCTACGGCCCAAAGGCAATCTAGGTGCATTTCACAAATTGTGTTGGCTATATGGTTAACACTTAATGCTTTCTTTTTGTACATTTTCATTACTTCTCCTTCAATCATTTCAATTTACAAACCCAGTGGTTAAAATAACGTAACAACATTCCCTATGATGACCCCAAAGACCAGGTTTAAATAATGTGATCAATCCCCATGTAGATTAGAATCCATGTGATTCAGCTCAATAGCCCCCAAGAAGATAGCGCTTCCTCAATATCATTGTCAGCACAAAAAGTGGCTACATGGCACTGCCCCATTGGAAAAAAGGAGCAAACTGTATTACTGCTAGAAGACTGGAAAACAGCAAGTGCATTACACCTTAGTGCACCAGCGAGCAAAAACGTAATGCAAACAATAATCGCTTGGAAAGGCAAAAGTCAATTAGGATAGAGGAAATGAAACAGTAACAGCTTCTATAGATTTCACAAAGATAAGGGACACAAAAAGGACACAAGGCAAAGATAATAACACACGGAACTAAGCAGAATAGGACACGTGGAAGGAGATGGCTGCAAGCAAATTTTAGCTAAGTTTCTTATACCAAAGATGTTTCATGGTTATATTGGGGTCAGGGACATGAGACTGAGGAAATTCTACCAAATGTTGCGGGTAACATCGAAACAGGTAAGTGTGGGAGCTGTAGCATATTTCGGCCAGGACTATGAAAAGATGCAAAATGATATGATAGGATATCAGCCATGAGTCAATGTAGCTCAATAAAGAGAAACAACCTCAAAGGAGTAGGCCTTTGAATGAGGTAGCAATCCTTCCATGCCCAGACTTGCAGGTCAATAAAAATAGCAATCAAAAAGCAGCATTAAAAATAGAAAGGAGATACTATTAAACAACAGCAGTTTGCAGCTGGAGTACTGAATCCAACCTTCACTAGTTTATGTCTGATATATCACAATGTAAGGTGGCAAATGAAGAATCATTGGGATGTTCAAAATGGAATTAAAGAACCAGGACCTGCTTTGCCCTGGACAAAAAATGCAAACGGTCTGACAACATTTTTCAGGAATACAAATTGCAACAAGGCGGCAAATAAAAATAAACTATTTTCACTGTGTTGGCAAGGCCAATAGAGGCCACAGATTAAAATTTTTAAGAATCTAAGGTTTGAAAAAAAAACCCTCGACAGAGGTCAGCTGGAATCTGGAACTAGTTCACAAACAATGACTTCTTTTCAAAATGAGTAGGACTGTCAAATAATAAAAGACACAGAATGAGTGAGGGGTGGGGGTGTGGGGAGATGTAGGGAAGATTGAAGAGAAGTCTCAATGGGAAAGAAATACAAATGCAGGCTGAATACTACTAGCTGATTTAATGGTAGAGCCCAATGACTGACACTGTGCTGTAACATTCTGCACTCATACTAAAACAAGCTTTGACTCAAATTTTAATTTTTGTTTTCATAAGCTGTATAGATATTGG
Source organism: Rhincodon typus (assembly GCF_021869965.1). NCBI lineage: Eukaryota > Metazoa > Chordata > Chondrichthyes > Orectolobiformes > Rhincodontidae > Rhincodon > Rhincodon typus. The sequence continues at coordinate 333,911 of NC_063345.1, read as the reverse complement.
AGGGGACTATTGGTTAGCTGGATGGCTGCTTTGTAATGTGGAGTGAACCAACAGCATGGGTTCAATTCCCACACTGCTGAGGTTACAACGAAGGCCCCTTCTTCTCAATCTCACCTGAAACATGGTGACCACTCGGTTAAACCACTGCCAATCATCTCCAATCAGATAGCAGCTCAATGGTCCACTGGGACTACGCAGCTGTTCCCTTTAGATAGAGATATTCAGCTTTCACTTGCCTCCTTTCACCAGAGAAAAAAAATCCCAGATCTGTGACATCTCACAGTCACGCAGGCCAAGAGCAGGGAACCAGGCACATTCTGAACGGCACACTTGCTGAGGTGAACAGGACAGGGATCCCATGCTGCTCTGATTGGTTTATTGATGCCACTGACATAGTGCAGTGTTTTGAATTGCTTTTACAAAGCAGTGAATATATTCAACGTCCATTCTATTTAGTTTCTGTGCACCAAGCCATCATGGTGAGTCAGGGAGGCAAACATTAATCATTTTCACTTGTGGTATTATCCAATTCTGAAAGACAATAGATTAACCTACAAAAGGGACTTGCAGTAGCCTACTCTAGTGTGAGAGAATTAGAAATAATTACTGGGGCAGTATCAACAGAAAACAACATTTGCCATGTTGATTTTATTGGCTCAGAGCTTAAAGGAATTTCTGCATTTCCAGTGCACGGATATATTCCTTTCATCCAATATTCCCACTGAAGAAAGCAATCAGTAGATGAAGATATACTTGCAGCTATTCTTCTTTCTAAGGTAACTATAATTGCAACAATTGCTCGTTCAGAGACAACATGTACATTACAAAAACACAACTGAGTTTCCATAGGAAGGAGGTCATCTAATGCATTAGGTAGTGTCCTTGACTCATAACTAGAACTCCAGGAAGTTGACTTCATAACTTGGCAAAATAAGTGACTACCAACAAATAAATCCATCCACATATACCAATGTCAGGTAATAAGAGGAGAAATTCTTGGTCAGCCACGTAACAGAAATAGGAACCTCTACCATCACTACACCTAAATCCAGGCTACAGTACGCATGAAAAGATATGCATAATGCTAATAGCAACTTGGACCCCATGAGGGGCCGGGTGATCGGATGGCCAGCGTGGATCAGATTGGTGCTAAGAGTACAGAATCTGTCCCTGTTCTGGCTGGGATAGATTCAGGACCTGCCTCCTTTCCTGACCTGTGGCAAAGATCATAGTGTTGTGCGTCAGACAATTCCTTTGGGTACAGAACTCAGCGTTACATTGCCTTACATAGAATCAGTACCATACTTACCACATCTGACAGTTTTGTAATGCAAAATTAAAAATGAATACAATCAGTTGCCTATTTTAGACAGAATAATGTAATACCCAGAAGCAACTATACACAAATAATCTCAGTGATTCAGGTGAGAAGAAAACTCAGGATGTTTGTAGATTTTTGCAATCAACTGTTCAGATGTGTTACATAGGCAGTGCTTAACAATCACGATTAAAGGCACCACTTGAACATCACACATCAGTCAATTGCACCCAAATATTATTTCATCACACTAATTTCCTGCCTTTTTCCATCTAAAGGTGTTGGTTCCTTATTTTTTCTTATCACATTCCACCATGTTGTCAAAGGTCATTCAACTGCAATTGCAGGTGCCACTGGCTACGATCCTGTTTGTACTAAATGTCCACATTTGCAAACCCAGTGAGGGTCACCTTCCTTAACTCAGCAACCGCAACTAACTCTTGCATTCATACAATGACCCCAGCTTTGGTAAAATCTTTTGATCCTAATGCTAACTTTCAAACCAAGTATATAACTGAGCATTGCTTGGCTCGGTCTTCACGGAGCAACTTGCTGAACCACTAGAGTCTTCCTCTGCACTTTCCTACCACAGGCCTTGTTAACAGACAGTACAACACTTTATAGCTGACCCATGAAACAGCCTGTAAACAATTACTGCAATTAAAGATAGATTTTTATACGAGTAACAGGAGTAAGTAGCAACACAAACATAGCTTTGGAATATTTCCAGGGTAACTGAGTTTTGGTCTTGGAGCTGGAACTTTAATCTAACTCATTAACATACTATATATTTGCATTTTCTGGGACTAAGGAAAGTTAAGGAATGCAGTTTCTGTCCCCACCATTGCAACTCTACTTCCGTTTGGTGCTGGTTATTTTATTTGTAAATTGATATTATAAATGCCCCTCAAACATAGGAACAGGAGGCCACTCAGCCCCTTCAGCCTGTGTGCCCCTAGTCAAACAAAGGTTGAAACAACTGCAATCAGCTGCTAGATGATCTGATGTATCCTCTTTGTGGAAGACCACTTTTTTTTATTATTTGTATCCAAGATGGCACCATTGAAAGGCAGCCATTGTTAAAACTTTTCACTGTACTCCTATACTTTAGCATTATAGTACAAAGGACAATAAAGGATATTCATCGTAAAGAAAACAGACAAGAATTGACTGGAATTAGGAGAATAAACATAGTTTGCTTTTCAACTGGTCCAAGGATATGGCTGGAGGCTTGCTGGGGCATGAGGCACTCTGGAATTAGCACAAACAGGATACATGAAAAAGCTGATCTGCATCAGTACTGGGGCTTCAACAGGAATGAGGAAAGCAAAGGAATGCCTAAGAACTGATTTTAAAAGTCATCAGTGACTCAGTACTCTCAAAAACTGACAAAAAAAAAGTTGTTAAAGCTTTTCATCTTGCATCATCAGGAGGGATGCAAGAACAATTAGCTTCAGAGTGAACAACTTACATAGCTTGAGAAAAGTGGCACAATTTGTTGGGAAGTGGACTCTGATTAGTCAACGTGTTGTAATGGAGAATTCACCAGGAAACAGTTATCTTCCATGTTTTTATTGTAAAAGGCACAATGCCTGGACATATTGCTTTCTTGTTCACAGAGTTCAGGGAGCATTAAGTAAGCTAAAAGTTATACTAAGCAGGAGACTACTCATAGATAGCACCCTTTTCTCAAGTGGTATAAACTGCTGTTTCTGGTCAAATTTGCATTTGTGATCTATCTTGATGTGTTGAGATGAAACAAGCTCTGTCTCTTTTACCAACATTTGATATTTACTACCAGGCAGCTATTAATTTCATAGGTCTTTAATTCTGACCTGTTGTATAGTCTTGCACATAACTTGGAACCCACTATTTGAAATGTGTCACAGCAAAATCTATTCTAACAAGCAGCAGTTTTTCTTTGAGAGGCATATCTTAAAATCCAATGCTTATGAATGGATATTTTTCTTGAAACTGCTAAAGCCAGTATGTTCACTTAATCCATTTGTTGTCTTGCTGCATTGTACATGACACTGAGCTTGTCTCTTCTATAGTGCAATTGCTAAAAAGAAAAAGGCAATTAACGATTTTTGGACAGTGTAGAATTGTTTTGGAAAACAAAGTTTTCTGTGCTATTTTGGTTAAAGTTAAGACCACAATAAACCATGGATGACGTGCTGCTGATATTAGTTATGGTATGCTATGGAAAAGTAAAGCAATTCAGAGGAAACAATGACTTAGACGGAGAATGTGTGGTAAAACCAACATAAAAACATCCAACTTGACAAGCTGTTGAGTACATAAAAAATGAAGGGCATTCAACAATCAGATACATTTTGGCATCAAATTAACTGAAGATACTCACTTCTAAAATGTTTAGCCACCCAGATCCAAAAGAAAACTGATTTAAAGCAAGAGAGGACAGCATATCCACTGCTGACACAGTGACATCTCTCTCACACCTAAATTTAATATTTCTTCCTGGCAGCTACTTTATACATCGAGAGGTGACATATGAAAAAGGTACCAGACTATAAACAACATTGTTTACTAATCAGTAACAATCTAATCCTAAAACTTTTATTCCGAAGCCCTAACTTTGATAAGGGAAACTACAATCACAGGAAGAAAATTAAGATGGAAATAATGTACTTTGTGATGTGAACCTAGCAATAGTCAAAACCACTCATTTCCATTATAACATTTAACACAGACTTCAACATCGAAACTAAACCATGATTTCATTAATAATGCCATTTATACCAGTATGTTTGACGAGGCCGTGATTAGCTGACCAAGTTAGGGATTAGCATTTGCACAGAGTGCAGTTTCGGTCCTACATTCCTGAAAAAGTTTCATTATGCTTTGAATTTTAAAAAATGCCAGTTGTATGCTGTTCAAAGAGGGACACCACCACCTGTGAACTGATGCATCTCATTGCATCCTAGACTTTTATCAGGTGTTCTCAGATGGTGCAGTGCAAATTGGGGTACAAATCCATTCCCAGCCAGATGTCTGGCCATTATGAGCATAATTCAGCATTAGGGCTGAGAACAGGACTACACCATTATGTAGATTCATCTATTGAAAACTGGGTTGAAACCATCCATACATATTGTTTAGGACTACCCCACTGTTTGCTAATCAAGATGTGGTGAAAATACCTTATGTTAGATATTGGAGTGGAGGTTTTAATTTCAGCGTTTATTTTTGAGCTCCTCTTGTTTGATGTTGAAGTCCAGAAACACCCGAAGGCACATGCTCGAGTGGGTTAAGGTGTTGCTCCTCCTCAAGGCCCTCATTATGCAAAGATGTAGCAGGTCAGCTTGTGCCATCTAATCACAAATTCAGCAAATCAAATTATTTCCATTTTAATTCAGAAGGCTGTAATAAAAGATATTCTAACTAATCCATTTTATGGAATCTCCCCATCAAAAAAAGCAGGTATATTAGCCGTGCTATTTCATTACACTGTTTCTCTTCCTTAGGAGGAGGAACATTGACAGAATAAAGAGATTTCTTGAAAGATCTTTGGATATTTTCTATGCTTCTCACAAGTCCTTTATCGTCTTGAGCACAATGTACCAGCCTCATCTACTCAGTCCACAGGCATTTTCTTGGCACTTTTCTGTATCCAAGGCTCAGTTAGTTTTTCTGTTTAACATAAAGGGGGAGAAAAACAGTTGGCCAAAGTTATTTGCATTGCAATCTGTCTGACAACCCATACAACATGCAATATTACCTCTAGAGATTCAGGCATCCATTAAATCAGAAGGAATTTGAATGCATTTTTCTATACCTCTTCTAAGACCTAATGAACAAACAAAAGACGACTATTACTTATAATGATTTTAAACTTGGCTAATCTGCTATCAGCACTGATAAACATGAATGCCCATGTCTTCACTTCTCCAATGAATGCCAGCAGAAATTCAGTATTTCACCCAAATCCTCAGTCCCCATATTAATACCAGTAACAAAAGGTGTTCAAACGCCACTGATCCAGACAGCCCAGATTCACCAACTATTAACCTTGCAGCTTCAGGATGGGCCATTCAACAATGAGCAAAAAGGATTTAATCTTTAATATATTAACACTCCCTAGTCCAAGGGCTCAAGGTTGACTGAAAATGGAGATTACATAATACTTTGTGTGACTTACCACTACGTCAAGCATCAGAAGCAGCTTATATACACTGGCTTTAAATCATATCTCATTTGATAGAAGATTAGATTAGATAAGGCACACAAATATCATGTTCCCATTAGCTGCAGGCACAAGGACTCAGGAGCAGAGAGATACTGGGGACAAGACAAATATGTTACTCATTTAATACTTTAGCTGGATAGGTACTCAAAAAGGGAAAAAAAAACAGGCTATTAGGACAGAGCAGGGAAATATGCCTGGCTTTTAAAAAAAAAAATTCACAGGATGCAGCAGCCTCTAGCAATTACTGCCCATCCATAGTACCCATGAGGTGCCAGTGCACCATTCTGTCTAAACTGTTGTCCACACTGGCAGGGACTTGATCGACTGAATGGACTCTTTCCTTGCTGTGATAACTCTACAACTATAAATGTTGCTAATTAGCTCTATCTCCAACAATAAATCAAGGACAAGATTTAAACAAGGCTAATTGATGTCAATGACAGATGTGCCACAAAAAATTCCAAGAAAGCTAGCTAAGAAATTGTCAATGAGACTAACAACACCAATCACAAGGTAAAGAATACAATTCTTCAAAGCTTCATTGCATCTTCCAAATAGTAGCTTGTTTAATTATACAGACATTCTGCTCTTAACTTAGAAAGAAACTGTAATTATTCCCAAAACATTAGTTTTTACTATTTGCAGACACAATGGCACACCTCTGTTACTGCTCAGTTATCATAATGCCCCATATGTACCTCACGATTACGGTCAGCTTCTTGCTCTTTGCCATAGCGTGAGATGCTTTCTCTTTCTTCATCCTCCTCATCTCGGTCATCGTTCCCACTGTGGTTTTTACAGTACAGCCTACCAAATAAACATTGAGAACTCGCATAATTGCGGATTCATCTAAAAATAATAGAGTAAGACAAAATCTCTGAGCCATGGAATCTTGAGCTTTGCTAAGAACCAGCTGGGCGCGTACCCATTAATGTTGAGAAGAATGGGAGGTGATCTTTTGGAAGATGCAAGATCCTGCAAGAACTTGACAGGGTAGATGCTGAAAGGATGCTTCCCTTGTGGAAGCAACTAGAACTAGGGGACATAGTTTAAAAATCAGGTCACTCATTTAGTAGAGGGGAGGAGCACTTTCTTCCCTCCTGGTTGAGAGTCCTCAGAGAGCAATGGAGGGAGGGTCATTGAACAGTGTTGCTTGATGGCACAGGCTATGACACGTACAATCACCTCGTTGATGTTTGATATTTTGAAGAAGATTTGATAATTATCCAGGGTGGATTTGTCTTGCATTTGTGGACAGGACAATTTACCAGATTTTCAAGTAGATGACAGTGGTATAACTGTACAGGAACAGCCTGGCCTGGTAACAGCGCAAGATATAGAAGGAGTAGATAATACTGCCAGGTCGGTTTCACAATACACAGTTGATTCACTTTTCTGTCCACTCCAGGTCAGCCTTAAATTTGGTCAAAATTGGGAGCATCCAAACCCTTTGGCAGAAAGAATTGTTTGAATGAAATAATTTCTCATTTCAGTCCCAAATGACTGCCCTGTTATACTGAGACTATGTCTGTCTTGTTCGAAACCCAATTCTCATGTTTATTACTCACCTAAGTTGCACCATATCAAATGCTTAGTTTTGGTTGTTTGGTATTATGAAAACAAAATCACTTTTGACCACTTTATTGGAGTTCTTTGATGAATTAACACATGCCAAGGATAAAGGGGAACTACTGGATGCTTGTACTTTAGATTTCCAGAAGGCATTTGATAAAGAGCCACATGAAAGGTTATTGTGGAAAATAAAAGCTCACCATGCAAGGGTTTACATTTTGGCAATGGTGTGCCCTCAACTTTTAACAATTTATATAAATGGCTTGAATGAAGGGGCAGAAGGCATGGTTGCTAAATTTGGTGACAACACAAATACAGCTGAAAAGTTAAGATATAAGGAGGCTACAAAGGGATATAGATAGATTAAATAGGTGCAAAGAGCTCTGACAATAGGAGTATAACGTAGGAAAAAGTGAAATTGTCCATTTTGGCTGAAGGAATACAAAATAAGCATGTTTTCTAAATGGTTATTACAATGTACCTTAAAGCTGGTACTCTTGCTATGCTACATCAGTAATGAAGAGTGTGACCGTTAAAGATGATGGATAGGGTGTCAAGCAAGGAGGCTGCCTTGTTCTGGATAACAAAATTTCTTGAGTGTTGTTAGAGCTGCACCCTTCTGGGAAAATGGAGAGTATTCTCCTGACTTACATGGTGGATGATGGATAGGCTTTGGGGATTTGGGCAGTAAGATATTTATTGGAAGAGTTGAGTCTCTGACCTGCTTGCAGTCCCAGTATTTGTAAGAAAGGTTCAGTTCAACACCTGGTTATTGAAAGCCCCCAGAACATCGAGTGCGGGAGACAGTGGAGGATTCAGATGGCAATACCACAGAACATATTTGTTTTGGGAGATGATCGTTGCCTAGCATATTTGACTGTTTCCAGAAATGTGGAGCGATTACAAGGATAAAAGTGAACTCATCGCTTTCTGGAATATGACAATACTAGTCAAGCCAATACAAAGGACAAGTAGATAAGTTGTCTACCTCAGGCAGCTCTGCAAAATGAAGAGCACCCAGCATTGCTTGACTTAGTGCAAATGATGAGTCTTATCTGCTGTGGGGGGAAAAAAAGAATAGTTTTTGACAATGGGACATCAAAATCCACCTCATTAATTGAGATATCTCAAACTCTTAAAGGCCTAGTCACATGACCGAAATTTCTGGTTTGTTTATTGAATCATCTTTCACCAAACGGCTTTGTCTGCTGTTTGTCAGTCTACTTGTAACACCAGAATGCATGCCTGCAATTGCAATATGTCCCAAAGATCTGATGCCTGCAAATAAATCTGTCTCACTTGCAAAGTGAGCTAATGTCCAGCTTACAACTACTAAGCCATCAATTCAACTATGTCAAAAATGCTTCAAAAGTGATTTTTATGCACAGCCAACTGAATGAACCTCAAATGGACACTGACTTACTGAACTCTATTTCAGGTAGACTAATTCTGATATCTTGGATTTTATTTTGTAACTTCTTTCCTTTCTCTTCCTTCTTGAACATATGCACAAATGACTGTGACATGAATGCAGCAATAAACCCTTTGTCCTAACCTGACAGGATTATTAAATTGGACACCGCAAACAGCATCTGGAGAAACATGTAACCACTTTTTAAGAGGAAAAAAAAGAGATAATAGAAATAGCTGTTACTTAGGCCAGAAAGAAAAATCATTCAACTCATCTCTCCTTGTCAGTGACATTGGTATCATATAGGATAAATCAAAATAGCTAAAGACTAGCACCTATGACACTGGAGACCTCAGGAGGAGGCCAAGATTAAACTTGCATATAGCTCAACAAAAAGCAAGTATACATCCTGAGAAGATCAGAACAGGGAAATAATGAGGACAAATAACCATGAGAAAATGGTACCTGTAGATCCCTCGGTCAAGATTCTCAATGAATTTGGCTCGATCTTCAACAGCACAGTGGTAATGGTAAGTCTTGATGCAAGCCTTTATTTCACACCCAATCGTTGCGCCTATTTGACTGCATAATGTACATTTCTGAAATTTTGTAAACAAGTTATTCAGACTTCAGAAAATCAAACATTGCACTGATCAGCACTCAGCTAAACAGAATGGAATTCTAGAATTTCCTCCATTTTTATCACAGCTGCAAACACAGCCCAATAATCATTCCACGTGCAAGAGCCCACAATCCATAACACCACCCTAGTAAGCATCTCATGAATCCTGAATAGCTGGCACGAATTGTGTGGTTATTCGATAATCTAATAAACTGTTTAATTCTCAACTACATTGAAAGCAAAACATTTTGATTACATACTTGAGATGGGAAATTTCGTAGGGCTAAGAAGAAAGCGCTTGGCAGTCAGATTAATAGCTGTTTTCACAAGCCAGCACAGACACGTATGTGGGAATCATATGGCCTCCTTCTGTGCTGCAATCATTTGATGTTTGTGCCCAACATTACAATGCAAGCAGTAATAAGCTTAAAATCCACTTAAAATAAGTAAAAGCTGTTCTTAGTTTGGTCAATAAAACACAAATTACATTATGAAGTAAACGGTCAACATTTTGACTTGATGTAATTTACATTTGAAATTTTGGCTGAGCAGAAACAAAGGCATCATTCAGAACAGTAATTCATAATACTTTTTTTTTACAAATTGAATTAGGATACAAACCATTCTTTTTCCTCTCTTGATTTCTTGAATGACTGTTTTAATATCAAAATCACCAAAATCTTTTCTAGATGAATTTGTGAGTTGGACAGTACCAGAAGAAAACAGCTGAAAATACAAACGTTTATTAAAACGTTAGCAACTATACAAATTAAGAGTAAGCCATTCAGCCCACGCGCCCACACCATTTAATAAGAAAAGTCATGGTTGATATGATTGCATCCGGAAATCCACATCCCACTTACTCCCGATAACCTCTCACTCGCCTTTACCAAGAAGGTATCTACCCTGGCCTTAAAACTATTCAAAGGCTCGGCTTCCACCACCTTTCATGAAGGGAATTCCAAAGACTTGCAATTTGTTCAGATAAAATTTCCTACCTCACTATTTCAAATGGATGACCTCTTGTGTTTAACTAGCTTGAGAGTGTCCCAGAACATGAAACATTCTCTCCACATCCACCCTGTCAAGATCCCTTTGAATCTTAAAAACAGACATTGCTGGAAAAAAACTCAGCAGGTCAGGCAGCATTTTCAGAGACAATGCAGTTAACATTTTGCGTCTAGTGACCCTTCTTCTCTCCAGACATGCTGGGTTTTTCCAGCAATTTCTGTTTTAGTTTCTGGGATTTCCAGTATCTGCAGATCTTTTTTATTTCCTTCTCGCTCAAGGATCTTGTGTTTCAATTAAGTCATCTCAATCCCCTAAACTTCGCCAGAAAGAACCCTAACTTGTCCTAGTATCCAATATTGTGCATCATATAACTATGTTTTACTAAACAGGGACAGGGTGTTAAACAGGGACAGACAGATTTTATACATTGCAGTGTTTTTAACCACGACAGAGAGAGCTCTGAACAGAGACGAAGTTCTGAACAGTTCTGAAACAAAAATGTACACACACATCACCGTGCAAAACAGCAAGGTCACTGCAATACTCCAATTAAACACCAGTCAACTTCAGTGGCCACTGGCTGACAGCAGAGTTTCTTTCCTTTAAAGCCCTGCACAAACCCTAACTTAAAAGCAGCAGATTTCCAAGATATCCACATCAGATATCCAGCAAACATGAGAAATTTCTCAGTCTTTGTTCACAATTCTCGAGCAGCTTTCACCAAGGCTGTGTCAGCATCCCTGGGCCTGTTCCTAGCCTCATTGCTAACAGAGATGTTTTGGATTGAGATTCTCCACACCACTCCCTTTTCTTTTATTGCTTCTTTTCCTCAGCCTTCTGGAGGACAGTGAGCAAGTTGGACCCAACATCCAGCAATTGGTCAAAAAGCAACTGATGATGCCGCAGTTGAAAGTTACCTACATGGTTACAGCTACACCTAACCCTAACCCGATCGCAGGTTCCCCTCTTCCACACCATCCGTCCTTGCTATTCATGAAATCACTGATAGTATTTGCAGAATAGAGGCAGATAAACCGTGATTGCAGAAGCGAGCATGGGAGAGACAACATCTCTGCTTGGATTCATAGTTCCATCTCACCTGTGCTCACAACTCCTCTACTTAAAACACTTGCAGTCAGCTTCTGAGGTCACTGGCTGATAGCAGAATTGCTTTACTTTAAAGCTCTGCACAAACTGCTACTTAAAAACAGATTTCCAAGACATCGATATCAGATATCGATCAAACATTAGAAATTTCTCAATCGTGGTTCACAATTTTCAAGCAGCTTCCACCCTCAGTGACTTGAATCAAAGTCATCATAAAACAGTAGATATGTAGATGCAAACCAAACCAAGGGACTGCAGGTCAGAGAGAAATCCAAAAATTTCAATGAGGCTGCTATATTATTAATGAAATCGGACAAGATTGGAAATGTAGCCAGATATTTGAACACTTGTGTATTTTCCATGCTCAGTGTTGCTGTAGTTTGACACCAACATTGATTTAACCAGTGTAATACCACAACACAGTACCAATCGAGAATTTCATGGAGAAGGCACAAATATCATTGACAACCAGGTGCAGGGCTGGATGAACACAGCAGGCCAAGCAGCATCATAGGAGCAGAGAGGCTGACGTTTCGGGCCTAGACCCTTCATCAGAAAAGGGGGAGGGGAAGGGGGTTTTGAAATAAATAGGGAGAGAGTGGGAGGCGGATAGAAGAGGGATAGAGGAGAGGATAGGTGGAGAAGAAACAAACAGGTCGAAGAGGCGGGGATGGGGCCAGGAAAGGTGAGTGTAGGTAGGGAGTTAGGAAGGGGATAGGTCA
>NC_063345.1:308542-321438 GCF_021869965.1 Rhincodon typus | reverse complement strand
CAGGTCAAGGGGGCGGGATGAGGTTGGTCGGTAGGAGATGGAGGTGCGGCTTGAGGTGGGAGGAGGGGATAGGTGGGAGGAAGAACAGGTTAGGGAGGCAGGGACAAGCTGGACTGGTTTTGGGATGCGGTAGGGGGAGGGGAGATTTTGAAACTTGTGAAATCCACATTGATACCATTGGGCTGCAGGGTTCCCAAGCGGAATATGAGTTGCTGTTCCTGCAACCTTCGGGTGGCATCGTTGTGGCACTGCAGGAGGCCCAGGATGGACATGTCGTCTGAGGAATGGGAGGGGGAGTTGAAATGGTTCGCGACTGGGAGGTGCAGTTGTTTAGTGCGAACCGAGCGTAGGTGTTCTGCAAAGAATCGCCTTCTTCCATAATCCTGCAAAAAATGCCTTTCTTTCTCAAAATTGTTAACTGTTTAAAGTTGAAGTCAAAACTGAAAGAACCGCGGATGCTGTAAATCAGAAGCAAAAACAGAAGTTGCTGGAAAAGCTCAGCAGTCTAGCAACATCTGTGAAGAGAAATCAGAGTTAATGTTTCGGATTTGGTGACCCTTCCTCAGAAGTTTTATTAAAGCTGGAACTATCCTTCCCTGCAGCTGGATTCGATCCGAGCAGCATCAGGACTTCGGGCGAACACTCTAACCAGCAGGCCACCGGATCACATGACGTCATCATGCCGAACCACGGCTATATCAGTACACGTGACCCCGCGGTTTCAGTTCAAAACAATCGAAACGGAGGAGGAAGAAGAAGGGGAGTGAGGGGGGAGGGGGAGAGGGGGAGGAGGGGGGGGGGGGGGGGAGGGGGGGGGGGAGAGTGGGGGGGGGGTGGGGTGGGGGGGGGGGGGAGCAAGAGGGGGCGTAGGGAGAGGGGGAACTTGAATATTGGGGATCAGGTCTGTTGAAGGGTGTCTGTGGGAGAGTGGGGCACCCAGATCCCGAGATGGCGGGTAGGGTCCTTGATGCCTGGGTGGTTCATGGACTGTCAGGTGAGTGTCTGATTGTGTAGTCAGGGTGCATGTCGGGTAAGTAAGGATTCAGTTTAATAGTAACTCAGGAGATGGACTATGTATTTAAGTAGTCTACATTCTCCTGAAAAATTGCTTTACGTAATTTCATTACAGGCATCTAAGTCTCCAATTTTTATGGAAACATTTAGAAGGTACCAGGCATAGAGGAATTATCCAGGCAATTCCTTTGAAGTCTGCCAGCGTGCCATGCCAGCGTAATAATTGTCTGGCCATCGGAAAATCTGCCCCACTAAAACATAGAAACGAGGAGCAGGTAGGCTAATCAACCCTTTCAGCCTGCTGTGCCATTCAATATGATCAGGGCTAATCCTCTAGTCGTAGAAAATTCCACAAGTTCTCTACCCTCTGAATGAAGAAATGTTTCTGGGAATGTGATTCCTGGTTCTAGCCGTCCAAACCGGGGGAAACATCCTCCCAGCATCTGGTCTCATAAGCCCTGTAGAATTTTATACTTTTCAATCATAGATCGTTTTAACCATTTTAAACTCTAGTCAATACAGACCCATCGAACCTGTCTGTCCTTATACAACAGTCCTGCCATCCCCAGTATCAGCCTAGTGAACCTCCGCTATACTCCCTCTAAGGCCAGTATATACCTTTCTCAGTAAGGAGACCAAAACTCCTCACAGTACTTCAGGTATAGTCTCAACAAGGTCCTATATAACTGCAGTGAGACAACCCTACTTCTAACCTCTCATCCTCTTGCGATGAAGATCAGTATACCATTTTCCTTCCTAATTGCATGCTACACCTGCCTATTTACTTTCATTGATTGGTGGATCATTTTGGGCATCCACACTTTCCAATATAATCACCATTTAAACAATACTCTTCCTTTCTGTTATTCATATCAAAGTGTATAACTTTGCATTAAGCATGTTATTACTGCATCTGCTGTGCGTTTGTATTTGGAGTTCACTAACCTATGAGATAAAGCATTTATGTTCTTGAATGATAACTGTTTAATGATTTTGTTTCATAGGAGCTTCCAAGAGATGGAGGAACACCATTGGGTTGAAGCATTATTTCCTCCACGTTTCAATATGCAAGATCTTATTGGGGTGGGTGTTATTTCGGAGCCAGTACTGCTTTCTGAAAACTTTGCTGTCAGGAGAGTCAAAAGAATTAAAAACATTTACCAGCAGAACATTGAGAATTTCCAACAAGAACAGAAACTTAAAAGAAAAGCCTACTTTTCGGGACAGACTGTATCAGCAGCAAATACTCAAACTCCCATTGAAGACCTGAAATTACAGATGTACGGAAACCGTCATGCTGGGATGGTTAAATCAGAAAAATCAGATGGAAGTACTGAGAATATAATTGATGGAATGGAAGAGCAGTGCGTGTGGAACACTGAGGAACTAACCGCATTACATGAAATGAAGTGTAGAAAAGACATCAAGCAACAACATTTACAAGCACAGCTGGCACTTGCGCATTTTCAGGCAGAAGAGCTGAAGACAAGGAACAAGAAACTAAAGGTGTGCCTGGAAATCAAAGAAGCTGAACTTCATAAGACTAAACTAGATTTACAGAACAATGCCTTGTACCTAGGACACACCATGCAAGAAAGCATCAAAAAAGATTTGCAAATTCGGGGCCTTAAAGGAGAATTACAAGAAAAGATGGTGACCATGCATAACCTGAGCTCTCAGTTGCAACGGAACAGGCTGGAAACACAGGATCTGCGCCTGGAAAAGCAGAAACTCATTTCCAGTTGGAAACAGCTAGAACAGGAGCATCAGTTGGAAAAGGTCCATCTGCTGGAAAGGTGGAGAGAAAAATCAAGCTTACAACTGAAGAAACGACAAACTGAATTGGACACAGTAAAGACTGAACTGAAAAAGGAGAAATGTCAACATGCTCAAAATAAGCAAGCTCTGGAATTGTTACGCAAGCATTGTTCTAGTTTACCATCGTTGGACCTAGCTGAAGATTTTAAAGTTACTTTTTGAATAAGTGACATGAATCTGTTATTTTGTACCAGCCTAGAGTCAACCAGGTGATAATTGGAGTTTTGTTTTGTTGTTTTTGATTTTACATGTCACCTAAATTAAATTTAACACTTGCAGTTACCAAATATAAACTAAAATCTAACTTTTGAAGAGATCTTCAATCAGTTCCTGCATCAAATAATTATTGCCATTTAATCATTGAATGTTACAGGACAAAACAAGGGCAGTTGGTCTATCAAGTCTACACCAAAATAGAAACCCAATGTTGTATAAAACATCTAACTAGAAATTTACAAATTAATTTTGTGGAGCAGAAAATGAAATTATTCCATGTTGTACCTGAATTCTCTTATTGTTTAGTTACACATTAAATATCCAATTATTTCAATTTAAATGTTCCAGAGTTTTTCTTTTAGAACACAGAAAAGTACAGCCCAGTATAGGCCCTTCAGCCCACAATGTTGTGCTGACCTATTATCCTACAAAGATCAAACTACCCTGCATACCCTTTTATCTCCCTTTTCTTTAATCTTGCCTTTCCCTCTTTCTATCTGTCTCCTTTTTTTAAATCCTTTTCTTCTGCTTCTTTCCTTTTTCACTCTCTCTTTTTCCTTTCTTTCTCCTCTGTATTGTTGGGACTATATTTTATATGAATTAAGTGGGAAAACTGGAAGATAGAAGTTCACTATGACACTTTCTGGAATAAGAAGGGGTTATTGTCCTTAAGTTCTAGAGACTTGTGTTTGGAAGATGCTCTGGGGTCCTCTGCTAATGGTTAGCAAGCAACCCTGGCTGCATTGGCTTTAACTTTGGATACCTAGGGAGTCAGAGAAAGTATCAAAAGAAACATCAAAAGCAGTAAAGCTACAAAAGGTAAATCTTTCCAAATCTAGTTGAAATTTGGGAGTCATAAACGTCTATAGCACAATCAAAAGCAACTATCAAACTATTCCAGTCTCATTTTCCAGCACTTGTCCCATGGCCTTGCCGAAACGTCAGCTTTTCTGCTCCTCTGATGCTGCCTGGCCTGCTGTGTTCCTCGAGCTCCACAGTGTTATCTCTGACTCCAGCATCGGCAGTTCTTACTATCTCTCCGTGGCTTTGTCTGCCTTGGCATCACAAGTACACATCTAAATACTTCTTAAGTGCTATAAGGGTTTCTACTTCTACCAGCCTTACAGGTAGTAAGTTCCAGATTCCCACCATTTTCTGTTTTTCTCAACAAAGAATTTCCTTGGGTGTAGAGGGATCACACATCTATGGGGAAGAAGAGGCAGGTGGAGGCAGCAAACTAGAAATTTTGAAACTGATATAAAGTGTAAAAAGAATTGCTGATGTAAATAGGAATGGACTGCATTAGGGGAGAAAAAATATTGAGTCAAGGTAGGAAGAAATAAATTCCATAGGGCAGGGACAGTAGAAACAATGGGTCTGCCCAGGCAGTCATGCTTGTCGATTTTGAGAGGAAGATAGAAGTGGGTCATACATAGTTGGGGAACTGAGGTGGGAAGATGGGTGGGCCAGGGGTGGTGGTGGTGAGGCAGGAGATCCCCAGATGATGAGGTTAGTGAAACAATAGCTTGACGTTTGACAGGAGGGCCATTGTCCAGGGCAGATAGAAGGGGGTGTCTGAGACATAATGCTCAGTCTCCGTAAGATAGTGGTTGGTATACAAGACAACAACAGCAGTACCCTTGACAGCAAGTTTGATTAAAAAGTCAGGGTTGAGAAGACGGGGTGATGTCAGTTTAGAGAAAGCTATGTTTGAATGAGTGAGGAGAGTGGAGAAATTAATTGGACTGATACCATGTGGACAGTTCTGAATGAACAGGTCATGTGCAGTTAAGAGATATGAGGGAAGGGTCAAGGTGAATGGAGAATGTTGGAAGCTGGAGAGGGGGTCTGTCAGGGAGTGGAGTCTTGTCTAAAGAAATGGGTGCAGAAGTGAAGGTGATGAAAAATGGCTCAACATCATGTCATGCCCAAAATTCATTATGGTAGGGTGAGAAGGGATAAAACTAAGTCCTTTACTGAGTACAAATTATTCAGCATGAGAGAGCATGACACAATAAGATATAGGAGCATAATTAGGCCATTTGGCCAATTGAGTCTGCTCTGCCAATCAATTATGGCTGCTGTGTTTCTCAACCCCATTATCCTGCCTTCTCCCTGTAACCCTTGATCCCCTTATTAATCAAGAACCTATCTATGTCTTAAATACACATAATAACCTGGTCTCCACAGCCTTCCGCAGCAATGAGTTCCATAGCTTAAGCAGTCTTTGGCTGAAGAAATTCCTCCTCATCTCAGTTCCAAAGGGTAATCCCTTCACTCTGAGGCTGTGCTCTCAGGTCTTAGTCTCTCCCACTAGTGGAAACATCTTCTCCACATCCACCCTATCCAGGCCTCTCAGTATTCTGTAAGTTTCAATCAGGTCCCACCTCATCCCTCTAAACTCAATTGAGTCCACACCCAGAGTCATCAACTGCTCCTTATATGACGAGCCCTTCAACCCCGGGATCATTCTTGTGGACTCCCTCCAATACCAGCACATTCTTCCTTAGACACAGGGCCCAAAATTGCTCACAGTATTCCAAATGTTGTCTGACTAGAGCCTTATACAGCCTTAGCAGTACATTTCTGCTCTTGTATTCGAGCCTTCTTTAAATAAATGCTAACATTACATTTGCCCTTCTAACCGATGACTAAAACTGCAGGTTAACCTTAAGACAATCCTGAACTAAGAGTCCCAAGTCCCTTTGTGTTTCAAATTTCCAAAGTCTTTCCATATTTAGAAAATAGTCTATGCCTCTATTTTTCCTCCCAGATTGCATAAGCTTGCATTTTTGCACATTGTATTCCACTTGCCTCTTCTTTTCCCATTCTCCTAGTCTGTCCAAGTCCTTTTTGCAGCTTCTCTGCCTCTTGAACACTACCTGTTCCTGCACCTACCTTTGTCATCTGTAAACGTAGCAACAATGCCCTCAGTTTCTTCATCCAGATTGTTAATGAATATTGTGAATAGTTATGGTTCCAACACTGACCACTATGGAACTGCACTAGTCACTGGCTAGCATCCTGAAAAAGACCCTTTACCCCCACACTGTCAGAAGGTATGGTAAATAACCACACGACCCCAGGTATAGTCCAACAGATTTAATTGAAAACACAAGCTTTTGGAGCGTTGTCCCTTCCTGTGATTTTTGACCTTGTCCGACCCAGTCCAACACCAGAACTTCCACATCATAAATACCCACCAAGAAGTGGGGCTAGAGGAAGGGATGCCTTTACATTTCAATGGATAGGCTGGCCACATATCCATTACAAACCCATGAACTCGCTTGATTACCGTGACTATGCCTCCCCACCCTGCTTCTTGTCAGGACTCCATTCCATTCTCAAAGTTCCTGTCTCCATCAGACCTGTTCTGATGATGCCACCTGCTGCAAAGGATCCTCTGAAATATCCACCTTTTTCCTCAACCAAGGATTCCCCACCACTGTAGTTGACACATTACTTAGCCACGTCCAATACATTTCCTGCGTTTCTGCTCTCACCCCTTTCTTTCACTGCTATCAAGCAGTACCTGCTCATTAATCACCTGCTCAGTGACGCCCAGTTTGGGTTCTGCCAGGGCCACTCAGCTCCTGATCTCATTACAGCCTTGATTCAAACATGGACAAAGGAGCTGAATTCCAGAGGTGAGGTGCGAGTGACAGCCCTTGATATCAAGGCCACATTCAAAATAGTGTGGTATCAAGGAGCCAAACTCTCTGCTGTTTGGCGTCATACCTAGCACTTAGGAAGATGGTGATGGTTGTTGGAGGTCAGTCATCTCAACTCCAGGACATCTCTGCAGGAGTTCCTCAGGGTAGTGTCCTAGGCCCAACCATCTTCAGCTGCTTCATCAATGACCTACCCTCCATCATAAGGTCAGAGGTAGGGATATTCGCCAAAGATTGCACAATGTTCAGGACCATTCACGACTCCTCAGATACTGAAGCAGTCCATGTTCAAATGCAACAAGATCTGGACCATATCCAGGCTTGAACTGACAAGTAACAAGTAACATTCACACCACACAAATGCCAGGCAATGACCATCTCCAATAAGATACAATCTAACCACTACCCCTTGACATTCAATGGTGTTACCATCACTGAATCCCCCACTATCAACATCCTGGGGGTTATCATTGACTGGGAACGCAACTGGACTCGCCACATAAACACAGTGGCTACCAGAGCAGGTAAGAGACAAAGAATAATTCACCTCCTGACTCCCCGAAGTGTACAAAGCACAAGTCATCATCGAATGCTCCCCACTTACCTGGATGGGTGTAGCTCCAACAACACTCAAGAAGCTTGACACCATCCAGAGCAAAGCAGCCCGCTTGATTGGCTCTACATCCACAAGCATCCGTTCCCTCCACCACCGACGCTCGGTAGCAGCAGCGTGTACCATCTACAAGATGCACTGCAGAAATTCACCAAAGATCCTCAGACAGCACCTTCCAAACCCACTTTCGTTGAGAAGGACAAGGACAGCAGATACATGGGAACACCATCTTCAAGTACATCTCCAAGATATCACCACCCTGACTTGGAAATATATCACTGTTTCTTCACCATCGCTGGGTAAAAGTCCTAGAATTCCCTCCCTAAGGGCATTGTGGGTCAACCCATAGCAGGTGGACTGCAGCAGTTCAAGAAGGCAGCTCACCGCCACCTTCTCAAGGGCAACTACTAGGGACAGGTAATAAACGCTGGCCAGGCAACGATGTTCACGTTCCACAAATGAATGAAAAAAAACCCTCCCACAACTACAGGGTGCCCCAGCTAACTTTCCAGCTGCAAACAAAGGGTCATCAGCTGCCATTTGCTCCACCTTCAGCAGGATGTCATTGCCAGATACATTGCCCCTTCTCCTCCCTTGTCAGCCTTCTGCAGGGACCGTTCCTTCCAGGACACCCTGGTCCATTCTTTCTCCACTCCCAACAACACCCCAGGCACCTTCCCATGCAATCACAGAAGGTGTAAAACCTGTCTGTTTACTTCCTCCCTCCTCGCTAAAAAGGCCTCAGAAACACCTTCCAGGTGAAGCAGCGATTTACTTGAACTTCATTCAATCTTGTCTACTGTATGCAATGCTCACAAAGTGGTCTCGTTTAGCCGGTGGTGGTGGTGGTGGTGGTTGTGGGTTGTTGGGGGCGGGGAGTGCGTGGAAGAGAGGGGGAGATGAAACACAGATTGGGTAACTACTTTGCAGCACACCAGCGTTCTGACTGCACAAAATGACTCCAAGCTTCCAGTTGCTTGCCACTTCAAAACACTGCCACATTCCTGTGCTAACATTTCTGTCTCAGGCCGCTGTTGTGCTCTATTGAAGCTCAGTACAAGTTGGAGGAACAACACTTCATCCTCTAGCTTGGTAGCTCACAGTCCTCAGGCTCAACATTGAGTTTAACAATCGCAGATTGTAAATATTCTCCTCTGCATTCATTATTGTCCCCTCATACCTATAGGTCCTGTTTTGTATACATTACTTCCAGCACAGCCATCCCATTTTCAACCATTTCCACTTCTCGGTACACCCCGTCCAACATTTATTTCCCTCTTGGCTTATCATCAGCAATCTCTTTATTAGTCTCTCTTTTTTTCCCTTGTTCTTTCTTGGCATCATCTCAATGTACTCCACTCACTTCTTCCACAACCCCACATCACACCATTAACATAAATACCATCCTTACCCAACTGCTTTCAGTTCTGATGAATGATCACTGGACTTGCAATGTTAACTTGTTTTTCTTTCTACAGATGCTGCTAGACCTGTTGAGTTTCTCCTGCACTACCTCTAGATAACAGGCTATTGTAGACTGGGCATTGTGTAACAAGAAGTGAATAATTGACAGTCTATCTGTGCGAGGTTCCTCGAGTAAGGTGAGCATACAATGGTAGAATTCATCATTAAAATGGTCAGTGATGCGGTTGATTCTGCAACTAGACTCCTGAATCTAAATGAAGGAAACTGTGATGGTATGGTGCGTGAGCTGGCTTTGATAAATGGTGGAACATTACTTAAAGGGATGATCATAGAATCTATACAGTGTGGAAGCAGGCAATTTGGCCCATTGAGTCCATACCAACCGCCTGAAGAACAACCCACCCAAACCCACCCCAGTCCTGTAGCCCTGCATTTCCCATGGCTAACCCACCTAATCTGCACATTTCAGGGCACATGGGCAATTTAGTACGGCCAATCCACTCTAACCTGTATATCTTTGGATTGTGGGAGGAAACCAGAGCACTTGGAGGAAATCCATGCAGACATGGCGAGAATGTGCAAACTCCACATAGACAATCACCCTAGAATAATGACTTTTAAGCAACTCTTGGATAGGGACATGGAGGATAGTAAAATGTAGGGTATGCAGGGTAGATTGATCTTAGTAGGAGAATAGGTCAGCACAACATCGTGGGCCGTAGGGCCTGTACTGTCCTCTACTGTTCTATGTTCTATGTAGTAGAATCATAACCAGGTCCCTGCTGCAGTGAGGTAGAAGTGCTAACCACTGAGTTATTGTGCACCCTTAATAATAGTGGATAAGCAATGGCAAACGTTTAGATGACACTGAGATTGGTGGATTAGCAGATAGTGAAGGGGACTGTCGGAGAATGCAGCAGAATATAGATAGATTGGAGAGTTGGGCAGAGAAATGGCAGATGGAGTTCAATCCAGGCAAATGCGAGGTGATGCATTTTGGAAGATCCAATTCAAGAGCGAACTATACGGTAAATGGAAAAGCCCTGGGGAAAATTGATGCACAGAGAGATGTGGGTGTTCAGGTCCATTGTACCCTGAAGGTGGCAACGCAGGTGGATAGAGTGG
Source organism: Rhincodon typus (assembly GCF_021869965.1). Classification (NCBI taxonomy): domain Eukaryota; kingdom Metazoa; phylum Chordata; class Chondrichthyes; order Orectolobiformes; family Rhincodontidae; genus Rhincodon; species Rhincodon typus. The sequence goes on along the minus strand of NC_063345.1, from coordinate 311,556 downwards.
TCAAGAAGGCATACGGCATGCTTTCATTCATCGGACAGGGTATTGAGTACAAGAGTTGGCAGGTCATGTTACAGTTGTATAGGACTTTGGTTCGACCACATTTGGAATACTGCGTACAGTTCTGGTCACCACATTACCAAAAGGATGTGGATGCTTTGGAGAGGGTGCAGAGGGGGTTCACCAGGATGTTGCCTGGTATGGAGGGTGCTAGCTATGAAGACAGGTTGAGTAGATTAGGATTATTTCATTAAAAAGACGGAGGTTAAGGGGGGACCTGATTGAGGTCGACAAAATCATGAGAGGTATAGATAGGGTGGATAGCAAGAAGTTTTTTCCCAGGGTGGGGGACTCAATTACTAGGGGTCACGATTTCAAGGTGAGAGGGGAAAAGTTTAAGGGAGATATGCATGGAAAGTTCTTTACGCAGAGGGTGGTGGGTGCCTGGAACGTGTTGCCAGCAGAGGTGGTAGAGGCAGGCACGATAGTGTCATTTAAGATATATCTAGACAGATACATGAATGGGCAGGGAGCAGAGGGATACAGATCCTTGGAAAATAGGCGACAGGTTTAGATAGAGGATCTGGATCGGCGCAGACTAGGAGGGCCGAAGGGCCTGTTCCTGTGCTGTAATTTCTTTGTTCTTTGTTCTTTGTTCTTTAAAGTGTACATGAAGGAACTGCAATAAATGTTAATTCTTGTCTGGCACAAGTTCTACTAAAGTATAGCCAATGCAGATTTTGGTATTGTGATGTCGTGTGACTCTGCTTACGTTCATTTGACCAAGCAATACACATGTGATTGCAGACAGATTGAAGACAAGAACCTAATGTTTTAGAGTTTCAGCTTAAAAAGGAATGAAGCACTGCCAATCCTATCAGGCAATCTTCCAATTGTGGAGTTGGGTACAAATGTGATTTTTTTTTACCCCATTCACCTTTCTGTAATTTAGTTGATCCTTCTGGTTTGCAACCAATACTATTGGTGAACTCCAGCTGCTTTAACTAGGTTCAATCAAGTGGTTTTCTGACTGATTTTGGTTTCAGTAATATGCACGTGAGAGATATTTTCCTAATCAACCTGTTTAGAGATGTTATAGCACACCTCTGGAGCAGGTGGAATTGAGTTGTGTCTCCGAGTGGTGGACTGAGAGTAGTGTGGATCTTGCAGCTGCTCCTACGATTGCAGGCTTATTCCGAGATTTACTCTTAGATTTCTTACAGTTAACATATTTCAGTAGTATAACGTTTTTTGCCTGATTTATCTTTGATACTTTTATCATTAAAATGTGTGTATTGTTTTTCAAACAGAGTTGGGCCAATGGAATTTTTGGAAAGGCCTTTACTTATTTTACTTTTAGATTTCTTACAGTTATTACATTTTGTTTTAATTCATTTTTGGTTTGTTTATATTCAAAAATGCAAAAAAAGACCCAACAAAAGCAAACCCCCCCCCCCCAGAAAAAGCATGTTTTTTTTCAAATGGAGTTCTGTTAATTGCTACTTTTTTGGATTTACCTACTTGTGAGAGGCTCAGTTTATTTTTCTCTTAGAATTATATGCATAGAAGAGAGAATTATTCTTAATATTACTAAATAGACATTTTAAATCGCAGAGGAGAGTGAGTTTTTTTTTAATGGAGCTTTTGGAGAGCCTACACATAGACAATTCTGGAGTGAGGTTTTTTTTTATATATCAGATGATTGAACACTATTTGCTGGACCACTTGAGGTTTTCTAAAATTTGACAGTTCAGCTAAATTGTTGATTTTGTTCAAGGTTTTATTTTTATTTCTAATTTTTTGCATGCTTAATATTAATTCTTTGGGCAAAGAAATATAGTTTATTTTATATAAGGTGCTATTTTAAGCTAGTTCTTTTTAGGCTTAATGTCATCAAGGGCATATGAAAGACAGAGTTAGATGGCTAGTAGATTTAGAGAAGTGATTACCAAGCAGGATCAGTCAGATAGATGGATGATTGTCAGGAAAGGTAAGAAGGTAGTTCAGAAGTCTTCCTGTGGCTATTTGTCTCTCAAACAGATATTCAATGTTGGGTAGGATAGTTTCTCGGGAAAATAGAAGAGACAGCCAGATCTTGGACGCTAAGAATGAATCTTATGTTAGATGAGGTTTGACAAAATTTAAAAGAGTAATTGTTATTGGAAATTGTCCTGTCAAGGATATAAACAGGAGATTCTGCAGCAGTGAGCATAAATCTACGATATTATGTTGCTTTCCTGGTGCTAGGATTAAATAAGTCTCAAAATGTTTGAAGCATATTGTTAAAGGGGAGAGTGAAAAACCAGAAGTTATTGTACATTTTGGTAGGAATGACATTTAAGGAAAAGATTAAAGCTTTACGGAGTGAATATAGAAAGTTCGTTAGATAATTAACTACAGAATGTCAAACGTAGTGAGCTCTGGTTTACTCCTGGTGCCAAACTCAAATGAGGAAAAGGATAAAAGAAATAACTCAATGGCTGTAGAGGTGGTGTAATGTTCAGGGATTTGGATTCTTGGATCACTGAGATCTCTTCAGGGGCAGAAAAGGCTTGTTCAAAAAGGATGGGTTTCACATGTACTGGAAAGGGACGAGTATCCTAGCAGTAAGATTTGTTAATTCCATTAAGGGAGACTGTGTAAGTTATTGGGGGGTGGTGAGGGAGGAGGGATCCTTAGTAGCAGATTAAATAGAAGCTAGATGAGAATGGTTTTGAATCTGAAAATAAGAAGTTAGTTAGAAAAGATAGACAAGACCAAGTCCGAGAATGAAATAACTCAAAAATTATATTGCATTTCTTTCAATGCAAGGAGACTCACAGGTAAGGCTGATGAGCTCGGCATGTTTACGAACATGGGATTGGGATGTCACGTTATTGCAGAAACTAGGCTGAGGGATGGACAGAGATAGTAGGAACTGCAGATGCTGGAGAATCCGAGACAACAAGGTGCAGGGCTGGATGAACACAGCAGGCCAAGCAGCATCATAGGAGCAGAGAGGCTGACGTTTCGGGCCT
>NC_063345.1:297020-308042 GCF_021869965.1 Rhincodon typus | reverse complement strand
CTAAATTCTAAAATGCTCCCAATCTATAGGCTTGTTGCTGTTTCTGGCAATTGCCTCCTCTTTGGGATCTATCATCATCTCCAATTCCTTTTGTAAGCAATGATTGAGTCACCTTATTATTGCACCAGACTGAAATAATTGTTGTAATTCATTCATGTTTTAAAATAAACAACTGCTTATCCACCAACAGCCCATTCAGTAAGGTTCCACAATCCATCCTTGCCAATTCATGCTTTATACCCCCGTAGTCCCCTTTATTTAGATTCAACCAAAAACTCTTTATTAATGCTTCACAATGACAGTTTATAAGCCTATAAGATGTAACATCATTACTTACTCTGGTTAAGAACTGCAAATAGAAGAGTCAGGTCTTTTTAGCTGGAAGATAAGAACAAATGAACCCAGTTACTTTAAAACAAAGTCCCAAAAATACACTGCAATACTCAAAAATACTTAGCAACAGGCCCTCTTGAGGTCTTCCGTCAACCCACTGCTCCCTTGGAGCATCAGGGTCTTTCCCTGTGAGCCTGCAGCAGACAGCTACCTCAGCAAGGAGGCTGACTTCAGCCCCTGGCCTTCAATCTGCCCTCTCTTGGTCCCAGGCTTTTCTCTCCCAGATCCTCATTGTCAGAACTTATATACAACTGCTCCTCTAATCAGAGGGTTTTTCTGTTGTACGTTTGTTGCTAACAGCCTCACTAGAGAAGTAGTTAGTGATTGAGTAGCTTCTCACCAATTTCCTTCAATTCTGCTTACAGGGGTTACTCTTCTCTGATCACCCCATGAAAGGATTTTCCTAGGTGATTTGGGATGTCGCCTTTATGTATTGAGTGTTGCTCTCTATGGATGCAGAAGTTGGACTCTAAAGGAAGATGATGAACGTGGGTCTGGTGGAGGATCCTCAATTAGCTGCATGGACAAAAAGTTAAGTGAGCTGGTTAGAAGAAGAGCATAGGTTCAGGAATCAATAGGATTGCTGAGTCTAATTAGAAATTGAACGACAGTTAAACATGGATATGGAAATGAAGATCCAGCAGCTGGTAAGTTACAACAAATTGGAGGATAAAAACAGAAGGAGGAAGAAGAAAGTCAGATGGGTAAATAAGAGATGTGCACCGGGGAGTCCTGAAGAAAGCTAGATTATTATTCCAATGGCCTCACTAAGGCCAGGGTGATAACAAACAAACATGGATTTGTAAAAGCCAAGGCACATCAGATAGAAAGGCAATAGCCTAGTGGTACTCTTGCTGGACTATTAACTGAGAGACCCAAATAATGTTCTGGGGACCCAGATTCGAATCCCACCAAGGCAGACGGTGGAATTTAAATTCAATATAGATCTGGAACCAAGAGTCTAACGATGACCATGAACCCATTGCCGATTATCGGACAAACCCATCTGGTTCACCAATGTCCTTTGGGGATGGAAACTGCCATCCTTACCTGGTCTGGCCTACATGTGACTCCAAACCCACAGCAATATGGTTGACTCTGAACTGCCCACTGGGCAATTAGGGATGGGCAATAAATGCTGCCTGGCCAGCAACATCCTCATTCCATGAATGAATAAAAAAAACTAAATCTCTGAAGGTAAAAGACAGGAATTGTTGGGAAAAATTTGGTAGTCTGGCAGCTGTGGACAGAAAGCAGGTTCTGATGGATCAGATAACTTTCTTGATCTGCTGCTACTTACTGATGCTTAATGTGGGTTTTGCTAGGGCCATTTGACTCCTGACCTCATTATAGCCTTGGTTCAAACACAGACAAAATAGAGAGACCGCCCGCAAAACTGGAGTCAATGGGGATTGTGGGAATCCTATGGCGGTTGGAATTATACCTAGCACAAAGGAAAATGGTCGTGGTTGCTGAAGGCTAATCATCTCAGCCCCTAGACATTAGTGTTCCTCAGGATATAGAATCACAGAATCCCTAGAGTGTGGAAACAGGCCCTTCGGCCCAATAAGTCCACACTGAACCTCAGAGCAACCCACCCAGACCCATCCCTGCATAACCCACCTAATCTACACGTCCCTGAACACTACAGGCAATTTCCCACGGCCAATCCACTAACTTGCACATCTTTGGACTGTGGGAGGAAACCAGAGCACCCTGAAGAAACCCATGCTGACATGGGGAGAATATGCAAACTCCACACAGACAGTTGCCCAAGTCTGGAATCGAACTCAGGGTCCTGGTGCTGTGAGGCAGCAGTGCTAACCACTGCACCGCCCCTAGGGTAGTGTCCTAGGCCCAAACCCGCCCAGCTACTTTATTAATGACCTTCTTCCAATATAAAGTCAGAAATGGGGGATGTTCTCTTCAATTGCTCAACACCACTCATGATTCCTTGGATACTGAAGCAGCCCATCCCCGTATGCAGCATGACTCAGACATTGGCGAGGCCGGGACTAATAAATGGTAAGTAACATTTGTGCCACATAAGTGCCAGGCAATGACCATCTCCAACAAGAGAGAATCCAACCATCATTCAGTGGGGTTAAAATCGATTCAGAGATAGTAGGAACTGCCAATGCTGGAGAATCTGAGATAACAAGGTGTGGAGCTGGATGAACACAGCAGGCCAAGCAGCATCAGAGGAGCAGGAAAGCTGATGTTCCGGGTCTGGACCCTTCTTCAGAAAATGTCACCTGGTTATTTCATCATTCAGTGGGTTTTCTTTTCCAATGATTTTACTATTGCTGAATACCTCACTATCAACGCTGAACACAAACTGAATTGGACCAGCCATATAAATCCTGTGACTGCAACAGCAGGTCAATGGCTTACAAAGCTGTACCGAACAATTCACCTCCTATCCCTCTAAAGCTTGTTGAAGGAACAGGTTAGGAATGTGATTGTATCTTCCCTACTTCCCTAAATGAAACTCTGGAAACACTCAGGCAGCTTGATATCATCCAGAACAAAACAGCCAGCTTGACTGGTATTAAAGGCAGTGGATGCAGTGCCAAAGTACAGGAGGTTACACTATCTACAAGATGCACTGCAATAACTCACCAAGGCCTCTGCAACAGCATCTCCCAAAAATTGCCACACACACCTGTCTAGAAGGGCAGAGCAGCAGATACATGGGTACAACCAGTGTCTGAAAGCTCCCCTTCAAACCACACACCAATTTAACTTGGAACTATATTAAAATTCTTCCATTTAATTACAAAATTGGCTAAGTTATTGAAAATAGAATATAACGGTCAATTAATACTTTTCAGACTATAGGAAGTGCTCTAGTGAAGTTTCCCCAGGATCAGTATTGGGACTCTTGCTTTTTCTGATATATATTAATTTATTTGGATCTTGATGCACAGAGGGCAATTTCATGTTTTGCTCATTGTACAAAACTTCAAAGAATTGTAATCTGAGAGGATTAATGCGGAGGATACAAGTTGGAATGCCAGCATAGGTGTCAGATGAAGTTCAATGGTGAAGAACATGGACGGCAGAGGTGGTGGCGTAGTGTATAGCTAACATAGAACATAAGAACAATACAGCATAAGAACAGGCTCTTCTGCTCACAATGTTGTGCGGAACATGACACCAAATTAAACTAAGTCCTTCTGTCTGTCCTTGGTCCATATCCTTCCATAATCATCTGCTTATCTAAAAGTACTTAAAAGTCCCTATCATACCTGCCTCCACCACTACCCCTGGCAGTACATTCCACACACATACCACTGTGTTAAAAAAAACTTGCTCCTCATCTCCTTTGAACTTTCCCCCTCTCACCTTAAGTGCATACCCTTAGTATTAGACATCTCAACTCTGGGAAAAAAGAGCAGAACATTGTTGCTGGAATACGAATCAAGAGGCTTAGGTTAATGATCCGGGGAACACAGGTTCACATCCCACCATGGCACCTGGTGAGAGTGACAAAGCGAGCACGCAAAGAGCGAGCGCACAATCGGCAAGGAGCAGCTGACCAGAGCAGCGGGAAACCTTTGAGGGGTTTCCCTTCCTTCCATTCACTCAATCCAGACGTTGAGCTACAGATGTGACATCTGGACTGAAAAGTCACACCAGGCAATAGAAGCTGCTGATTGGGTGAATCCAGACTGTGAATATTTCATAGAATCAAAAAACCCCTACAAATGTGGAAACAGGCCCTTTGGCCCAACAAATCCACACTGACCATTGGAGCATCCCACCCAGACCCATCCCCCTACAAGCCTCCTAAGTTACACATCCCTTAACACTATGAGCAATTTAGCATGGCCAATCCGTCCAGCCTGCACATCTTTGGACTGTGGGAGAAAACCAGAGCACCTGGAGGAAACCCACACAGACAAGGGCAGAATGTGCAAACTCCACACAGACAGTTGCCCAAGGGTGGATTCAAACCCGGGTCCCTGGCGCTGTGAGGCAGCAGTGCTAATCGCTGAGCCATCTGGAGTACTGTGAGCAGATTCAGTCCCTTATTTACAGCATCATTTCATATGAGGCAGTTCAGAGAAGGTTCAATAGGATGACCCCTGATATGAAGAGTTTATCTTTTCAGCAAAGGTGGACAGGTTGGGACTCTACTCACTGCAGTTTAGAAGAATGAGAGGTGACCTCATTGAAACATATCGCATTCTTAAAGGGCTTGATAGGGTAAACTCAGAAGGTGGTTCCGCTCAAGGGAGGGTGTAGGACAAGAGGGCACAGTCTTAGAATAAAGGGGTTCCAATTTAGTCAGAGTCATACAGCATAGAACAGGCTCTTTAACCCACCATGTCCATACCACCAACAAGCACTAAACTGCACTAATTCCATTTACCTGCACTCGGTCCATAGCCTTCTATGCCTTGGCATTTTAAGGGCTCATTCAGATGCTACTTAAATGTTGCGAGAGCACCTGCCTCCACCATCCTCTTTGGCAACACATTCTGTATTTCTATCACGCTCTGGGTGAAAAAAAACTTTTTCCTAGGTCTCCTCTAAACCATTTACTTCTCACCTTAAATGTATGCCCTTGGGTCTTAGGTATGTCAGTCACAGTGAAAAGATTCTCACAGTTTACTCTATGTAGAACCATAGAAATTATACGTAGATGGGGGCCCCATTTGGCACATGCCAACTCAAAGACACCCAGATATCCTTTCTAATGAGAGATAGTAAGAACGGCCAATGCTGGAGTCAGAGATAACACAGCATGGAGCTGGAGGAACACAGCAGGCCAGGCAGCATCAGGGGAGCGGGAAAGCTGACGTTTCAGGTCGGGACCCTTTCTAATCCCATTTTCCTGCACATGGCACATAGCCTTGGAGCTTCCAGCATTCAATGTGCAGATCCAGTTAGGTTTTTAAAGAGTTTTAGGGTCTCTGCCTCCAGCACCAACTCAGGTAGCAAATTCTAGATCTCTACAACCCTGTGTGTGAAAGTGTTCTTCCTCATGTCCTCTCTAATCCTTCGGCCACTTAGCTTGAACCTATGACGCCTGGTTTTTGAACTCTCTGCAAAGGGAAACAGGGTCCTCCTATCAACTCTATCTTCACCCCACACAATTTTGTATACCTCAATCATGTCACCCTTCAGTCTTCTCTGTTCCAAAGGAAAAAACCCCAACTTCTCCAAACTCTCTTCACAGCTACAATTCTCCAGCTCTTCTCTGCACTCTCTCCAGATCAATTACATCTTCCCTATAATATACTGACCATAACTGTACATAGCACTCCAGCTGTGGTCTTACCAGTGTCTTACATGGCATAGTGGTTAGTGCTCTCAGCACCAGGGACCCAGGATCAAATCCAGCCTTGGGTGACTGTCTGTGTGGTGTTTGCTTATTCTCCCCATGTTTGCGTGGGTTTCCTCTAGGTGCTCCAGCTTCCTCCCACAGTCCAAAAGGTAGATTGGCCATGCTAAATTGCTCTGTAGTGTGCAGGCTTAGGTGGGGTGTCTTCAGAGGGTTGTGCAGATTCACTGGGCCAAATAGCCTCAATCCACTGAGTAGGGATTCTATAGTTTCATCATTATAATCTCTATTTTCATATTCGATATCTCTCCCAATGAAGGACAGCATTCCATATGCGTTCTTTACAACATCTCTCAATTTTGTATACCTCAATCAGATCTCCCTAAGCCTCCTTTGCTGCAAGGAATAAAGGTGACCCTGCCTATCCAGTCTCTCCTCATAACAGACTATTCAACCCAAGCAACATCCTGGTCAATCCCCTCTGCACCCTCTCTAATGCATCTCAGCTTTCTGATACTGCAGCAACCAGAACTGCACACAGTATTCCATCTGTCACCTGTTGGACTATAACCTGGTGTCATTACAACTTCTTTAAAGTCAGAAATCACACAAGACTTCTTACAACGCTCACTATATTCTACGCCCCAGCTAATGAAGGCAAGCATTTCGTAAATCTTCTTCACCACCCTGTCTACCTGTGCTGACACCTTCAGGGATCTATGAACTTACAACCTTCCCTTATTAGACATCCCAAAATTCAAATCCTCATACTTAAATTCCACCTGCCATTGCTAAGCCCAATTTACCACCGGATCAATATCAGACTGTAGCCCAAGACCATCCTCCTCACTATCAACACCACCATCAATTTGTATGCCATGAGCAAACTTACTAAATATACCTTCTACATTCACATCCAAGTTTTTAATGTACATAAACAGCAAGGGTCTCAGCACTGATCCCCTGTGGTACACTGCTGGTCACAGGCTTTCAATCACAAAAACATCTCTCCACCATCACTCTTTGCCTGCTATTTACAAGTCAGTTTAGAATCCAGTTTGCCTCTTACCTTGGATCCCATGGGCTCTTGTGGACCAGTCTTCCAATGTGGGGCCTTGTCAAAGCCCTCAATGAAGTTCATATAAGCCAAATCAACTGCACTACCCTCAACAATATGTTTAGTCAACTTTTCAAAAAGCTCAATTAAATTTGACAGGCAAGATACCCCCCGAGCATTTGTACTGACTGTCCCTGATCAATCCCTGCCTTTCCAAGTGTTGATTAATCCTGTCTCTCAGAATTATTTCCAATAATTTCCCTACTACCGATGTCAGGCTAACTGGTCTATAATTAAAAACCAAATAACTGCAAATGCTGGAAATCAAACTTAATCAGAAATTGCTGGAAAAGCTCAGCAGGTCTGGTAGCATCTGTAGAGAGAAATCAGAGTTAACATTTCGGTCCAGTGACCCTTCTTCAGAACAGCTAATACCTCCTTATTACTCTTAATGTTCTAGAACATGACCATCCCAACTGAAAACCCCAGCTTTCTCCCGAGCTGAAAAGCATTCATTTAAGACATCATCTGTGTCTACTGCCTGCAAGCACAAACTGAGGATTTTTTCTCTCAAAGACTTGAGCATCTTTGGAACTCCTTGCCACAGTGAGCTCTGGGAGCAGATTCCTTGTGTATATTTAAGGAAGAGATACATAAATTCTTGATCAGTAGGAGCATCAAGAGTTACAGGGAAAAGGCAGGAAAGTGGACATAAGGAATTTTAGATCAGCCATGATCCTACTGAATGGCGGAAATGGGTCGAGGGACCTAATTGCTGAATCCTGTACCTATTTCTTGTGGTCTTAAGGACAGACAATATAAAATAAGTGTTACAATTTTTAATGGAGTCCAGGAGCAGAGGGACTTAGGTGCATATGTGTATACGGCATTACAAATGACACAGTTGGAGAGAGCTGTTAAAGCACATTGTACCCTGGGCTTTATTAACAGGTGCATAAAGTACAACAGTAGGCAGATGATGCTGAACTTAAAAATGATACTGGTCAGATCTCAGCTGGAATATTGTACACTGTTCTGGGCACCTCGCTAAAGAAATGATGTGAATGCATTGGAGAGAGTGCAGAAGAGATGTATTTAAAGGGGCCTCATGAACAATAAAAGTCTAGTTAGAAGAGCCAATTATGACAGTGGTTGGAGGGAGTCTATTCTCCTGAGACATAAACAGGTCAAGAGGAAATCTGAGAGAAACTTTCAAAATCATAAGGGAGCTAGAGTAGATAGGGGTAAACCAATTCTATTCATAAAAGGATTAAGAACGACAACTGTATATAGACATAAAGAGATAGAACACAGAACAGTACAGCACAGTACAGGCCCTTTGGCCCACGATGTTGTGCCGAACTTTTATCCAAAACCTAAGGTCTATCTAACCTCCACCACAAAGTAAGTAAATGTGATGAAAGAAAAATCTTTTTCACACACCTGGTTTGGGTCTTGAATGTACTACCTGTAAGAGGTGAGGTAGGTTTAATTGAACCATTCAAGGCAACATGAGATGGTTATTTGAATAGAAACAATGAGTTATGAGAAATAAAACACGAGAAGGGTACGAAGTTTTTTTTTTAAATTCATTCACGGGATGAGGGTGTATCTGGCCAGGCAGCATTTATTGCCCATCCCTAAATGCCCAGAGGGCAGTTCAGAGTCAACCACATAGCTGTGGATCTGGAGTCACATGTAGGCCAGACCAGGTAAGGATGGCAATTTCCTTCCCGAAAGGACATGAGTGAACCAGGGGAGTTTTTCCAACAATTGACAATGGGTTCATGGTCATCATTAGACTCTTAGTTCCAGATATTTATTGAATTCTAATTCCACCATCTGCCATGGCGGGGCTTGAACCCGGGTCCCCAGAACATTATCTGGGTCTCTGGATTAACAGTCCAGTGATAATACCACTAGGCCATCACCTCCCCCTCATGATGGTCACACTGTAGGGGGTACAGAGGAGGTTCACTAGGTTGATTCCAGAGGTCAGAGGGTTGGCTTATGAAGAGAAATTGAGTAGACTGGGTCTGTACTCATGGGAATTTATAAGAATGGTGTGGGGGGTTGGATTCTTATAGAAACATATAAAATTATGAAGGGAATAGATACGATAGAAGCAGGGAGTTTGTTTCCACTGGTGGGTGAAACTAGAACTAGGGGGCATAGCCTCAAAATAAGGGACAGCAGATTTAGGATTGGCTGAAGAGAAACGGTTGTGAATCTGTGGAATTCCCTGCCCAGTTAACTTGCTAAGGGTATCTTGTTGAATGTTTTTAAGACAAAGATAAATTTTGAACAATAAAGGAATTAAGGGTTATGGTGAGCAGGCGGATAAGCAGAGCCGAGTCCACGAAAAGATCATCCATCTCATTGAACGGTAGAGCAAGCTCGAATGGGCAGATGGCCTACTCCTGCTCCTATTCCTTATTTTCTTATTTGGTGAGCTGGTTTATACACAATGGGCCAAATGACCTCCTTGTGTACCATGACAACTTCTGTGGGGAGGTGATGGCCTATTATTGCCACACTGTTAATCCAGAGACCCAGATAATGTTCTGGGGACCTGGGTTCAAATCCTGCCACGGCAGATGGTGGAATTTGAATTCAATAAATATCTGGAACTAAGAGTCTAATGATGACCATGAACCCATTGTCAATTGTTGGAAAAACTCCCCTGGTTCACTAATGTCCTTTAGGAAGGAAACTGCCATCCTTACCTGATCTGGCCTACATGTGACTCCAGACCAACAGCAATGAGGTTGCCTCATAACCACCCTCTGGGCAATTAGGGATGGGCAATAAATGCTGCCTAACCAGCGATGCCCTCATCCCATGAATGAATAACGAAGAAAAAAAGATCTGTCACTGGATTAAAATTTTGGAACTATCTTCCTAACAGCAATATTGATATCCTGATATCCCCAGGAATTAAACATTTCATCATCACAGTCTCCAGGGCTATTAGTGATGAGCAGCAAATACCAGCCTAGCCAATGACACCCACATTGAATGAACAAATATAAAGAACACAAATTTAGAATATAGAATGCAAAGCAATTGACCCCACATAACAAAAAAAAATTAGTAACAGCATCGGCAGAGAAATGGACAGCTTTATGGAAAGGTTTCATGGCTTAGGGCCCAGGCAGATGAAGGCACAGTCAACAATAGTTCAACGAATAAAATCAGAGATGTTGAAGAAGCTGGAATTAGAGGAGAACCGATATCTGAAAAGGCTGCAAAACTGTTGAGATTACAGGGTTAGGGAGGGGCAAGGCCTCAGAGGAATTTGAAAACAAGGGTGAGAATTGTACAATTGAGACGTTGTTTGACCTGGAGACAGCAAGCCACAGGGATTGCCCGGTGAATGGGACTTGGTGTGAGAGCAGAGTTTTAGAGGAGCTGAAGTTAGAATGTGGGAGGGCAGCCAGGAGATTGGGGCTGGGGCGAGCCTGGTGTTAACAATGAACTGGGGAAGGGGGGAGGGGGAAGGTGCGGAGGGGAACGGGGCAAGAAGCGAAGGGGGGCAGGGTGGATAGGCTGCAAAGAGCTAGCAACTGCAGGATGGGGCTAAAGGCCTGCCTCTGGGCAGTGACCAGTTCACACGTTGCTGCCGGCGGGCAAAGAGCCTCCATGAGGCAGGAGGCCGGCGGAGAGTCGGGGTCTGGTAATAAAGAGCTGGGCTCATCAGCGGCTGCCGCTCACACACACAGGAAGGGTGGAGAGGAAGCTGCAGCAGCGTGGCCTAGGCCCTGGGCTCCGGGCCTGCCGTACTCACCGCGGCCTCTCGCAGTCCCCCCGCCGCCGCTCGCTCCCGGACACGGGCCCGCGCTCAGCCCGCCACCCGATGACGTCGCCACCACCCCGCCTCCACAGCCCTGATTGGTCAGTTCCGGGGAGTCAGTGCAGGCGCCATCTCCAGCAAGAGGGGGGATGGGAAGACCCGGTAACCATAGCAACGAGGGGCGGAAGTAGGCTGTTCGGCCTGTTCGGCCGGTCCGTCCGGGACACCCTGGTCAACTCTTTCTTCACCCGTCACAGCCCCACGGCACCTTTCCCTGTAACCGAAGGTGTAACATCTGCCCATTTACCTCCTCCATCCCCAGTGTCCAAGGGCCCAAACATACCTTCCAGGTGAAGCAGCACTTTACCTGCACTTCCCACAATCTAGTCTACTCTATTTGCTGTAATTGAGATAACAAGGTGTAGAGCTGGATGAACACAGCAGGCCAAGCAGCATCAGAGGAGCAGGAAAGCTGACGTTTTGGGT
>NC_063345.1:246995-287020 GCF_021869965.1 Rhincodon typus | reverse complement strand
GGTGTGGTGGAGCTGGAGGGGAGTGTGGAGCGGACAAGGGAGTCACGGAGAGAGTTGTCCCTCCGGAAAGCAGATAAGGGTGGGGAGGGAAAGATGTCCATCCCCGCCTCTTCGACCTGTTTGTTTCCTCTCCACCTATCCTCTCCTCTATCCCTCTTCTATCCGCCTCCCACTCTCTCCCTATTTATTTCAAAACCCCCTTCCCCTCCCCCTTTTCTGATGAAGGGTCTAGGCCCGAAACGTCAGCCTCTCTGCTCCTATGATGCTGCTTGGCCTGCTGTGTTCATCCAGCTTCTGAGAGAAGCAGTTTCTTTTCATCTCAGTTTTGAACCTACCGCCTCTCACTTTATAATCACAACCTCTTGCTCGAGACTGTCCAACAAGAGGAAACATCTGTTCAACGTCCATCTTATCAATATCCTTGAGCATTTTCTATAACACAATCAGATACTCCCTTCATTCTTCTGAACTCCAGCAAGTACAAGCCCAAGTTATTCAACCGATCCTGATACAATAATCCTTTCATCCCTGGAATCAATCTGCTGAACCTCCTCTGAACTACCTCCTGTGCCACAACATCCTTCCTCAAAAAAGGAGACCAGACTATAAAAGTGAGCAAGTGTTGTTACAATTATAGAAGGCGTTGGTGAGACCACACCTGGAGTATTGTGCCCAGCTCTGGTCTCCTTTGTTGAGGAAGGATGTTAAATGGTGGAACGGGCTGGAAAGGCTGAATTGCCTACTCCTGCTCCTCATTGCTATGTTCCCATGCCAGGAGCAGCACCAGGCATACCTGAACATGAGGTGTCAACCTGGTGAAGCTATCAAACAGGACTATTTGTGTGGCAAATCACATAAGCAGAAAGTGATAGAGTTAAGTGACCTGACAACCAGCAGATCAGATCTAAGCTCTGCAGTCCTGCCACATCTAGTCATGAATGGTGGTGTACAATTAAACAACTCATTGGAGGAGGTGGCTCCACAAATATCCCCATCCTCAATGATTGAAGAGCCCATCACATTAGTGCAAAAGATAAGGCTGAAGCATTTTCAGGAATCTTCAGCCAGAAGTGCCAAGTGGATGATCCATCTTGGCCTCCTCCAGTCATCCATAGCATCACAGATGCCGGTCCTCAACAAATTCAATTCATTACACATGATACCAAGAAATGGCAGGAGGCACTTGGATACTGCAAAGGCTATGGGCCCTGACAACAAAAGTAGGACAAATTCAACCTGGCCAGTTACATCCTCATTAGTCTACAGTTAATGATCAGTAAAATGATAGAAGGCATCATCAACAGTTCTATCAAGCAGCACCTACTCAGTAATAACTTGCTCAGTGTTGCGAAGTTGGGTAGAGCATTTGTGGATTGGGAGGCAGGAAGTTAGAATTTGGTATTTCTAAAATGCTGGAGTTGGGGGGAGAGAGAGCATTGCCTGGTCCCTTTAAGAGGTGTGCTTTTTCTATGCTTAAAGATTTAAAAAGGATGTCTGTGAGGAGCAGCTTGAAAGTTTGTAAGTACACAGAGAGCACGCGAATTGAAACATTTATAACAAAAGGCCATACGGTTAGCAGGCCAAGCAGCGGTTTTAACCAAGACAACATGTTTTGAGTTTAGCCAATCAATTTGAACCAGGCACTAAGATACCAAAAAACAATTAAATTTAAATCTGATGGTTTTGACAACATAAGACCAATCCTATTGTAAGAAATATTGATATGTCATCAAAGGTATAAAAGAAGGGGGCAGTTGGACAAAAACCAGAGAGCTAACTGCCATCTACCAGAGTTATCAGCCTCAGCTCGCTGGCTCTCACAGCCTACTCCAAGTCTTAGAGAAAGCACCATTGAAATAACAAAGGTACCAATGGCACAACTAGTTAACATTCCTGATAGAAGAATTAACAGAGAAGGCACAGAACATTCTGTAACCTTGCTGTAATTTTAAGAGACTAAATTCTATTTTTATTTTATATAATTGTGTTTTGTATTTATTGGACCAACATACCATTGGAATCTTGTTAGTAGTTGATGAGATTTATTCAGTTCGTTAATATTTTAGTTAATTTGTTCTCTGTTAGAGTTAGATAAATAAATTGTTACTTGTTGATTTTAAAGTCGGTGTGAGGGATTTATTTTATATAACCACTAGAAGTTGCTAAAGAGCAGGTCACAACACTTTTCATACTTCTTTTACAGATTATAGGATGAAGTGCTCCTCTTTGGGTGTTTGGCTTTTACTTCTCAAAGCGGGGTGGGGGGAGTTAACATCCGCTTTATAGAACATAGAACAGTACCGGCCCTTCGGCCCACGATGTTGTGCCGAACTTTTACCCTAATCCTAAGGTCTATCTAACCTCCACCCCTACCTTATACTATCATCCATATGCCGATCTAATAGCCGCTTAAATGCCCCGAATGAGGCCGACTCCACTACCCTCTCTGGGAATGCATTCCACGCCCCTACCACTCTCTGAGTAAAGAACCTACCTCTGACGTCTCCCCTATATCTACCTCCACTCACTTTAAAACTATGCCCCCTTGGAATAGCTACCTCCACCCGAGGAAAAAGTCTCTGGCTGTCTACTCTATCTATACTTCCGATCATTTTGTACACCTCTATCACCTCTCATCCTTCGTCATTCTAAAAAGAAAAGCCCGAGCTCTCTCAACCTTTCCTCGTAAGACCTTCCCTCCATTCCAGGCAACATCCTAGTAAATCTCCTCTGCACCTTTTCCAACACTTCCACATCTTTCCTGTAATGAGGCGACCAGAACTGGACACAGTCCTCCAGATGTGGCCGAACCAGGCTTTTGTATAGCGGGCGCATAACTTCATGGCTCTTGAACTCAATCCCTCTATTAATGAAAGTTAACACACCATACGCCTTCTTAACAATTCTATCCACCTGGGTGGCAGCTTTCAGGGAACTGTGAATATGAACCTCAAGATCCGTCTGCTCCTCCACACTGCCAAGAATCTTTCCGTTAACTCTGTATTCTGCTTCCAAGTTTGTCCTTCCAAAATGAATCACCTCACACTTTTCAGGGTTAAACTCCATCTGCCACTTCTTAGCCCAGCTCTGCATCCTATCAATGTCCCTTTGTAACCTAGAACAGCCCTGTGCACTGTCCACAATGCGACCCGCCTT
Organism: Rhincodon typus; assembly: GCF_021869965.1. Taxonomy (NCBI): domain Eukaryota; kingdom Metazoa; phylum Chordata; class Chondrichthyes; order Orectolobiformes; family Rhincodontidae; genus Rhincodon; species Rhincodon typus. The sequence continues at coordinate 283,864 of NC_063345.1, read as the reverse complement.
CATATCGTCCGCGAACTTGCTAATCCACCCTTCCACTCCTTCATCCAAATCATTTACAAAAATCACAAATAGAAGAGGACCCAGGACAGATCCTTGTGGTACACCACTCGTAACTGAGCACCATATTGAATATTATCCCTCCACTACCACCCTTTGTCTTCTAAGGGTCAGCCAATTCTGAATCCAATCTGCCACATTTCCCCCTATCCCATGCCTCCTTACCTTCTGCATGAGCCTACCGTGGGGAACCTTATCAAACGCCTTACTTAAATCCACGTATACCACATCTACTGCTCTACCTTCATCCACGTGTTTGGTCACCTCTTCAAAGAATTCAATAAGGTTTGTGAGGCATGATCTACCCCTCACAAATCCATGCTGACTATCATGAGTCAAACTGTGCCTTTCCAAGTGATCATAAATCCTATCTCTCAGAGCCCTTTCCAATAATTTGCCCACCACTGATGTAAGACTAACTTGTCTGTAATTTCTGGGGTTATCCCTGTTCCCTTTTTTGAACAAAGGAATGACGTTTGCCTCTCTCCAATCTTCCGGCACTATACCCGTGGACAGTGAGGACGAAAAGATCATTGCCAAAGGCCCTGCGATCTCTTCCCTTGCTTTCCATAGACTCCTTGGATAAATCCCATTAGGCACTGGAGACCTATCTATCTTCAACTTCCTCAAGATTCCTAGCACATCTTCCTTACTAACATCATCCTCCTCTAGCCGACCAGCCTGTTTCACACTGTCCTCTACAACTAGGTCCCTCTGAGTTGTGAATACCGAAGAAAAGTATTCATTAAGGACCTCTCCTATCTCTTTAGGCCCCGTGCACAAATTCCCTTTACAATCCTTGATCGGCCCTACCCTTTCTCTGGTCATCCTCTTATTCCTCACGTATGTGTAAAAAGCCTTGGAGTTTTCCTTGATCCTATCTGCCAAGGTTTTCTCATGCACGCTTATAGTTCTCCTAAGCTCTTTCTTCAGCTCCTTCCTGGATAACTTGCATCCCTCTGGAGCCTTTTCCGTTCCTTGTTTCCTAAACCTTACATAAGCATCCTTCTACCTCTTAATCAGACGTGTGACCTCTCTTGAGAACCAAGGCTCCCTCACTCGACCACATCTTCCCTGCCTGCTAGGGACAATCATATGCAGTATGCATTCCTTAAACAATCTCCACATTTCAATAGTGCCCTTCCATGACAGCATCTATTCTCAATTTATGTTACCCAGTTCTTGCCTAACAGAATTATGAATACCCATCCCCCAATTATAAACCTTACCCTGCTGTATGTACCTATCCTTTTCCATGACTGTTGTAAAAGTATCAGAGTTATGATCGCTACCGCCAAAATGCACTCCTACCTTGGCCTGGTTCATTGCCAAGCACCAAATCCAAAATGGCCTCTCGTCATGTTGGTCTATCTACATACTGTGTCAGGAATCCTTCCTAAACGCACTGGACAAAATCCGCTCCATCTAAACTATTACAACTAAAATGTTTCCAATCAATATTTGGAAAGTTGAAGTCACCCATGACTACAACCCTGTGACTTCTGCACCTTTCCAGTATCTGCCTCCCAATCCACTCCTGTACTTCTCTGCAACTATTAGGGGGTCTGTAAAAACAACCCAACAAAGTGACTGCTCCTTTCTTGTTCTGGACCTCAACCCAAACTGACTCTGTAGACATATCATTCTCGAACTGCCTTTCAGTAGCTGCTATACTAGCCCTGAATAGCAATGCCACCCCCCCACCTCTTTTTTCCACTCTCCCTATTTCTTTTAAAGCATCTAAATCCCAGAACTTCCAACAACCATTCCTCTCCCTGAGTTACCCAAGTTTCTGTAATGGCCACAATATCGTAGTTCCAAGTGCCGACCCATGCTCTAAGTTCATCCGCCTTATTTCTGATACTTCTAACATTGAAGTATACACACCTCAAACCATCTTGGTGTCCGCAATTACGCTCCATCGACCGCATTTCTTTATAAACAACCTCACTCCCTATTGTGTCCGTTGGAAGCCTGAATACCTCATCTTCTGAATTATAAATCCGGTTCCCCACCCCCTGTCAATCGAGTTTAAACCATCCCGTATAGCTCGAGCAAACCTCCCTCTCAGAATAGTTGTGCCCTTCCGGTTCAAGTGCAACCCATCTTTTCTGTACAGGTCCCACCTTCCCCAGAATGTGCTCCAATTATCCACATAATGGAAGCCCTCCTTCCTACATCAGCCCTGTAGCCACGTGTTTAGCTGCACTCTCTCCCTATTTCTTACCTCGTTATCACGTGGCACTGGTAGTAATCCAGCGATAACTACCCTGTTTGCCCTGGACTTCAGCTTCCAACCTAACTCCCTGTACTCGTTTTTCACATTCTCAGTCCTTTTTCTCCCTATGTCATTGGTACCGATGTGTACCATGACTGCTGGTTGCTCACCCTTCCCCTTAAGGATCTTGAAGACACGATCCGAGACATCACGGACCCTGGCACCCGGGAGGCAACATACCATCCTTTCATCTCGTTCGCATCCACAGAACCGCCTGTCTGTGCCTCTTACTATCGAGTCCCCCACTACAATTGCTCTCCTATTCTCCCCACTTCCCTTCTGTGCCAGGCTCAGTGCCAGAGACCTGTCTGCTATGGCCTTCCCCTGGTAGGTATTTGCGCTCCCCAACAGTATCCAAAATGGTATACTTATTATTGAAGGGAACGGCCACAGGGGATCCCTGCACTGTCTGCCTATTCCCTTTCCCCTTCCTGACAGCCACCCAGCTACCTTTCTCCTGTACCTTGCGTGTGACCACCTCCCTGTAACTCCTCTGTATCACCCCTTCAGCCTCCCTAATGATCCGGAGTTCATCCAGCTCCAGCTCCAGTTCCCTAACGCGGTTTTTGAGGAGCTGGAGTTGGGTGCACTTCTCACAGGTGAAGTCAGAGGGGACACCAGCAGTGACCCTTACCTCCCACATCCTGCAAGAGGAGCATGCAACTGCCCTAGCTTCCATTCCCTCTACTCTAGATTTCCAGAAGAATAAAAAAAAAGCCTTACCTTACCGACCCTCCACACAGTCTTTTTTTTGGTAAGATGAGGAGGATGGGTGGGAGACACTACACGTGAAGTGTTTTGGGTTTAGCCAATGCCCGAATATATCAGTTCCTTCCTGGCTCACGTTCTCTCCACACACCCGCCGCTGAAAACAAGAGGGCCTCTGCTGCACGAGGTGAGTTTTTATACTGGAGAAAAAAACGTTACCTTCCCGTCGGCACTCTGGCTCATGCTGCTGCCGCTGAAAACAAGAGGGAACATTGGTGAAACCCAGTTTGGGTTTTGCCAATAAAAGAGCTGAATTCCAGAGGAGAGACCTTGATATTAAGGCTGCATTTGACTGAGCGTGGCATCAAGGAGCCCTCACAAAACTAGAATCAATGGGAATCAGGGCAAACTCTCTGCTGGTTGGAGTCCTATTGGGAACATGGGAAGATGGTTGTGGTTTTTGGAGGTCAGTCATCTCGGCTCCAGGACATCCCTTCAGGAGTTCCTTAGGGTAGTATTCTGAGGCCAACCATCTTCAGCTGCTTCATCAATGACCTTCCCTCCCTCATTATGTCAGCAGTGGGATCAATGATTGCATGATGTTAAGCACCACTTACAACTCAGATACTGAAGCAGTCTATGTTCGAATGCAACAAGATCTGGACAATATCCAGGCCTGGGCTGTGGTACAAAGTTGTGTAGAGTAATTGTGAACTGGGAGTCGGGAAGCTAGAGTTAGTTAGTTAAAAAAGTGTGTGGTCCTTTTCAGAGATAAAATGCTTTTCTAATAGAGATGTATGTACATAAAAAAGTGTCTCTATGTCGCTGAAGGTATATAGCCAGTTCTAAAATCAAAACATGTATCACTGGCTCTGTGATTGGAAACCTTAGATGTGTTTTGATGTTTTGGCAATGAGCTAGATTTAGCCAATTAATTTAGACTAAGCAACTAGCGATTGAAAGCCAATTGAATTTAAATCTGATGGTTTTGACAACCTCAGACCAATGCTATTGTAAGAAAATTGATAAGTCATCCAAGGTATATAAGGAGAGAGTTTTTGAAAATCGGTGTGGGAGCGAACTGCCGTCTGGGAAATAAGAGCCTAGCTCTCACAAAAAATCACTAAGCCCTATAAGAAAGCATCATCTTATCCATAAAAGGTATCGCAGCACTTCTAGCTAAGAGAATTCATGGAGAAAACATCCCTGACAGTAGGATCAGCAGAAGAAAGGCATTTATGACTTGAGAACAGCAGAAGAAAGGTGTTTATGATTGGAGATACAGTGGAGAAAGCAAAGCATTCCTGGAGACACATTCTGTGTGGGCTTTGAGAGACTAAGTTTTAATTTTTTTTCTAGCTACTTGGGTTATGTAAGTGGGACCAGTGTTTATTGGAATAGCATACCAGTGGAATTTTGTTCAGTTAGGGAATAGTTAGGAGTTAGGGGGGAATTGTTTGGTTTGTTAGCAGTCCTGTTAATTTGTTCACTGTTGGGTTAAATAAATAAATTGTTACTTGTTACTTTTCAAGTGACTATCAGGGATTTTCTTTCATTTAACCTCCCTTCTCTGTAACAGTTTAACAAATTAGATGAGGTGAGGTGACCTTCTCTGGGTGTTTCGGGTTTAATTGTTAGAAAGGGATCTCTACTCACGCCATAACAGACTGGGGGCTAGTGTTTCAATTTTAATTATCAGAGGGATTCGACCTTTCCAATAAGGGACAATCTATCCACCGCCCCTTGACATTCAATGGTGTTACCATCACTGAATACCCCACTATCAACAACCTTGGGGTTATCATTGATCAGAAACTCAACTGGACTTACCACATAAACACAGTGGCTGCAAAAGCAGGTCAGAAGCTAGGAGTACTGCAACGATTAACCCATTTCCTGACTCCCCAGAGCCGGTCCACCATCTCCAAGGCACAACTCAGGAGTGTGATGGAATACTCCCCACTTGCCTGGATGGATGCAGCCCCAACAACACTCAAGAAGCTTGTTACCATCCAGGACAAAGCAGCCCCAATTGATTGGCACCACATCCACAAGCATCCACTCCCTCCACCACTTACACTCAGTAGTAGCAGCATGTACCATCTACATGATGCACAGGAGAAATTCACCAAAGATTCATAGAAAGCACCTTCCAAACCCACAACCATTTCTATCTAGAAGGACAAGGGCTGTGGATTCATGGGATCACCACTACCCCTCCAAGCCACTCACCATTCTGACTTGGAAACATCGCCACTCCTTCAGTGCCACTGGGTCAAAATCCTGGAATTCCGTCCCTAAACGGCATTGTGGATCTACCTACAGCACAAGGGCTGCAGCAGTTTGAGAAGGTAGTTCACTACCACCTTCTCAAGGGCAAATAGGGATGGGCAATAAATGTTAGCCAGCCAGCGACACCCACTTCTCACAAGTGAATTAAAACAAATCCTCAAATCATTAAGAAGTCTTTAGATGGGCACATGAAACACCATAGCATACAGGATGACAAACCAAGTGTGGAAAACGGGATTAAAATAGTTGGTTAATGGATAACTAGCACAGGCACGTTGGGCCAAAGTGTCTCTTTCCATGCTGTAAAAACTGTGACACTAACAGAAGGAGGAAGTCTCCATGGTAGAATACATAGCAGAGTTCTATGAGTGACAGTGGTAAGTTTGCGAAAGTGGCCCAGGAAAATCTCTACTTGAAAATCTCTAAAGAGTGATGAAACAAAAAGCAGACAAACCAGGCAGCTTCCAAACCTTTCAGCCAGAAGACTACATGATATTGCTTCTACCAATACCAGATGAACACTTAAAGGCTCATTTCAGTGGACCATACAGACTAGCCAAGAAGTTTGGGGAAGGGAATTATCTGATTGAGACCCCCAGATGTAGGGAGAAGGCTATGCCATGTCAACATGATAAGGTAGACCCATTGCTGAGAAGGGCACATGCAGGTAACAGTCTGTCCCATTATCACTGACCTGGAGAACAAGGCCCACATTGAACCCTCTATAAGCAATCCAACCAATATAGAAATACTAGTGAATTTAGATTTGTTATTTGCTCACCTAAGTTTAGAACAGCAAGAAGACTTAACAAAGCTTTATAGGGATAGCAGGGCTGTTTTTGCTGTTTTCATTTCTATGCCTAGGTCAATGCCAGGTGGTCTTTCCAGTTTTGCATCTTCATTGAGACGTGCTGGAGCAGCAACTAACGAGAAAATGTGAGCTCACGCATATTGGCAAGAAGCATAGAGGACTTATATTATTTAATGGAGAAACTTGCAGGTGCAACGGATTTGGGAGGCCCTGAGCATAAACCACAAATGCTAGTAATAAGGGTATATAGATTGAAACATTGGCCTTTAATTCACAGGGAATAGAGTATAAAAATAAGGACATTTTGTTCAAACAAACAAGACACTTGTTACACCACAGCTAGAGTACTATGAACCGTTTTCGTCCCTTCATCTAAGGAAACACATACTGGCATTGGCTGCAATCCACAGAAGGTTCATTAGGTTGATCCTAGGTATGGATGAATTGTCTTATGAGGACAGCACGCATAACGGTGGATGAATCTTTGGGACTTGATCAGGTATACCCCAGAGCTTTGTGGGAAGCTAGGGAAGTGAGATATTTGTATCATCGTCAGCCACAGGTTAGGTATCGGAAATCTGGAGGTTGGCTAATGTGGTTCATTATTTAAGAAAGATGGTAAGGAAAAACCAGGGAACTATAGATCGGTGAGTCTGACATCAGCAGTGGGTAAGTTGTTGGAGGGGATTCTGAGGGACAGGATTTATATGTATTTCGAAAGGCAAGGGCAGATTAGGGATAGTCAACTTGGCTTTGTGTGTGGGAAATTGTGTCTCACTAACTTGATTGAATTTTTTGAAGAAGTGACAAAGAAGATTGATGAAGGCAGAATGGTGAACACTGTCTATCTCAACTTCCGTAAGGCATTCAACAAGGTTTCGCATGGCAGACCAGTTAGAAAGGTTAGATCACATGGAATCCAGGAAGAGCTAGCCATTTGGATATAAAATTTGTTTGAGGTTAAGAGCCAGAGGGTGGAGCTGGAGGGTTGCTTTTTGGACTGGAGGCCAGTGACCAGTGGTGTGCCACAAGGATGGGTGTTGAGTCCACTGCTTTTTGTCATTCATATAAATGATGTGGATGTGAATATAGGAGGTATGGTTAGTAAGTTTGCAGGTGACACCAAAATTGAAGGTGTAGTGGACAGTGAAGAAGGTTACAGAGAACAACAGGATCTAGATCAGATGGACCAATGGGCCGAGGAGTGGCAGATGGAGTTTAAAGAACAAAAGAACAAAGAACAAAGAAAATTACAGCACAGGAACAGGCCCTTCGGTCCTCCAAGCCTGCACCGATCCAGATCCTCTATCTAAACCTGTCGCCTATTTTCCAAGGATCTGTATCCCTCTGCTCCCTGCCCATTCATGTATCTGTCTAGATACATCTTAAATGACGCTATTGTGCCTGCCTCTACCACCTCCGCTGGCAACGCGTTCCAGGCACCCACCACCCTCTGCGTAAAGAACTTTCCACGCATATCTCCTTTAAACTTTTCCCCTCTCACCTTGAAATCGTGACCCCTAGTAATTGAATCCCCCACTCTGGGGGGAAAAAGCTTCTTGCTATCCACCCTGTCTATACCTCTCATGATTTTGTAGACCTCAATCAGGTCCCCCCTCAACCTCTGTCTTTCTAATGTAAATAATCCTAATCTACTCAACCTGTCTTCATAGCTAGCGCCCTCCATACCAGGCAACATCCTTGTGAACCTCCTCTGCTGCACTGTCTCCAAAGCATCCACATCCTTTTGGTAATGTGGCGATCAGAACTATATGCAGTTTTCCAAATGTGGTCGAACCAAAGTCCTATACAACTGTAACATGACCTGCCAACTCTTGTACTCAATACCCCGTCCGATGAATGAAAGCATCCGTATGCCTTCTTGACCACGCTATCGACCTGTGTTGCCACCTTCAGGGTAAAATGGACCTGAACACCCAGATCTTTCTGTGCATCAATTTTCTCCAGGGCTTTTCCATTTACCATATAATTTAGACAAATGTGAGTTGCTGCAGTTTGGACAGGCAAATCAGGGCAGGACTTATACACTTAAAAGTAAGTTCCTGGGAAGTGTTGCTAAACAAAGAGACCTTGGAGTGCAAGTTCATAGTTCATTGAAAGTGGAGTCACAGGTTGATAGGATAGTGAAGAAGGCATTTGGTATGCTTGCCTTTATTGGCCAGTGCAAGAATATAGGAGTTGGGAGGTCATGTTGTGGCTGTACAGGACATCGGTTAGGTCACTTTTGGAATAATGCTTGCAATTTTGATCTTACTGTTAGGAAAGATGTTGTGAAACTTGAAAAAGTTCAGAAAAGATTTACAAGGATGTTGCCAGGGTTGGAGAGTTTGATCTACAGGGAGAGGCTGAATAGGCTGGGGCTATTTTTCCTGGAGCTTTGGAGGCTGAGGGGTGACTGTAAATAGTTCTATAAAATCATGAGGAGCATGAATAGAGAGAATAAATAAGGATAGTGAGTCCAAAACTAGAGGGCATTCGTTTAAGGTGAGAGGGGAAAGATTTGACAGGGACCTACAGGGCAACGTTTTCACACAGAGGGTGGTGCGCGAATGGAATGAGTTGCCAAAGGAAGTGGTGGAGATTGGTACAATTACAACATTTAAAAGGCATCTGGATGGGTATATGGATAGGAACAGTTTAGAGGGATATGGGCCAAATGCTGGCAAATGGGACTAGATTTATTTAGGATATCTGGTCAGCATGGACAAGTTGGACCAAAGTGTCTGTTTCCATGCTGTACATTTCTATGACACTATGACAGGTTGAGTGTGTTGGGCTTGTACTGTTAGCAATTTTTGGTTTGTACTCTGGAAAATTTCAGTGAACCCATTTTACAGCTTTTGAATTAACGCCCCCAAGGACTTGATAAATTTTAAGAATAGATATGAATTTTTCAACGACCGATAGAATTTCACACGACTTCACAATTTCCTGAATTCTATTTAATAAACAAAGCAGCACATGGACTGAACATTTCTTATAGGAAATAATAGCCCAACTACAGAACAGGTTCCTCCTCATTGCTGAACACAAGCAAATAAATCACTTTTACCAGAATAACTATGCCCCTGAGTTTCCAGTTGCCTGCCAGTTCTGAGAAGGGTCACCAGACCCGAAACATTAACTCTGTTTTCTCCTCCAAGATGCTGCCAGACCTGCTGAGCTTTTCCAGGCAACTTTGTTTGTGTTCCTGATTTACAGCATCCGCAGTTCTTTTGGTTTTTTTTTCAATACACCACTGCTTTCCCTAGCCAACATTTCTGTCTGAGGCCTGCTGCAAGGCTCCAGCAAAACTCATTAGAAGCTGGAGCAGCAATACCTCATCGTTTGCTTGGGCACTTTACAGCCTTCAGGATGCAGCATTGAATTTAACAATTTTTTGAGCATGACCACACCCTTACTTGTCGAAACACGATTAGCCCAGGTTCTTGTCTCCTTGGAGCTGAGAAGATTAAGAGGTGATCTTACTGAGGTGTTCAAAATTATGAATAATTTTGATGTGGAGATGCCAGTGCTGGACTGGCATGGCCATGGTCAGAAGTCACATGACACCAGGTTATAGTCCAATAGGTTTATTTTAAATCACGAGCTTTTGAAGTGCTACCTCTTCATCAGGTGAAGTGAGAAGAAGCACACAGGCACAGGATTTATAATCAGCTCAAAAGATCATACAACTGGTGTGAGTGGGGTGTCAACAGGCCAAATAATAAGTCCCTGCGGTGATCAAGAGTGTCAGACAGTGTGAGTAAAGTGTCAACAGCTGAATCGCAAGTGAAGACATGACCTATAACCCGATTAATTGAGGCAGAGAAATAATGCCAAAAAATTAAAACTAAGGTGGTGCTGGAGACAAACGAATGACTGGTTACAGATACAGAATAGTGTGTTGGGGTCACATGTAGGGCAACATGACCCAGAAAGCTTGTGATTTCAAATAAGCCTGTTGGACCATAACCTGGTGTTGTGTGATTTCTGACAATGAACAATTTTGACAGGGTAAAGAAGGTTATTCTGTTTCTACGAGTTAGTATATCAGTTACTAGAGCTCACAATTTCAAGGTTATCAACGAGAGAGCTAGGAGTGAGAGAGGAGAAACTTCTTTACTCAGACAGTTGTTAGGATTTGGAATGTGCTGCCTGGGGAGTGGTAGAAGTTGATTCCATACGACATTTTAAAAGAGAGCTGGATATATATTTGAAAGTGATAAACGTAGAGGGCAATGAAGATAGGGCTGGAGAACAGAACTAGCTAGTTCTTTTAGGAGCTGGTACAGACACTGTAAAATTCTATGACTCTACGAAACGAGTTGATTTCAGTACTGCCTATTCATTCTCGACTACCCATTGTCCCCATCATCACCTATCTAGCTTCTCTTCTTATATAACAAAACAAAGAAATACAAATGCTGGAGAGTTCTGAAACAAACAAAAAAGTTCTGAAGAAAGGTCACTGGACCCGAAATGTTAACTCTGCTTTCTCTCCACATGTCCTCTAAACCTTCTGCCCCTAATCTTAAATCTATGCCCCCAGTCATTCATCCCTCCATCAAGGGTTCCTTTTAATTTTACACATCTTGATCATGACTCCCCTCAATCTCCTCTGCTATAAAGCAAACAACTCTAGTCTGTCCAATTTCTCTTTGTAATCAAACTCACCAGTCCATGCAACATTCTGGTGAATCTCAGAGATAGATAACTGCCAGTGGTGGAGTCTGAGATAACACAGTGTGGAGCTGGAGGAACACAGCAGGCCAGGCAGCATCAGAGGAGCAGGAAAGCTGATGTTTCAGATCGGGACCCTTCTTCAGAAATGAGGATGGGGCAGGGAGGTGGGAATTAAATAGACAGGGGAGGGGAGGGGCTGGGGAAGGTAGGTGAGATGGTGATCGGTGAGTGCAGCCAGGGAGTGGTGGGGACTTTAACTCTCCCTCCCACTCCCTGGGTGACATGTCCATTCTGGGCCTCCTCCAATGTCACAATGACACCACTAGCAAACTGGAGGAACAACACCTCATATTTCATTTCGGGAGCCTACAGCTCAATGGTCTAAACATGAAATTCACCAGTTTTAAAATCTCCCCAGCCTCGGCCTCATTCCACTTACTTAAGACAAAACAGTCTTTTCCCTCTGCTTTTCACAACAGCACCTTCCTGGGTCTTCCCCTCTGGGTCTGTATAACTGTAACCAGAAAGACCAGTTATTCCTGTTTTGTATCTAGGTATGCATCCCATCACTTAACTTTCGCAAAATTCATCCTGGACCCATTTATCCAGATATTTTCCAATTACTCTGTTCAGAATGTTATTATATACTTATGGAGCAGGTGGGACTTGAACCCAAGCCTCCTGACTCACAGGTAGGCAGTGCACTACCTTTCAGCATGATGATCAAATCACATGGATCTGTCTCCAGGCAGAGTTCAGTCTGATTTCCAGCCTTCATTCAGGGCATATTATCTACCTTAAATTGTAGGAAACATTTAAAACGTGATCACTTTGTAAGATACCACATTGTGACAGTAAGTAACTGTGCAAAAATAATTATGGATGTAACTTCAATAATCTAATTATAGTGTCCTATCAAATATTAGTAGGTGCAATCTCTGACAAATGGAGGGTCTTGCCAAACAATCTGATTATCGATGGTCACATGATTGAACTGATTGTGGTTAATGTGATGGTGTGTGATGAGAACGACAATAACACATTAAAGAAAGTGTGAGAAGAAAAATACTGGAAGTATAAACGCCTTGGTCCAGAAATAAAGGTACTGGTAGAGGACTCCAAGCCTGAAGACTTTGTTTTGTGATGGGCACACGAGATAAATGGCTCGAAATGAACAATAGCCTGATGCAATTCCTGAACATACAAAGATATGTCACTTCCCCAGCAAATGTCAAGACTCACTGTATCCTTGACACTTGATCTGTTACAAATCTTTGGCGACAGGGGAGAAGAAATCCCAATCTGCCTGGCTGTATATTGGTGATGACAGACACTGATCCTACAGTGCCAGGCTGTGAGGTCCACTTCGGCATAACCATATGATATAAACATTGGTAGTGATAAGAAATGCAAAACGTAATAAAAATAACAAAACAGAAAGAAACCACAAAATAACAAAAGCATGAAAAATAATAAGCAATTGTGACAGAGATAGTAGGAACTGCTGATGCTGGAGTCTGAGATAACACAGTGTAGAGCTGGATGAACACAGCAGGCCAGGCAGCATCAGAGGAGCAGGAAAGCTGACATTTTGGGCCTAGACCCTTCTTCAGAAATGGGGGAGGGGAAGGTGATTCTGAAATAAATAGAGAGAGAGGGGGAGGCTGATAGAAGATGGATAAAGGAGAAGATAGATGGAGAGGAGACAGACAGGTCAAAGAGGCGGGGATGGATCCAGTAAAGGTGAGTGTAGGCAGGGAGTTGGGATGTAGATTGGTCAGTGAGGAGGGAGGGCCGGGTAGGTGGGAAGGAAGATGGACAGGTCAAGGAGGCGGGAATGAGGCTAGTAGGTAGGAAGTAGGGGTGGGGGTTGGTCAGTGAGGTGGGAGGAGCGGATAGGTGGGAGAAATAGGTCAAGGAGGCGGGGACGAGCTGGGCTGGTTTTGGGATGAGGTCGGGGGAGGGGAGATTTTGAAGCTTGTGAAGTCCACATTGAGACCATTGGGCTGCAGGGTTCCCAAGCGAAATATGAGATGCTGTTCCTGCAGCCTTCGGGTGGCATCGTTGTGGCACTGGAGGAGGCCCAGGATGGACATGTCGTCCAAGGAGTGGGAGGGGGAGTTGAAGTGATTCGCGACTGGGATGTTTGTCACGAACCGAGCATAGGTGTTCCACAAAGCGGTCTCCAAGCCTCCGCTTGGTTTCCCCAATGTAGAGGAGGACACATCGGGAACAGCGGATACAATATACCACATTAACAGATGTGACAGGTAGATATCACAGTAAAACATACAGTTACACACAGTGGTGAATATGTAAAAGATTGAGTTTAATCTATTTTGGAAAGGTAAATCAGGGCAGGACTTATACACTTAATGCTAAGGTCCTGAGGTGTGTTGCTGAACAAAGAGACCTTGGAGTGCAGGTTCATAGTTCCTTGAAAGTGGAGTCGCAGGTAGGTAGGATGGTGAAGAAGGCATTTGATATGCTTGCATTTATTGATCAGTGCATTGCGTATAGGGGTTGGGATGACATGTTGCAGCTGTAAGGATGTTAGTTAGGCCACTTTTGGAATATTGCGTGCAATTTTGGTCTCCCTTGCTATAGGAAGGATGTTGTGGAACTGGAAAGACTTCAGAAAAGATTTATAATGAATTTGCCAGGGTTTGAGTAATAGGAAGTGAATTATCTCTCTGCCTCATTTAATTGGATTATAGGTCATCCCTTCGCTTGTTATTGAGCTGTTGACGCTTTACTCACACCATCTGACACTCTTGGTCACCTGCAGAATCTTATTATTCAACACTGGACTCACACCATTTGTATGGTATTTTGATCTCTCTGCCCATTAATTCTGTGTCTGTGTGCTCTTCTCTCTCACTTTCACCTGACGAAGGGGCTGTGCTTCGAAAGCTTGTGATTTTAAATAAACCTGTTGGACTATAACTTGGTGTCACGTGACTTCCGAATTAGTCATAGTGTTCATAGAGATGTACAGCACGGAAACAACTCATCCATGCTGACAAGTTATCCTAAATTAATGTAATCCCATTTGCCAGCGTTTGACCCATACCCCTCTAAATCCTGCCTATTCATATACATATCCAGCTGCCTTTTAAATGTTGTAATCGTACCAGCCTCCACCACTTCCTCTGGCAGCTCATTCCATACACGCACCACCCTCTGTGTGAAAAAGTTCCTCCTTAGGTTCCTTTTAAATCTTTCCCCTCTCACCTTAAACCTATGCCCTTTAGTTTTGGACTCGCCCACCCCAGGGAAAAGACTTTGTCTGTTTACCCTATCCATGCCCCTAATGACTTTATAAACCTCTATAAAGTCACCCCTCAGCCTCCAACACTCCAGGGAAAATAGCCCCAGCCTATTCAGCCTCTCCCTATAGCTCAAACCCTCCAACCCTGGCAACATCCTTGTAAATCTTTTCTGAACCCTTTCTAGTTTCACAACATCTTTCCTGTAGCAGGGTCACCAGAATAGCCAGCAGTATTCCAAAAGTGGTCTAACCAATGTCTTGTACAGCCATAACATGACCTCCCAACTCCTATACTCAATGCACTGCTAATAAAGGCAAGCATACTAAATGCTGCCTTCACTATCCTGTCTATCTGGGACTCCAATTTCAAGGAACTACGAACCTGCACTCCAAGGTCTCTTTGTTCGGCAACACTCACCAGGAATTTACCATTATGTGTATAAGTCTTGCCTTGATTTGACTTTCCAAAATGGAGTACCTCACATTTATCTAAATTAAACTCCATCTGCCACTCCTTGGCTCATTGGCCCATCTGATTAAAATCCTGTTGTACCTTCTTTGCTGTCCACTACACCTTCAATTTTGATGTTATCTGCAAACTTACTAACCACACCTCCTTTGTTCACACCCAAATCATTTACATAAATGACAAAAAGTAGTGGACTCAGCACTGATCCTTGTGGCACACCACTGGTCACAGGCCTCCAATCTCAAAAGCAACCCTCCACCACCTTCTGTCTTCTACCTTTGAGCCAGTTCTGTATCCAAGTAGCTAGTTCTCCCTGTATTCCATGTGATCTAACCTTACTAACAAGTCTACCATGAGGAACCTTGTCGAACACCCTATTGATATCCATATAGATCGCGTCCACTGCTCTTTTCTCTGCAATTGGAAGAAATTGAATGAAAAATTAGGTATCATTACTTGCTGATAATCATGTGACTGTAACAAAGAATTACAACACAATGCTGAGGTGACTTCCTAGGAGCAGTCTCAGCTAGTTTTCTTGGGCTACAAAGAAACAAAAATATGTGAGCAAGATCATAAATAGAATATGAATTAGAAGTAGATAGTTCAACATTTTCTTCCCTTTTTGTGATAAATGATAATAGAGACTAGTTTCTAATAGCATTGTATACAGAGTCAAAATCATTCATCGTTTTCTAATGAATCAGGGTGACTGTGGGAAATAATTGACTCTGGGTGTGCAGATGTTAGCTCTTAAAGAAAATCTCATTATATAGCATACATATTCAGTCACTATTTTGAAACCTTGTATTCTGCTTGTTTATTTAATTTTATTTTAATTTTTATAGTCATAGGATATCTTTTGGCATTTTGAAAAGAAAGAGGTAGAGTTTGTCAGAGGATTGAAGTATCTGTTGTTGAAGAGGCAAGAAATTTAAAAGTGCATCATTACAGCTTTACAAAGCTAATCTCCAGAATGTGGACATTGTGATCTAGAACAAAGAACAAAAGAACAATACAGCACAGGAACAGGCCCTTCGGCCCTACAAGCCTGCACCAACACATTTTGCCCTGCCGTACTAAAACTGTCCTCACTTACAGGATCCATATCCCTCTATTCCCTTCCTATTCACGTATTCGTCCAGGTGCTTCTTGGAAGCTGCTATTGTGTCTGCTTCCCCCACCTCCTCTGGCAACACATTCTAGGAAATCACCACCCTTTGTGTGAAAAACCTGCCTCGCACATCTCTTTTAAACTTCCCCCTTGCACCTTGAACCTGTGTCCCCTAGTAACTGACCCCTCCACCCTGGGACAAAGCTTCATACTTTCCACTCTATCCATGCCATTCACAATCTCATAAACTTCCATCAGGTCATCCCTCATCTTCCTGTGTTCCAGTGAAAACAAACCCAGTCTATCCAAACTTTGTTCACAGCTAAAATCCCCCATACCAAGCAACATCCTGGTAAACCTTTTCTGTACCGTCTCAAAGCATCTACATCCTTCTGGGTGAGTGATGACCAGAACTGTACGCAATATTCCCAGTGTGGTCTAACTAAAGTTTTATAAAGCTGCGGCATAACTTGCCTATCCTTATACTCAGTACCCCTTCCAATGAAAGGAAGGATGCCATAGGCCTTTTTTACTGCCTTATTTACCTGCGCTGCCACCTTCAGTGATCTGTGGACCTGCTCACCCAGATCCCTCTGCATATCAATACTCTCAAGGGTTCTGCTTTTAACTGTATAATTTCTACCTGCACTTCACCTTTCAAATATATCACCTCACATTTTGTCTGGATTAAACTCCATCTCCCATTTTTCTGCCTATGCTTCCAACTGATCTATATCCTGCCGTATCCTCTGACAATCCTCCTCACTATCCACGACTCCATCAATATTTGTACCATCTGCAAACTTACTAATTAGACCAGCCATGTTTTCCTCCAAATCATTTATCTAGATCACAAACAGCAGAGGTCCCAGGACTGATCCCTGTGGAACACCACAAGTCACAACCCTCCATTCCAAAAATCATCCTTCCAATGCCAGCCCCTGTCTCCTGTGACTAAGCCAATTCTGTACCATCTTGCCAGCTCACCCTGATACCATGTGACTTCAGCTTTTGTACCAGTCTGCCATGAGGGGCCTTGTCAAAGGTTTTACTGAAGTCCATGTAGACAGGGTCACTGGACCAGAAATGTCAACTCTGTTTTTTCCTTCACAGATGCTGCCAGACCTGCTGAGCTTTTCCAGCAACTTCTGTTTTTGTATCAACTACTTTTCCCTCATCAATGATCTTTGTCATCTCCTCAAAAAACTCAATCAAGTTAGTGAGGCATGAACATCCCCCGCACAAAACATGCTGTCTATCGATAATAGGTACTTTGCTTCTAAATGCGTGTACATCTTGTCCCTGAGAATCTTTTCTAATAATTTCCCTACCACCAACGTGAGACTCACTGGCCTGTAATTTCCTGGATTATCCCTGCTACCCTTCTTAAACAATGGGACAACATTGGCTATTCTGTAGTCCTCTGGGACTTCACCTGTGGCCAAAGAGGATACAAAGTTGTCTGTCAATGCTCCAACATTTTGTTCTCTTGCTTCCCTCAATATTCTGGGATAATCTCATCAGGACCCAGGGACTTATCTACCTTAATACTTATTAAGACGCATAATACCTCTTCCTTTTTAATAGCAACTTGGCTTAGTAACTCGACACTCCCTTCCCTGAGATTATCCTCCACCAATTCCTTCTCTTTGGTGAATACAGACACAAAGTATTCATTTAGGGCCTCACCTATCTCTTCTGGCACCACACATAGAATTGCCTCCTTTGTCCTTGAGTGGACCAACCCTTTCCCTGGCTACCCTCTTGCTTTTTATATATGTATAAAAAGCCTTCGGATTCTCCTTAATCCTGTTTGCTAACAACTTTTCATGACCCCTTTTAGCTCTTCTAATTCCTTTTTTAAGTTCTTTCCTACTTCCCTTATATACTTCAAGGGCGTCATCAGTTCCCATCCTCCTACATCTTACATATGCTTCCTTTTTCTTTTTGACCAAGGTCATAACATTCCTGGTCATCAAGGTTCACATAAGTTGCCATGCCTATCCTTCATTCTCTCAGGAATGTACTGTTTGAAATACCCCCACATGGCTGATGTGGATTTACCCTCAAGCAGCTGTCTCCAATTAAAGTTCTCCCGTTTCTGCCTCATATTGTTGTAGTTCGCCTTCTCCCACTTCAACACCTTCGCCCGAGGTCTGCTGTTATCCCGATCCATGAGTGTCTTAAAACGCAGGGTATTACAGCCACTACTCCTGAAATGTTGATGAAACTTCACTCACCTGGTCGGGCTCATTTCACAAAACCAGGTCCAGTACAACTCTTTCCCTGGTTGGGCTGTTTATATTTTGTGTCGAGAAACCCTTCTGTACGGATCTTACAAATTGTGCCTCATCCAAGCCCCTAACACGAAGTGAGTCCCAGTCAATGTAGGGGAAGTTAAAATCACCCATTGCAACAACCCTGCTATTTTCACAGCTTTCCAAAATCTGTCTACATATTCTCTCTTCTGTCTTCCTCTGGCTTTTGGGAGGCCTGTAGTATGCCCCCAGCATTGTGATTTCACCCTTCCTGTTCCCGAGTTCTACCCATATTGCATCGCTGCACAAGTCCTCTGATGTATCCTCCGTCAGTACAGCTGTGAGATACTCCTTTACCAGTAATGCAACATCCCCACCCCTTTTACATCCCTTTCTATCACAGTAGAAACATCTAAATCGTGGGACATTTAGCTGTCAGTCCTGTCTCTTCATAAATCACAATGATATCATAGTTCCAAGTACTAACCAAAGCTCTGAGTTCATCTACCTTGCCTATTATACTTCTCACATTGAAGCACATCCATTTCAGACCACCTCCCCTGCTCTTTTCAGCAGCGTTTCCCTGCCTGTTCTTGTTCTTAGTCATGTTTGCCTTGGTTTCCACCTCTCCCTCAATTTCTGCATCTACTGCCCTACTCCTCTGGTTCCCACACCCCTACCACACTAGTTTAAACCCTCCACAACCACTCTACCAAGTATTCCCCCAAGGACATCAGTCCCGGTCCACCCAGGTGTAACCCATCCAGTTTGTACAGGTTCTACCTCCCCCAGAACTGGTCCCAATGCCCCATGAATCTGAAACTCTCCCCCCTCACACCATCACAGCACATGTTCATCCTATATATCCTGCTGTTTCTATTCTGACCAGCTTATGGCACTGGTAGTAATCTTGAGATAACTACCTTTAAGGTCTTACATTTCAACTTTCTTCCTAGTTCTCTATATTCTGCTTTTAGGAATCCATCCCTTTTTTTACTTATGTCATTAGTAACAACGGGTATCATGACTTCTGGCTGTTTGCCTCCCTCCTCCCCCTGAAAAATGTCCTACAACCGCTCCAAGACATCCAGGAACCCAGCACAAGGGAGGCAACACACCGTCCTGGAATCTTGTTTGCGGCCACATCTGTAAGAGGAAAGTTTGATACAAAACAATGGCAGAAAAATAACAGCAAAGCATGATTTTATAGCTGGGACATCCATGCATCTGTAAAATTTCTAATAGGAAGCAGTTAAACAACTCTAAATTATATTTCAGATAGTAGACATTAATTGGGATATCAGTTGCATGGAGCAGGCTGAATGGTTGGTTGTTGGTTGGAGTTAAATAATGTGTGATATATATCTGTGTAAATAAAAAATTTTATAAGGATACAAAAACTGTGCTGCAGTGTTCTATCCTTCACAGTCTGACCTCCTGAGTTCCAGAATCTTCTGTTTCCATTTAATTCACTTTACTCTTCATCATTCTGCTAACTTTGTACCCACTCTGCCATTGTTCAGTGACTAGTGGTGTGCCTCAGGGATCGGTGTTGGGACCGCAATTATTTACAATTTATATAGATGATTTGGAGTTGGGGACCACATGTAGGTGTCAAAGTTTGCAGATGACACTAAGGTGAGTGGCAGAGTAAAGTGTACAGAGGGCTGTGAAACTTTGCAGAGGAACATAGATACTTTGAGTGAGTGGGCAAAAGTCTGGCAGATGGAATACAATGTAAATAAATGTGAAGTCACACATTTTGGTAGGAGTAATAGTAAAAAGGATTATTACTTGAATGGTAAAAAGTTGCAGCATGCTGCTATGCAGAGGGACCTGGGTGTCCTTGTGCATGAATCACAGAAGGTAGGTTTGCAGGTACAACAAGTAATTAGGAAGGCAAATGGAATTTTGTCCTTCATTGCTAAAGGGATTGAAATTAAAAGCAGAGAGGTTATGTTGCAGCTGTACAAGGTGCTGGTGAGGCCACACCTGGAGTACTGTGTGCAGTTTTGGTCTCCTTACTTGAGAAAGGATGTATTGGCACTGGAGGGGGTGCAAAGGAGGTTCACTAGGTTGATTCCGGAGTTGAGGGGGTTGGCTTATGAGGAGAGACTGAGTAGATTGGGATTATATTCATTGGAATGCAGAAGATTGAGGGGGGATCTTATAGAAACATATAAAATTATGAATGGAATAGATAAGATAGAAGTAGAGAGGATGTTTCCACTGGCAGGTGAAGCTAGGACAAGAGGGCATAGCCTCAAGATTAGAGGGAACAGATTTAGGACTGAACTGAGAAGGAATTTCTTCACCCAGAGGGTTGTTAATCTATGGAATTCCTTGCCCAGTGAAGTAGTTGACGCTACTTCAGTAAACGTTTTTAAAAAAAAGGTAAATTATTTTTGAACAATAAAGGAATTAAGGGATACGGTGAGAACGCGGGTAAGTGGATCTGAGTCCACGAAAGGATCAGCCATGATCTTATTGAATGGCGGAGCAGGCTCGAAGGGCCAGACGGCCTACTCCTGCTCCTAGTTCTTATGTTCTTATGTTCCCTTTATTCCATAATCATCTTGTAGAATAGAGAACCTAAACACCATTCCTTAAAGTACAATGACGTTACTACAGTTGAACCCTCCCGGCTCCATTATCTACATCACGGAAGTTACAGTTGATCGGAAACTGAACTGGACAATCCAGATCAATACTATGGCTACAAGAGCAGATCAGACGCTGGGAATGCTACAGCAAGTAATTCACTTCCTGACCCCCCAAAGCCACGCACCATCTGCAAGACCCAAGCCAGGAGTGTGATGAAGTACTCTTCACTAGCCTAGATGCAACTCCAAAAACACTCAACAAGTTCAACATCATCCAGGACAAATCAGCACCACTTCTTTGGCACCACATCGACAAACATTCATTTCCTCTACCAAAGTCATATAGTGACAACAGAATGTACCATCTACAAGGTGCACTGCAGTAAGCCACCAAGACTCCTTTGACAGTAGCTTCCAAACTGACAACCTCTACCACCTAGAAGAATGAGTGCAGCAGAGACAATGAACATCATCAGCCCCAATTCCTTCTCTAAGTTATACTGACTTAGTTATAATTATATTGCTGTTTTTCCATAGTTGCCGCGACAAAGTCCTGGAGCTCACTTACTAACAGCAAACACAAAGACTGCAACAGTTCAAGAATGCAGTTCACAGCTATCTTCTTCAGGACAATTAGGGATGGGCAACAAATACCGGCCTTGCCAGCAATGTCCACATCCCATGAACAGTAAAAAGAAAATTTTGAACTTGTAACCATGAGGTTACTGATGGTTGACTGTTGTGCAAATCTTGCATTAATTGAGAAACAGGTTGCATGACGTTTCTATCAGCCTCAGATTCTTAAAGAAAAACTATTTGGGACCTTTTGATTATCGTATCAATGATTGAAGTTCAATTTTAGGGGAAAAGAGCCCAAAAGCAGAATGAAACTTACCTGTTTCTTCAGACCTGCATGGTTTGGGTACATTCCTGGTAGTCATATATTTCAAAGGAAGTAAGCTTCCTTGTGTAATGTGTCAATGTTTGCAGATGACACTAAGATGAATGGTAGAGCAAAGTTTGCAGAGGACTCTGAAAGTTTGCAGAGGGATATAGATAGTTTAAGTGAATGGGTGAAGGTCTGGCAGATGGAATTCAATATTGGTAAATGTGAAGTCATCCATTTTGGTAGGAACAACAGTAAAAGGACTCTTATTTGAACGGTAAAAAATTGCGGCATGCTGCTGTGCAGAGGGACATGGGTGTCCTTGTGCATGAATTGCAGAAGTTTGGTTTGCAGGTACAACAGGTAATTAAGAAGGTAAATGGAATTCTTGCAAGAATCTCAAACCTATTCAACAAGCTCAAGGGTTGAGGCTCCTTCAGCATTACCACCTGAATCTGTCTACCTGCCTCACTCATAGTCACACCCTCCCGAACCTGACCACTGGCCAAATGCGAGGTAGTTAATCGAAGGGATGTGACTGCCTCCTGAAACACAGTGTCCAGGTAACTCCCACCCCCCTCGTCTAGAGGGATTGAGTTTAAAAACAGGGAGGTTATGTTGCAGCTGCATAGGGTGCTGGTGAGGTCACACCTGGAGTACTATGTACAGTTTGGGTCTCCTTATTTGAGAAAGGATGTGCTGGCACTGGAGGGGGTAGAGGGGAGATTCACTAGGTTCATTCTGGAGTTGAAAGGGTTGGCTTATGAGGAGAGACTGAGTAAACTGGGATTATATTGATTGGAATTTAGAAGAATGAGGGGGGAATCTTACAGAAACATGTAAAATTATGAAGGGAATAGATAAGATAGAAGCAGGGAGGTTGTTTTCATTGGCGGGTGAAATTAGAATTAGGGAGCATAGCCTCAAAATTAGGGGGACCAGATTTAGGACTGAATTGAAGAACTTCTTCACCCAAAGGGTTGTGAATCTGTGGAATTCCCTGCTCAGTGAAGTAGTTGAGGCTTCCAGATTGAATGTTTTTAAAGTTAAGAAAGATAATTTTTTGAATAGTAAAAGAATTAAGGGTTATGGTGAGAGAGTGGGTAAGTGGAGCTGACACCATGAAAAGATCAGCCATGATCTGATTGAATGACAGAGCAGGTTCGAAGGGCCAGATGGCCTGCTCCTGTTTCTGGTTCTTATGATCTTGTGTTTTTATGTTCGCTCAGTCAGGAAGGAGAATGAGACACGGTTCAGATGAATATATAGTTCGGTGAATTTGGAGGCAATGTGGGGATTCAGTGAAGATGAGGAGGAGTGCATTTTGCTTGTTTTTTTTGGCCCACTGTTTGTAAGGTTTTTTTAACAGGGTAATTTAACAGGGGCCCAGCACAAAACAATGAGGTCACAGGTAAACTAATTGGTTGGTGATTTGCCTATCGATTATAGGGTTCTTTCAGATTAAAGGTATACCAGGGAAATATTTGCAGGTGACAAACTAAAACACCAGTTTGATTCTTTAAAAAATCAGGTTAACAGCGAAGTAAATAAAATAAAGATGCTGGGCCAGACAAGGTGTTACACCTGCATGATGTGGGAGCTGGCGGACCCCATTACAGTTCACAATGACCCCATCTTTAACAAGTGTTTGTTGCATGTGGAACTCCGGCTTAGAGGTGATGAGGTGGAGTCTGAGCTTCAACACTGTGACACATCAGTCGGGGGGGGTGGGAGTTACCTGGACACTATGTTTCAGGAGGCAGTCACATCCCTTTGATTAACTATCTCACATCTGGTCAGTGGTCGGGGACGGGAGGGTGTGACTATGACTGAGGCAGGTAGAGGGATCCAGGTGGTAGTGCTGAAGGAGCCTCAACCCTTGAGCTTGTTGAATAGGTTTGAGATTCTTGCTCCCTGTGTGCGTGAGGGTGGGGGTTGTAGGGAGGATGAGCAAACTGACTATAGCACTGTGGTACAGGGAGCCATTCCAGAGGTGGGGGAGAATGTAGTTCCATTATGGGACATATAGTCAGGGGAATAGACACTGTTCTCTGTGGCCGGGATCAAGAGTCCCGAGGGCTACATTGCCTGCCTGGTGCCCAGGTTCAGGGTATCTCATCTGGGCTGCAGAGGAACTTGGGAGAGTGAGGGGAAAGATCCATTTGTCTTGGTCCATGAAGATATCAACGATGTAGGTAGAAAGATGATAGAGGTTCTGCTGAGGGAATATAGAACATAGAGCATGGAACAGTACAGCACAGTACAGGCCCTTCGGCCCACGATGTTGTGCCGAACTTTAATCCTAATACTAAGGTCTATCTAACTTCCACCGCTACCTTATACTATCATCCATACGCCTATCTAATAGCCACTTAAATGCTCCTAATGAAGCCGACTCCACTACCCTCTCCGGCAACGCATTCCACGCCCCAACCACTCTCTGAGTAAAGAACCCACCTCTGACGTCTCCCCTGTATCTACCTCCACTCACTTTAAAACTATGCCTCCTAGTAATAGCTACCTCCACCCTAGGAAAAAGTCTCTGGCTGTCTACTCTATCTATACCTCTGATCATTTTGTACACAAACAGGTAGGGGCTAAATTAAAAAGTAGAACCAAAAAGGTAATGATCTCTGCATTACTACCTGACCCATAAGCGACTTGGCACAGAGTCAACAAGATTAAAGAGCTCAACACATGGCTCAAAAATTGGTGTGGGAGAAATGGGTTCAAATACATGGGACATTGGTACCAGTACTGGGAAGGGAGGGATCTATTCCAATGGGACAGGCTCCAACCGAAACATTGCTAGGACCAGAGTCCTGGGGAATCATATAATATAACTAGGGCAGTGGACAGGGCTTTAACCTAAATAGTTGGGGGATGGTATCAGTTGCGTGGAAACTTATGGAAAAAATTAAAGGGCAGGGAGGGTACAATAGAGGTTATTAAAGTTTCCAGAATAAATAAAAGGACAGAGAGTATGGAAAGCATCAGGAATCTAACTTCAGGCACAGCAGATAAGGGGACAATTATGAGAAGGGGGGCCGTCAACACAGGGACTGAGGGTGTTGTACTTAAATGAACACTATGAAACAAGGTAAATGAGCTTGTAGCGCCGATTGAAATTAGCAGGTACGATGTTGTGGGTATCGCAGAGTCCTGGCTGCAAGGGGATCAAGGCCGGGAACTAATCATTGAAGAATACACGTCGTATCAAGAGGACAGGCCGATGGGTAGAGGGGGTGGGTTTGCCTGGTGAGTAAGAAATAAAATTATACCTATAGCAAGAAGCAATATAGAGTTGGAAGGTATAGTATCCGTGTGGGTAAAGTTGAGGAACCGCAAAGGGAAAAAGATCCTGATGGGAGTTGTGTACGGGCCCCCTAGCAGTAGTCAGAATGTGGGGGAGAAAATAGATCCGGAGATAAAAAAGGCATGTAAGAAAGGCACTATTACAGTAATCATGGGGGAACCTCAATATGCAGGTGGACTGGGAAAATCAGGTTGGTAGCAGATCTCAAGAAAAGGAATTTGTGGAATGTGGACAGGATGGTTTTCTGTAGCAGCTTGTTTTAGAACTCACTAGCAAACAAATAATTCTGGATTTGGTCATGTGTAATGGGGCAAACTTGATTAAAGAGCTTAAGGTGAAGGAACCCCTAGGGGACAGCGACCATAATATGATTGAGTTCACCCTGTAGTTTGAGAGGGAGAAGCTGGAATTGGATGTAATAGTATTACAATTGAGTAAAGGTAACTACAAAGACATGAGGGAGGAGCTGGCCTGAGTTGAGTGGAAGGACAACTGAGCAGGGAAGATGGTGAAGCAGCAATGGGAGGCGTTTCTGGGGTAATTTGGGAGGCACAGCAGAAATTCATCACAAGGAAGAAAAAACACACTGAGGGGAGAACAAGGCAACCATGGCTGACAAGGGAAGTCAGGGACAGCATAAAAGGAAAAGAAAAAGAAAAAATGTGGTGGATATTAGTGGGAAGCCAAAGGATTGCAAAGCCTTTAAAAACCAGCAGAGAATAACTAAAAAAGCAATAAGGGGAGAAGATAAAATATGAGAGGAAGCAAGCTAGTAACGTACAAGAAGATTTCAAGAGTTCTTTGAGATATCTAAAAGGTAAGAGAGAGGCAAGAGTAGATATTGCACTGCAGAAAATGAAGCTGGTGGAGTAGCAATGAGGAAAAAAGAAATGGTGGAAAAACTGAATTAGGAGAAGGTTCTGGGGAAGCTGAAAGGTCTAAAAGTGGATAAATCACTTGGAGCAGATAGACTACACCCAGTGTTCTGAAGGACATAGTTGAGGAGATTGTAGAGGCATTGGTAGTGATCTTTCAGGAATCACTGGAGTCAGGGAGGGGCCCAGAGGACTGGAAAATGGCAAATGTGACATCCTTGTTTAAAAAGGGAGGGAGGCAGAATTCAGAAAACTATAGGTTGATTAGCCTGACCTCAGTCATTGGTAAGCTTTTACAGTCCATTATCAAGGATGAGATTGTGAAGTACTTGGAAGTGCATGGTAAAATAGGGCTGAGTCAGCACAGCTTTGTCAAGGGGAGGTCAAGCCTGACAAATTTGTTCAAATTCTTTGAGGAGGTAACGAGCAAGTTAGACAGAGGAGAGTCAGCGGATGTGATCTTTTCAGATTTCCACATGGCTTTTGACAAGTTGCTGCGCAAGAGGCTGCTAAATAACAAAAGAGCCCATAGTGTTAGGGGCAAGGTACTGACATGGATAGAGGATTGGCTGACTGGCAGAAGGGGTCTTTTTCATGATGGTAGCGGATGACTAGTGGAGTTCCACAGGGTCAGTGTTGGGCCCACAATGATTCACATCTTACATTAATGATCTGGACAAAAGAACTAAGGGCATTTTTGCTAAGTTTTCAGATGACACAAAGAAAGGTGGAAGGACCGATAGTGTTGAGGAAGTGGGAAGGCTGCAGAAAGACTTGGACAGGCTAGGCAAAAGGGCAAAGACGTGGCAGAAGAAATATAATGTGGCAAAGAGCATATTGGGAGGAAGAATAGAGGCATAGACTATTTTATAAATGGGGAAAGGCTTCATAAATCTGAAACACAAAGGGGCTTGTGAGTCCTAGTTCAGGATTCTCTTTGGGTTAAATTGCAGATTAAGTTAGCAGTTAGGAAGGTAAATGCAATGTTAGCATTCAATTTAAGAGGGCTCGGACACAAGAGCAGAGATATACTGCTGAGGCTGTATAAGGTTCGGGTCAAACTGCATTTGGAATATAGTGAGCAGTTTCGGGCCCTGTATCTAAGGAAGGATGCTGTTGGAGGGCGTCCAGAGAAGGTGTACAAGAATGATCTTGGGAGTAGAGGAGTTGACATATGAGGAGCTTTTGGGGACTCTGGGTCTGTACTCGATGGAGTTTAGAAGGTTGAGGGGAGATCTGATTGAAACTTACATGATAATGAGAGGCCTGGATAGAGTGGATATAGAGATGATGTTTCCAGTAGTAGGAGAAACTAGGCACAACCTCCGGGGTGACCCTTTAAAACTGAGTTGAGGAATTTCTTCAGTCAGAGGGTGGTGAATCTGTGAGACTCATCGCCACAGAAGGCTGTGGAGACAAAGTGATTGAGCGCATTTAAGGCAGAGATAAATAGGTTCTTGATTAATGAGGGGATCAATTGTTGTAGGGAGAAGGCAGGTTTTCATTTTACAGAATGTGCTCACTGTAAAAGTTTACAGCTTTGAGTTTAGTTTCATTTTAATGGTGCGAATGGTAACGTTTAATGGTAACGAATGGGGTTGAGAAACTTGTCAGCCATGATCGAATGGTACAGCAGACCCAAAGGCTGAATGGCCTATTTCTTATAGTCTTATAGCCCCTTCCTACATGTAATGAGATTTTCTTCTTAAAGTCTCATCAATGCTGTTGTAAGCTGTAGGATATTATCAAGGAGATAGTAGGAACTGCCGATGCTGGAATCTGAGATAACAAGGTGTAGAGCTGGATGAACACAGCAGGCCAGGCAGCATCAGAGGAGCAGGAAAGCTGACGTTTTGGGTCTGGACCCTTCTTCAGAAATGGATATTATCAAGGATCTTTAAATAGTATTGTTTTATTCTAATATTTTATCTAACATTACATTCTGTTCAATGTTCCTGGCAGGCTTTTGAATATTATTTCAAAACATTTATTAAAGATTCTCCACTTACTAGCAAAATGTAAGGAATAGCCTTCTGCGCTGTGTTAGATGCTACAGCATAAATGTCACATTAGCAGCAAAGTAAACAATGCTTGCTTTTTAATAATTCTGGAAACTTTATTTACATTGTTTCTGCAGGTGATTACACCAAGAAGGAGAGATTTAACACCAGCACATGAATCATGCCATTTCCTTTTGTTAAATCTCATAAAACTCCTGTTGAGATTGTGAGAAATCTAAAGGAAAACATGGCCATATTAGAAAAATGTGATCCTTCAGAATATCTAAAAGCAGGAAAGGTAAGCAAGGATGAAGGAAATGTAAACTTCTCCAGTAATTTCTTTGCCATGAAGGAAGTCCCTGTAATTGTATAGTTTATTCACTCTCTTCATCCACTCTTCTGTTTCAAATGTTTTGTCAATTTGTATTTTTTTTTAGATGGAAAAAAACTCTCCTTGGTGTGTAATAGATGAGACTCCACATTTTTGTGTGGATTTTCTTAATGGTACTGCATGCAAACTCAGCTGTAACTATCAAACTCACTCCATATCACTTTCTCCAGCAAGTGACAGAGGGAAGGCACTTTTAATTCATCATGTTTGTACTCACACTGAGGTACTTGAATCACGGAAACCATACAGCATGGAATCAGGCCATTTGGCCCATTGAGTCCACACCAACCCTCTGAAGAACATCCCACCCAAATCCAACCCCTACCCTATCCCTGCATTTCCCATGCCTAATCCACCTAAGCTATGCATCCCTGGACACAATTGGCAATTTAGCATGGCCAATCCACCTAAGCTGCACATCTTTGGACTGCGGGAGGAAACTGGAGCACCTGGAGGAAACCAGAGGACCTGGAGGAAACCCGCACAGACACGTGGAGAATGTGCAAACTCCATAGAGACAGTTGCCCAAGGTAGAAATCGAACCCAAGTTCCTGGTGCTGTGAGGCAGCAGTATTAACCACTGAGCCACTGTGTCATCCGAGGAGTGTTGCATCTGACTAACAAATCACTGAGTCATGCAATTGTCTGGATTATTTATTTCCCATTTAATTTCACCCACTTCCTCTGGCTCCACACACAAATTCCTTCTTTGTCCTTGAGTGGACTTACCCTTTCCCTAGTGACCCACTTGCTCCTTGTATACGTATAAAATGCCTTGGATTTTTCTTAATCCTGTTTGCCAAAGACTTTCATGGTCCCTTTTAGCCCTCCTAACTCCTTGTTTCCTGCCAGCTTTGTGTTCTTTAAGTTCTGTCTATCTTCGGTTTCCTAAACCTCCTTTGTGTGCCTCTTTTTTCTTTTTGACTAAGCTCTCAATTTTTCTGAGTTCTGCGGAAGGGTCATTTGAACCGAAACGTTAACTCTGTTTTTCCCATCACAGGTGCTGCCAGACCTGCTGAGCTTTTCCAGCAACTTTGGTTTTGTTCTCAATTTTTCTTGTTATCCAAGATTCCTGAATCTTACCATCCTTATCCTTCATTTTCACAGGAAGATGTTGGTCTTTAATTCCAATCAACTGGCTTTTAAAAGATTCCCACGTGCCAGATGTGGATTTACCCTCAAACAGCCACCCCCAGTCTACATTCCCCTATTCCTGCCTATTACTGTGGTAGTTAGCCTTCCCCAAATTAAATACTTTCGCCGAAGGACTACCCTTGTTCTTATCCATAAATAACTTAAAACTTTCAGAATTATGGTCACTGTTCATGAAATGTCCCTTAAACTTCGATCAACTGGCCAGGCTCATTCCCCAAAACCACATCTAATGTGGCCCCTTCCCTAGTTGGACAGGCCTAACAACTTCGCCCACATCCAAGCCCCTGGCACTGTGGGAATCCCAGTCAATACAGCAAAAGTTAAAAATCAGCTATCACAAAAACCTTGTCATTTTTCCATTTTTCCATAACCTGTTCACATACCTGTTCCTCTGTCTCCCACTGGACTGTTGGGAGGCCTGTAGCACAACCCCTTCAAAGTGATTGCACCCTTTCTACTCCTGAGGTCTAAACATATGACCTCGCTGGATGAGCCCTCCAAGGTGCCCTCCCTCAGTAGAGCTGTGATATTCTTCCTTAGCAAGAACGTAACTCCCCCAACCTCATTTACATCCCTCTCTATCTTGTCTGAAACATTTAAATTTCAGACCGCCAATCCTGCCTTGTTCAGTAACGTATCCCCACCTGTTCTTCCTTACTGGCTCTAGTCTCTGACTCCTCCTTGGTCATTTTACTTGCTGACCTATTGCCCTGGTTCACACCCCACCTGCTCATACTAGTTTAAACCCTCCTGAGTGGCACTAGCAAACCTCCCTGCCAGGATATTGGTCCCCTTCCAATTTAGGTGCAACATATCCTTCTTGTACAGATTCCACCTATCCTGCAAGACAAGACGATCCCGAGATTACAACCCTACAGGTCCTGCTTTTCAACCTCCTGCCTAACTCCCTGAACTCCTTTTTCAGGACCTTGTCTTTCTTCCTGCCGATGTCGTCAATACCAATATGGACCACAACCTCTGGCTGCTCACGCTTCCCTTTTGGATATCCTGTGCCCGCTCAGAGACATCCTTGACCCTGCCACCAGGGAGGCAACACACCATCCTGGAGTCTCACTTGTGACCACAGAAATGCCTATCTGTATCCCTGACTACAAAGTTCCCTATCACTGTTGCTCACCTACACCTCCACCCTCCCTGCTGTACAACAGTGCTGATTGTCGTGCCACTGATCTGGCTGCAGCTGCTTTCCCCTGAGAGGCCATTCTCCTCCAACCTTATCCAAAATGGTATTCCTGTTTGAAGGGGGAATGACCACAGCGGGCTCCTGCACAGCCTGCCCTCGCTTACTTGTCATTACCCAATTTCTGTCTGTCTGTGTAGGCTTTACTGGTGGCGTGAGAAGCTCATTAAATGTGCTACCCATGACATTCTCAGCCCCGTGGATGCTCCATAGTGAGTCCATCCGCAGCTCCAGGTGTTCCATGTGGAAAATCAGGAGCTGTAGCTAAACTCATTTCCTGCATATCACATGGAGACTGGATGTGTCGCTGATTTCCCACAGGAGGAACATTCCACAGGGCCAAGTTCTCCTGCCATTGTGAACCTTATTAATTACAAACAGACACTCCTAGCCTAACCTAACATACTACAACTACAAAAAGTAAGTTTTTTTAAATTTCAGAAATATATTTTATTCATAAAAACATCTTTGCATACATAGTCCCTAAAGCAGTTCGGTTCTGTACAGTAGATTATGGGGAAACAAAAAAAAAACATTGAAGTTTGACTCTATCCAGCAAACAAACCAAAGGAATTTCTTACTTGCTCAAGACTATATTTTACACACATTTGAGGCACCGGGAGGGTTTGATAACTGAATGGACCATTTAACTTTGGCAGAAAGACCTTAGATGGTGGTCGTTCCCCACTGCGTCTTGATAGCAGTTGCCCCAAGTTTAAGTGCGCTCCTCAGCATGTAGCTCTGGACCCTGGAATGTCAATTCCAAAAATTAAATACTTTATCTCTCTCCAGGCCCTGCTCACTCTGTCTGCAAACCTAAGCATCCTCTGTTTTGTGAATGGATGTGTGAGTATTGAGTTGGCATTAAAGGCATAAGTGACCATTGGGAGTGTGTCGGTGATCATGGGTTAGCAGAAGTTGGAGTGGATGGGACATTAAGGGTCAGGGCTAGAAAGCCTAATATTTCACAAAATGATTGAAACAGTTCCAGAAAATCATGGGCCACTTGACATCCCTGTAGCAACCTCCCATCTGCATTTGAGAGTGGGGGTAACTTTAGCCCCCACTTGTAACCCTAGGAAAAGAAATGAGGCCATTTGGAATATGTTTTACCAAAGTGGGTGGACCAGGCTGGGAAATTTCTCAATGTGGTCCACCTGCCTCCAATAAGAAAATCCAGCCCAATACTCCAACTTCAGAGTTTCACTGTGATGGCCTTGTTGATGTTTTTTGTGCCTCTGTATATAGAGATTCAGATCCCCTGTGCCTCACTTACTACAGTCTTGACCTACACTGCTGTTACATATGAACATACAAACATGGAAGAAGCGTACGCCACTCAGCCCTTTGACTCTGTTCTGCCATTCAATATGATCGTGGCTAATCTGATTTTAGTCTCAATGCGACATTCCTGCATATCCCCAATCATCTTCCATTCCCTTGGGAATCAAGAATCTATCTACCTCTGCCTTAAACATAGTTAAAGAATCTGCTTCCGTTGCCTTTTCAGAAAGGGAGCTCCAAAGACTCACAACTATTTGTGTGAAAATATCTTTTCCTCATCCCTGTAAAGGTGCCGCTCAGGAGGCTGCTAAATAAAATAAGGAGCCATGGTGTTAGGGGCAATGTTTTTTATGGTTTCACTAACCATAAAACTTTATTACTTTATTGTGCGTTCTGTCAGCTCCACAGTCAGTCCTAGACCGTTTCTCCTTTCTCCCCTGCCAAGTCACCTGACCCACTCTCTTAGAGGGGCAACACCACAAATTACATACATAACAGGTACTGGCATGGAGAGAGAATTGGCTGACTGGCAGAAGGCAGAGAATGGGGATAAAGTGGTCTTTTTCAGGATGGTAGCTGGTGACTAGTGGAGATCCACAGGAGTCAGTGTTGGAACTATTCACATTATGCATTAACAATCTGGATGAAGGAACTCAGGGCATTGTTGCTAAGTTTACAGATGACACAAAGGTAGGTGGAGGGACAGGTTGTGTTGAGGAAGCAGGGATGCTGTAGAAGGACTTGGACAGGCTAGGAGAGTGGGCAAAGAAGTGGCAGTTGGAATACAAAGTGGGAAAGTGTGGGGTTGTACATTTTGTTAGAAAGAATAGAGGCATAGACTATTTTCTAAACGGGAAATGCTTTGGAAATGTGAAGGGCAAAGCAACTTGGGAGTCCTGGTTCTGGGTACTCTCAAGGTTAACATACAGATTCAGTTGGCAGTTAGGAAGGCAAATGCAATGTTGACATTCATTGCATGAGGGCTAGAATACAAGAGCAGAGATATACCGCTGAGGCTGTATAAAGCTCTAGTCAGACCACATTTGGAATATTGTGAGAACTATTGGGCCTCGTATCTAAGGAAGGATGTTCTGACATCGGGGGGGTCCAGGGGAAGTTTACAAGAATGATCTCTTGCGTGAAGGACTTGTCAAATGAGGAGCAGTTGAGGACTCTGGGTCTGCCCTTGATGGAGTTTAGAAGGATGAGGGTGCATCTGATTGGAACTTACACAATACTGAGAGGCCTGGATAGAGTGGATGTGCAGAAGATACTTCCACTAGTAGGAGAGACTAGGGCCAAGCCTCAGAGTGAAGGGATGAGCCTTTGGAGCTGAGATGAGGACAAATTTCTTCAGCAAGAGGGATGTGTCTCTGTGGAACTCATTTGAACAGAGGGCTATGTAGGCCAAGTCATTGAGTGGCTTTAAGACAGAGACAGATAGGTTCTTGATTAGTAACAAGATCAAGGGTTATGGGAAAAAGATAGGAGAATTGGGTTGAGAAACATATCAGCCATGATTGAATGGTGGAGCAGACTTGATGGATTGAATAGCCTACTTCTGCTCCTATATCTTATTGTCTTAGGATGGAAGGATTGATAACCAGAGCATACAGATTTATTGGAAAAGGCAAAAGAAGCAATGACAATATGAAGAGAAGACTTTGTGCAGTGTGTGGTTGGGATTTAGAATGCACTGCCTGACAGTGTGTTGGAGGCAGGTACAACCAAAGCTTTCTAAAGGGCAATCTTTCTTTACCTGAAAGGAAAGAAATTTCAGCCAATGGGAAATGATGGTGAAGTAGCACGAGATGAACTGCTTCCTTGGAGGGGACAGTACAGGCAGCATTGTGCCATACCCTGCCAGCAGTTTGTAAGTGTGCTAATCTAATTGATTCTACTAGATCATCCCGTTACCATCCTGCTTGGCCCTGAGCCAGATGCTACAACTAAAACCCTTAAGTGGAAAATTATTGACAAGTGCTGTTTCCTGCTCAGTCTCAATTTGGAGATAGTTCCTGAGTGGGGATGGGAATTCAGCAGGTCACCCAGCTCAGACTTTGGGCAGGAAAGAGATCAACTCTTCAAGGACCCCCTTTCCACATTGGGTACCCAGTGTGTGTTGCTCATATATGCTCTCTCTCCCCCTTATCTATCAGTCAAAACTCCCAGGTTTCTGTCCTCCTACCTGGCCCTTACCACCTCTCCAGCATAGGAACCTGACAGTTTGCCTGCCCTGCATTCTGGGACTGCCTGTCGGCTCAGTGCTATCTGCTGCTACCAGTGGTGCTCCTGGGACAACAGAGTTGCCAGTCAATCACAATAGCTGGTGGATCATTGAATGAGGGGCAGAGTTCAATCTCCAGCCAATTCATCCTCCCTGAGAATTGAATGGCCTTGGAACTGCTGGATTGATGATGATGTGTTCTTTGCCGACATGTTAGGAAATGGTGCCATCCGATAGATGCTTTCCAGGATTCTCTGACTTTGCCAAAAGTAGAGAGAGATATATATGGTGACATTCAATGACGGAGAACGTAAATCGTGTGGATGAGAGCAGAAAGCTGCAAAGGGAACAAAAACTGAAAGAACTATGGATGCTGTAAATCAGGATCAAAAACAGAAGTTGCTGGAAAAGATCAGCAGATCTGGCAGCATCTGTGAAAAAAAAATCAGAGTTAATGTTTCGGGTCCGGTGACCATGTTCTGAGGAGGGGAGTCTGGACCCGAAACATTAACTCTGATTTCTTTTTCATAGATGCTGCCAGATCTGCTGAGCTTTTCCAGCAACTTCTGTTTTTGAAGCTGCAAAGGGAGTTTGATAGATTAAGTGACTTGACAAAAGTCTGAAATATGGAATTCATTGTGTAAAAGTGCAAGGCCATCCACTTTGGACCCAAGAAACACATCGTGAGATGCTAAGAACTGAATAGGTCATGAGAGATTGAGGGGTCTAAGTACTGAAATCACTCAAATAGTGAATAGGTGCAAAATATTATTAAAGAAGCTATTACATTTTTCATTCACATGGTAGTGGAAATCTGGACTTTATCCTCACCAAAAAGAAGCTGTTGATGCTTGAAGAGAACCTGAAAATCTAAACACTGACATGGATTCCTGTTTTTTATTGGGCAAGGGAGTTAAAGGTTCTGGAACCAAGATACATGAATGGAGTTTAGAAATAGATCAGCAGTGATCGAACTGAATATTAGAACAGGTTTCAGGACTAAATGGTCTCCTTAGCTTTCTGTGTTTTGTGCAGATATTTCAATTGGGGTCCAACTTTTACAGCAATAAGAAAGGCAAATGGAATGTTGGCCCTTACTTCAAAGGGAATGGAGTATAAAAGTAAGGAAGTCTTGCTAAAGCTGCTCAAGAAACTTTTCAGACCACAGACAGAATATTTTGAACAGTTTTGTTCCCCTAATCTAGAGAAACATATACTGGTATCAGAGATACTCCAGAGAATGTTCACTGGGAATTGTCTTATGAGGATGGGTTGAGTATTTTGGATTTGCACTTATTGGAGTTTAAGAGAATGAGGGTAACCTTACAGTGACATATAAATTTCTTGGGGTCTTGCCAGGGTAGGTGTAGAAAGGTTGCTTCTACTCATAAGGGAGTCTAAGGCCATGTAAGGGGTTGCCCATTGTTATGTACCAGACCAAAATCCCTCAAAATATATAAAGAAGATAGCTTAGACCCCAAAGTTTCTTATTTTCAAAGGCAAGTGCCGGGCATTATGTTCTGGACGCAATTTCATTGGTCAAACTATCAGGTTTGAAGGAAAACACACTTTATTCTTTCACTACAGTTAAAATACAAACCAAAGAAAGAAGAATTGGAATAACTGAAGTCTATTGGCAAACTTAAGCAGAATAATAGATTATTTAACTAGTAAACAGTAACTGTTACAATATAGTAACATCCCATAAACACACTCTTGGCAAAGGTGAATTCAGTAAAATAGATTGTCTCACATGCAATATTTCTCCAGTCCAGCAGGAAAAAAAACATCAAGAGAAAACTCTTTGAGAGAGAGAGAGAGAGAAGGAGAAAGAGAGAGAGAGAGAAATTGAGCATTTTGCTGTAACAGGGAGAGATGTATAGCAGCTTCCAAGCCCCAACAGCTACTGAAAGTTAAACTAAAATCCTGGTTCTGTGGGAGCTTGACCCCACCCATTCAGGCTGCTTCTATTGTTCCAACTTTAAAAAAACCTCAAAGTCTCATAAGCTGTTTACTTTATTGGCATGGAATAGACCGCTCAGTACCTCTGCTTCAACCTCTCTTCATAAAAAAATCCTGAACAAAATACACCTCTTACAACCATATTATCATCTCACCTTTTAAGACAGAGATAAGGAGGATTTTTTCTCTAACAGGGCATTAAATCTGTGGAGCTCTTTATTGCTGTTGGGTTTGGGTTGTTAAGTATATTCAAGACTGAGCGAGACAGATTTTGAATCAGTGAAGGAATCAAGGGTTTCAGGGAAAAGACTGGAAAGTGAAGTTGAGAATTGATGAATCAGCATCTCATTGAATGGTGGAGTCAATTTGATGGGTGGAATGGCCTGCTTCTGTATCTTTGTTGTATGATCTCATGGTCAATCTTCTAGGAGCAGCTTTCTGTTGATTGATTTCCATTCCAGCCCTCTGTATTCTCATATCGAGCTTCTGCAATGTGAACATTTGCATAAGTTTAGACTGTGTCCCTGTTAAGTCCCGTTAGTTATTGCTTGACATCTTTTCAGTGATATTGCCCATACATGTCTTCATGGAGACTTTTTCAACTGTCATAATTTTGTTTAGGTTACTGAGGAAGTGTCAAAAAGCTTGATATTAATGAAGGAAATACTTTATGGCACAAGTGGGAAGGATGCACAGACAGAGGTTGTGGCATAATTAGCCCAGGAGCTTTATAACTCTGATCTACTCAGCACTCTGATAGCTGGCCTCCATAAGAGCAACTTTGAGGTATATTAAAACAGAATTAAGTAATTCATTTTATGCCATATCATTAATGAAATCATGGTTTATTTTATAACTGTATGTTGCTCTCTTCATTTATTAGATTTCAATGTATAAATAAAACACTAACATTTTGGTCTGGGGACATTACAAATTCTAGCCATGACATTTTCAGGATTCTAGTCTGGAAGGTACACAAGTCCCTGGGGGAGGCAGTGGAATGGGGGGGGTGTGGAATGGAGGGG